>NC_063334.1:77042093-77050990 GCF_021869965.1 Rhincodon typus | reverse complement strand
CACCTTGTTGTCTCGGATTCTCCAGCATCTGCAGTTCCTACTATCTCAAGTTTAACAATCATGCGCCTTACCTTAAATCTATGCCTGCTGATTTTAATCCCTTTTACTCAGGAGAAAATGTTTTTCCTATCTATGCCCTCAAAATTTTGTATCCCTTCCTCAACCGCAGCCTACCTAGTCTCTCAATCCAGTATTGAGTTGAGTGAACCTTCTCTGAACTGTTTCCAGAGTAACTTCATATTTTGTCAAATAAGGCCCTTCCTTAAAAGTATGTAGAACGTGGATGTACTTTGGATGAAAAACAAAACTGCAGTGCTGAAAATATTGGCACTGCATCATTGTCTGTGGCAGCTATAGCTGATTAACCTGGAATACCTGAACTTCAAGTTTGTACTTTTACTTGTATCTGTGATTATAATGGGCTGAGTAATCTTCCCAATAAAGCACCACAAAATTATAATATCAAGACTCAATGCTTAAAGCTGTACTAGCTTCACAAGTTTCTTTAAAAGAAAAATATTCAAAATAACAAATTAAGTAAATCTAAGAGGTTAAAGGATCTTAATGACGCTGATTGAGATTGAAAAGGCACAGATATGACAGCAGCACTTTGAAGAAGAATCTTGATTCTTTTTGTACAGTACAATTTCTAAGAATGATCTACAGTATCTTAAGACATTCATACATAAATATGTATGAATTTGCAATTATCAGACTCAATTGTTGTGAATCATAGTATAACACAACCTGCAGCTACTGTGGATAAATCTAACAGTTTTAGCAATTAAGAAAAAGAAAAATATCCTGATCACTATGGCATGCAATGGGTGAACATAATTGTTGCTTTAAATGAATTAAAAATCTTCAATAATTTTACAACATCCACTCAACAAGAAATTATTTACATTACATTTAAATTTGGTTAGGAGATCAAGCGTTCCAATCATACTTATTTTCCTTTTCTTATAAATGCTTCTTCACTAATGAAGTTAGACAAATGATTTCAGGTGATCTGAGATAAATTAAGCATCATACTGTTTCATGCTGTGGTTAGTTTGCTTACCGAGCTGGTTCATTATTTTGCACATGTTTCATTACCCTGCTGGATAACATCTTCAGTGTAGCCTCTGATGAAGTGTTGTTGTATTTTCCCACTTGCTCTTTAAACACTGGGGTCAATTAGAGTTGATTACCTCTTTTCACGTTTTTCTTTGCAGTGGTGTGTATATAGGGTCTAAATATATGTGTTTATCGATGGCCTTCTTGGTGGAGAACCAGACCTCTAGGAATTCCCATGCTTGTTCTCTGTTTGGCTTGTCCGAGGTTCCTGACGTTATCCCAATCGAACTTGTGGTCCTCCTTGTCTGTATGTATGGAGACAAGTGAGTATAGGTCATGTCTTTTTGTTGCTAGGTGCTCATGTATCCTCGAGGTCAGTTTTCTTACTATCTGTCCAATGTAATGTTTGTCGCAGTCCTTGCACGAAGTCTTGTATATTACGTTGGTTCTGTCCATAGTGGGTAAGGGGTCTTCAGTTCTTGTTAGCAGTTGGCATAGGGTTGATGTAGATTTGTGTGCCACTCTGATCCCAGTGGCCATAGGAGTCTTGTCGTCAGTTCAGATACGTTTTTGATGTATGGTAATGTGACAAGTGTGTCGGGCGTACTGCATCTTCCTGTTGTTGTTTGTGTGACAAGCATCATTGGACACAGCTGTTTGGTTATCCGTTGTCCTTAAATACTTGGTGGAGGTATTCTTCTTCATTTTGGCGTAGTTCTGGGTTGCTGCAGTGTGTTGTGGCTCGTTTCAATAGTGTTTTCACACAACTCTGTTTGTGGGTGTTGGGGTGGTTACCATTGAAATTTAGGACTTGATCCGTGTGTGTGGCCTTTCTGGATACTTTGGTCAGAAATTCCCCATTGGCCCTGTATTCTACCATCACGTCCAGGAACTGTTTGTTCTTTTCTTCTTCCCAGGTGAATTTGATGCCGGTGAAAATGTTGTTTACAAATTGGTGTGTTTCTTCTAGTTTAGTTCGTTTGATGATGACGAAAGTGTCATCCACGTATTGGATCCATAGTTTGGTTTGGATCTGTGGAAGGGCCATGCTTTCAAGTCTCTGTATCGCTGCTTCTGCTATTAGTCCAGAGATAGGTGACCCCATGGGTGTCGCTTTGATTTGTTCATAGATCTGGCCATTAAAGGTAAAGTGGGTCGTGAGGCAATGGTCCTGTAATTTCAGCATATTCTCTGTGGAGACGGTGTTATTTGGGTCTGGTTCCTTCAATAGTGTGGCTGGTGTTTCTCTTGCTTGTGGCATGTTGATCGATGTGAAAAGGGTGGTAACATCAAAGGATACCATGGTCTCGTCCTCGTCTATTCTTATGTCTTTGAGGGTTTTGAGGAACTCCTGGGCTGAGTAGATTGAGTGGGTTGAGTTGTTGATGAGCTACTTTTAGTCTTCATTGTAATTCCTTGATTAACCTGTGAGCTGGTGTGCCTGGGAGGGAGACTATGGGTCTGAGGGGTACTTCCGGTTTGTGTACCTTTGGGAGGCCATAGAATCGGGGGGTGTATGCCTCTTCATGTTTCATTTTTAGGTGTCTGCTTTATTGATTTGTCTGGTCTGTTTGAGTCTCTTTAGCGTGTAGATGATCTTGTTTCCCAGTTGCGGTGTTGGGTCTGTTTCCACTTGTCGGTATGTATTTGTGTCTGCAAGTAGCATCTGTGCTTTATTGATATAGTCTCGTCTGTTAAGAATTACTGTCATGCACCCTTTGTCTGCTGGTAGGATTATGATGTTTTTGTCTTTTTTCAGTCTTTCCTTCCTTTCTGTCATGTTGAACGTGTTAAGTTCGTTCCTTCTGGTCAGTGTCAGGACCACTGTCTATCTTATGGCTTGTTGTGTTTCCTCATTGAAACCGTTGGTCTTCAGTGTGGATTCTAGTGTGGCTAGGAATTCTGTCTTGTTAGCATCTCTGTGGTTGTAGTTGAGTCCACGTATTAGTACAGCTTTCTCTGTGTCTGTTAGTTTTCTGTCGGATAGATTTCTTATCCAGGTGACTGATCTTTGGCTGTGTTTGGATTTGTTAGTTTGGCTAGGAATTGTCTTTACTTGGTTTTGGTTTGCTGTTGACTGATGTTAATGGCTTGTTCCAAGTCTGTTCGCTGTGGGTTCGTTGTGTCTAGGTATAGGGATTTTTGATGCGTAATTCTACGGATTGAGGTAGCAGGCACAAAATTTTTGAGAATAATTTGTGGAATAGTTTTAAGAAGAGCTTTATTTTCACCGTGTCTGTCTGTTGTATGGTTCTCAACAGAAGTAACGTATTGATCCCATTTACAATCATTAATGTTTAAAATTGGCTTTGGAAGAGCATTTAGAATAAGAATGTATGTGCTATGTGTTTACAAGATTAATAATGGGGTATAAACATGCTGAATAGAGTGTTTGTGTTCCTGTGCAACAAACGTTTGTGCGTTCATATAAAGATAACAAATGTTATGCTTGGAATATGATTTGTGAAGCTCTATATTTCATCTGAATTTCCTTCAACCATTTTAACAGAGGTGAACAACAACAATAATAATCACACTTACATAATGCCTTTAAGGTAGTAAAACATCCCAAGACACTTTTCAGAATCATTATCCATCAAAGAAACAACAATGAACCATATGTGTAGAGGTATGAGGTTAAATAGATTTTAAGAACTGTTTCAAAAAGGAAAAGAATGAAGGTTGAGGAAGAGAATTCCTGAGAGCGCTGGCTGCAGCAGATTTATGGAGTAAATAAAATTGGGAAACCTCTAAAGACCAAAATTCAAACAACACCAATTTCTCCGAGGTTGTAGGATTGGAAGGATTTTACATTATAAGGGAGGAACAATCCAAGAAGATATTTGAAATAGGTGAGTATTTAAAGTTGAGGCATTGATGGTTTGGGCATCCAATGTAGGTCAACATGCTAGAAGGACTTGGTGTATTTTAGGAAATGAACAATTTTAAATGGTGGAGAGTGTAGGAGAAGTACATTGGAAAAATCATGCCTGGAGCTAACAAAAATGAGAATTATTCCATCACACTTCTGACTTTGCCTAATTGAAGGTGAACAGATGTTAGGGAATCAAGTGATGAGTTAGTCACTGCAGAATTCACAGCCTGTCCTGAAGTTATAGCGTTTTTTTAGCCATTGTAGGTAATTGCCTGGATAATGGTAACACCAAGGAATGTTGAGGGTGGGAAATTCAGCATTGGTTATGACATTGAATATCAAAGAAAGATTGATAGCAGCTCCCTTGTTGGAATGGTCATTACTAGGAACCAGGGTCATGTAAATTTGATTTTCTATTTATCAGTTCAAATATAAACATTGGTCAAGTCTTTTGTGAGTGGGTATATATTATTTCAATTTCTGAGTTATTGCAAATGGTACTAAACACTGAATAATCATCAACAAACATTGCACCTTTTCATTTTGTATTGGAGGTCATTGATGAAATATTTGAAGATGGTCCTTGAGGATCCCCTGCAGCAACATCTGGGGCTATGATTCTTGGTCTCCAACAACAACAACCTCCTTGGTGCTAGATATGCCACCAATTAGCAGAGATTTTCTTTAGATTCCTGTTGACTTAAATAAATGAAGAATTCACCAATATACCTGACTTTCAGATACAGATTGACAGAAAGCATAGGTCAGGTTTCTGTTGTTAGCGAGGATTACTATTGATTACAGATCAATAGGCTCCAGCTACAGGTAAACAATTATGAACTGTCAGCATGTAACTCTATTAATTAAAACTCTGGTCACTTATAAACTCACCTTGTACACACACATACAAACAGACATAAAACAAAAGACTGCTATGGATGGAGATAAAACTGACTAAGTGACTCAGTGGTCTCTGTCCACTGTGTTGATCCTTTTACTCTTCAGAACACTGCTTTCCTGGTCTCTCTTCTCCAGGTACTCTTGCTTGTTTGCAGGAGATACAAGGTAACTGGTTTACACTTATAATGGTCTTTGACTTTGACTTTTTTATTTAGTTGTGGAATGTTACTGGCACTGGCTGGCTAACATTTATTGCCCATCCATAGTTTCTCTTGAAAAGGGGGTAGTAAGCTACCCCCTTGAACTCCTGCAATCCATGTGCTTTTTTCACATTTTCTTTTAAAAGAAGGAGAGAACAAAAGATGGATGTTTGTTATTGGGAACTGGCATGGAAAATTAACATAGGTTAATTATTGCTCTAAGGACTCTGTAGATGTTTCAACATTGAGATGTTGCTATGCCCAAAAACTTGCAGTAGTTGGTTGTTGAATTGGTCCATTAATGAAGGACAGGTGCTGGCCAGCCAAGCATAGAGAATGTTGAAAAAAAACAAGAAAAAAAATTAAAGAGTGAACTGGCTCTGACTGGGTTTTGGGCAGGAAGCAGTTTTTGTCAAGAAAGCTTCTAGACTGCTTTTTATTTGGGTTTTGCTCTATCTAATATCTCTGTAGTTATCAACTTGTTGAACATTCTGAATAAAGAGACCCAGTCAGTAAGAAATAAGTTTAAACCTCCAGAGGTCTACAACAGCTGCATTGACCAGTGACTGAAGAATTGCAGCAAGATATACTATCCGACATATCTGGAATGCAACCCATTATCAAAAGACTTCATGAAGGCCTGATATTCATCACTGAAACAGTTATTGACCTGATAAATTATAATTCCATTTTAAAAATGTATTTAATTTAACTGTGTCCATCTCTCTGTCTTCCAGTGTGTGTTTAGGGTTTTATGATCAAAGATGATTGGGCTTAGATTGAAGATATTAATTAGATTTCCTTGTGGTTTATCTTTGTTCTGCTAAAGTTACATCCCTAATAGCAAATCACTAACTTTTCTTTAAGTTTACGAACGTCATGTCCAAGATTTCTTATATGTAGAGTCTGGTTAGGAACAATGGAGCAATTTTGAAGGTCATTGAATTTTTAATTTCTTTATCTTATGAATCTAGTGATAGGTAGGCTAATTTGATTTGGCTTGTTATGCCTATGTCATAACAACAGTTCAACCTTAATTAAAGTAGGCCTTTGAAAGCAACTCACATTATTAACAGAGATAGTAGGAACTGCAGATGCTGGAGAATCCGAGACAACCAGGTGCAGGGCTGGATGAACACAGCAGGCCAAGCAGCATCATAGGAGCAGGCGATATAGAGTTTGTTTGGGAAGGACATATGTTACAGTATAAGAAAAAAAATAAGCTTTGAGGTGACAAAATTTGACTAATGAATTAAAAGTGGCAGTTGTTATGGGCAGGGGTATGGGTAGTGGTGTTTACTCGGAACATTTTGAATTTGGTGTTTGTTTTGAAGTCCAATTCCAAGATCCTGTTTTATTCCTTCTTGATGGTCAATGCTTCATTGTTGCCCTGACCTCAATGGGGCATTTCTTCGTTCATTGCCCCAAACTGATGAAAATGTTCTTGATTCTGTGATGATACAGAAAGATATTCTTCCACACCACCGTATTGTTGAAATGACTTGAAGTTAGCATGTCTATGTACTTGACTGTGGAAGTTCTGAACAGAAAAACATGGATATCTAAGTAGTTGTACTGTTTGCCTCCTTCCAGAAATACTTAATCAACTGTATGTCATTTATGAGCTATGAAATGTGGTAGAGGGGAAATTTGAGGCTTAATACACTGTATGTCTAGATCAAATTAGCTAAAGGTAATTAACTCCAGATATAAATTGTGACTGGTGTTATTGTGTCTGATGGATATTCATGCACAATTTCATGTTTTTCTGTATGTGGTTAATTTTAACTCCTGAAACAGAGGGGCTGGAGTTGAGTAAAATGTAATTATGTTAACCTTTCTTCAGGCTGTCCATTTTTTGCTTTAATGGATGCTAGTCAGCAGGGGCAGGAACAGAAATAATGTGTCTCAGTATTGCTCCTGACTGGCTCCTGGAGGTGTCCCTGACCCAAGCACAATCGCCTAGCTCCATGCTCAAACACAGTGGGCCCCATTGTCATTGGGCCTGGATGTACCTCTCACCCAGCCCTGTTAGTCAGGCTGTAGGTGATAAGTGTTTCTGAAAGTTGGTTGCTATAGTGGTAATGTCATTGGACTAGTTATTGGGAATCTCAAGCTAATATTCTGGGAATAGAGGTTCAAATCCCACCTTGCTTATAAAATTTGAATTCAATGTAGAAAAGGTTCTGTAATTAAAAAGCTATCTGAACGGTAACCAGGTAACTAATGTCCATCCTGGGCCTCCTGCAGTGCCACAACGATGCTACCCGAAGGTTGCAGGAACAGCAACTCATATTCCGCTTGGGAACCCTGCAGCCCAATGTTATCAATGTGGACTTCACAAGCTTCAAAATCTCCCCTCCCCCTACCGCATCCCAAAACCAGTCCAACTCGTCCCCGCCTCCCTAACTTGTCCTTCCTCCCACCTATCCCCTCCTCCCACCCCAAGCCCCACCCCCATCTCCTACCTACTAACCTCATCCCGCCCCCTTGACCTGTCCGTCCTCCCTGGACTGACCTATCTCCTCCCTACCTCTCCACCTACACTCACCTCTACTGGTTCCATCCCCGCCTCTTTGACCGGTCTGTCTCCTCTCCACCTATCTTCTCCTTTATCCATCTTCTATCTGCCTCCCCCTCTCTCCCTATTTATTTCAGAACCCCCTTCCCCTCGCCCATTTCTGAAGAAGGGTCTAGGCCCGAAATGTCAGTCTTCCTGCTCCTCTGATGCTGCTTGGCCTGCTGTGTTCATCCAGCTCTACACCTTGTTATCTCAGATTCTCCAGCATCTGCAGTTCCTGCTACCTCTGACACAATTTTAACCCCACTGTGAAGCCTCTTCTAAGGATGCCTACCCTGAAGAAGTTACCCTCCTCCCTCTGAAACAACCTCAGTGGATCTCTCTCCCACTGCAACTCTCTCGTAATCTCTTCGGCCTTGAAACTGCTCGACCACGTCCTGAAGCAAACCAGGTACTACAGCCACATCACCTTTCTTAGTACCTGCCTACGGAACCAGATCATCCCCAATGGACTACAGTCCACATTCAAGCCTTCCCAATTTGGCCCCAACTGCGACAATGTCTACATTCAAAACATTGAGATCCTTCAGAAGCGTTTCTCCCTGCGACTCCTGAAACACACACTCGCAGCAATGCGCTGTCATCTCCGGGCACTACAATCAAGCCAACCCCAGCTCAGAGCCTCCCTCTCCCAGACCTGTAAAGGACCTCTCCTGTTTTTTATTCTTCGTAGGATCCACAACCTGAACTCACAATTCTACTCAGTTTTATTGGACACTAAAAACTGTAAGTACAGTAAACTTACTGGTGCCTACCACCCAAAACGGGCCTACTCCACCTCCCAAATCCCCAACCCTACCCCGAACCTTCCCCACAATGTGCCCGCCGCCATTGGCCATGTGGCCACTGTTGGAGCACCCACGGATGACATCACATCCTCTGCCGCCAGGTACACCACTTCTGGGACAGCAAATACCATCGACACCGCTGCTGATGCCAACACCATAGACACTGAGGATGCACCTGCTGTCACCGCTGCTGCCGCCGCCTACTCTGCTCCGCCCACCGCCGACGCCGCTCCGCCCACCACCGACGCCGCTCTGCCCACCACCGACGCCGACGCAACTCTGCCCACCGCCAACACCGACGCAACTCCGCCCACCACCGACGCCGACTTTACTCCGCCCATCGCCTCCACAGCCAGCAGCTCCAGAGGAGACAGCAGCACCCAGCCCTGCCGAGTCTTCACCATCCCCCCAGACCTCCCCCTTACTGAGGACGAACGGTCAGTCCTCAGCAAAGGGCTCACCTTTGTCCCCCTCCACCCACACATCAACGAATA
>NC_063334.1:76979976-77041993 GCF_021869965.1 Rhincodon typus | reverse complement strand
TCCCAACCTCACCATAAAACCCGCGGACAAGGGAGGCACAGTTGTAGTATGGTGCACTGACCTCTACATCGCCGAGGCCAGGCGCCAACTCTCCGACACCTCCTCCTACCACCCCCTTGATCATGACCCCACCCCCGAGCACCAAACCATCATCTCCCAAACCATCCACAACCTCATCACCTCAGGTGACCTCCCACCCACAGCCTCCAACCTCATCGTTCCCCAACCCCGCACCGCCTGCTTCTATCTCCTTCCCAAAATCCACAAACCTGACTACCCTGGTCGACCCATTGTCTCCACCTGCTCCTGCCCCACTGAACTTATCTCCACCTATTCCGACTCCATTTTCTCCCCCTTGGTCCAGGAACTCCCTACCTATGTCCGTGACACCACCCACGCCCTCCACTTCCTCCAGAACTTCCAATTCCCCGGTCCCCAACACCTCATCTTTACCATGGACGTCCAGTCCCTCTACACCTGCATTCCCCATACAGATGGCCTAAAGGCCCTCTGCTTCTTCCTGTCCCGCAGGCCCAACCAGTCCCCCTCCACTGACACCCTCATCCGCTTAGCCGAACTCGTCCTCACACTCAACAACTTCTCTTTCAATTCCTCCCACTTCCTACAGACAAAGGGGGTGGCCATGGGTACCCACATGGGCCCAAGCTATGCCTGCCTCTTTGTAGGTTACGTGGAACAATCCCTCTTCCGTACCTGCACTGGCCCTAAACCCCACCTCTTTCTCGTTACATTGATGACTGTATTGGCGCTGCCTCATGCTCCCATGAGGAGCTCGAACAGTTCATCCACCTTCTACCCCAACCTTAAGTTCACCCGGACCATCTCCAATACCTCTCTCTCCTTCCTGGACCTCTCTATCTCCATCTCTGGCAACCACCTAGAAACCAATATCCATTTCAAGCCCACCGACTCCCACAGCTACCTAGAATACACCTCCTCCCACCCACCTTCCTGCAAAAATGCCATCCCCTATTCCCAATTCCTTTGCCTCTGCCGCATCTGCTCCTAGGATGAGGCATTCCACTCCCGCACATCTCAGATGTCCTCATTTTTCAAGGACCGCAACTTCCCTCCCTCAGTGGTCGAGAACGCCCTCAACCATGTCTCCCACATTTCCCGCAACTCATCCCTCACACCCCGTCCCCGCAATAACAACCAAAACAGAATCCCCCTCATCCTCACGTACCACCACACCAACCTCCGGATCCAACACATCATCCTCCGACACTTCTGCCATCTGCAATCCGACCCCACCACCAAAGACATTTTTCCCTCCCCACCCTTATCTGCTTTCCGGAGGGACCACTCTCTCCGTGACTCCCTTGTCCACTCCACACTCCCCTCCAGCCCCACCACACCCGGCACTTTTCCCTGCAACCGCAGAAAGTGCTACACCTGCCCCCATACCTCCTCCCTCACCCCCATCCCAGGCCCCAAGAAGACTTCCCACATCAAGCAGATGTTCACCTGCACATCTGCTAATGTGGTATACTGCATCCGCTGTACCCGGTGTGGCTTCCTCTACATCGGGGAAACCAAGCGGAGGCTCGGGGACGGCTTTGTGGAACACCTACGCTCGGTTCGCACTAAACAACTGCACCTCCCAGTCGCGAACCATTTCAACTCCCCCTCCCATTCCTCAGATGACATGTCCATCCTGGGCGTCCTGCATGGCCACAACGATGCTACCCGAAGGTTGCAGGAACAGCAACTCATATACCGCTTGGGAACCCTGCAGCCCAATTGTATCAATGTGGACTTCACAAGCTTCAAAATCTCCCCTCCCCCTACCGCATCCCAAAGCAGTCCAACTCGTCCCCGCCTCCCTAACTTGTCCTTCCTCCCACCTATCACCTCCTCCCACCCCAAGCCCCACCCCCATCTCCTACCTACTAACCTCATCCCACCCCTTTGACCTCTTCGTCCTCCCTGGACTGACCTATCTCCTCCCTATCTCCCCACCTACACTCACCTTTACTGGCTCCATCCCCACCTCTTTGACCGGTCTGTCTCCTCTCCACGCATCTTCTCCTCTATCCATCTTCTATCCGCCTCCCCCTCTCTCCCTATTTATTTCAGAACCCCCTTCCCCTCCCCCATTTCTGAAGAAGGGTTTAGGCCCAAAACGTCAGTCTTCCTGCTCCTCTGATGCTGCTTGGCCTGCTGTGTTCATCCAGCTCTACACCTTGTTATCTCTATAACTAATTTTGATTATCATACAATCCTATTATGCTCACTGATGCCCTTTTGGGAAGGGAAATCCACAGTCTGGCCTACATATGACTCCAGACCCACAGAACTTGGGGTATCTTTTAACTGCTGTATGAAATGATCTAGTAGCCTCAGAAATTCTGTGCAAGAATAATAAAAATAAATGAACATTATCATGAGGTTCTATGCTTCAGATTCAACCAGAGAGATAAAGACAGTGAGGACTGCTTGCTCAGGTAAGACTTTACAGCAGTTCTTACTGTTCAGGAGGAACAGCAGTGTTTCTTGCTACATACCCTTATTCCTGCCTAAAGACCTGTCACTCATCATTTCTATGCCAAACAAGATAGTTTCCATGTATCTTTGTTGTCAAATTTTTAGTGATCTGTAGTAATGAGGTCAGCCAGGTGGACCTCATAGAATATGAGTTCCATGACTGGGCTGTTAATCTGGTCCAATCAGGGAGACCTGGCTGACAGATAAGAACAGGATGTCAGACATCCTGTTCACACTGAGAGCTGGCTGTAAGGGAGCTGGATCAGTGCCAAGGACTCTCCATGTGTAAAGAAAGGGTGACTTGGTGATGGATTACGGGCCTTTGAGAAGTTATCTCAAATTCATTTTTTCATTTTCAATACCTTGACTATCTCACCTCTGAATCTCCTTACTTATAACTTGTTATAAGTAATTACTTACTACTTATAACAAGATATGTCTGGCCTTTGGATTTTAACCTGCCAATTGCTGGTATCATGCTGTGCTTCCAACAAGGTCACTATCACTTTCCCAAGGTACTGTGTTGGCTACTGGAAGCACTACTCCAGATGGAGTTTGAACAATGTTCGACACAGTTGGAATATAACTTCCTTCTTTTGAATTTCAGCCATCTTTTGATGAAGTATCATCCAATTAGCTGAATATGAGACAGTACATTAACAGAATTTCACACTAACCTGCAATGAAGTGCTTGGTGAAAATGTGTTGGAAATAACGCTTGTACATTAGAAGAAAAGAAACCATCTGGAGTTCAGTTGTCAAAAATAAAGCCCTACTCCCTCCTGCCCACATGCGCAATGGCAAATGACCTAAATCACTTCAGAAGGCAGCTCTCTTTCCACATCTGGTTCCCTCACTACTGTTCAGAGCTATGACAAGATAAATGAACATGGGCTGAACAGAAGAACTGAATACAAAGGAGCAGATACTACATTTGTACTATTTCCTGCTGCAGGCCATTGAACACCAAAAAGAAAGAAATGTCTCCTAATAGCTCTTAAGGATGTTAACAAAGCAACTGAATGATTTTAAGAAATTTGCAACCAGAATATTGACATCGACAGCTGCTCAGTGTCCATGCTGTTGGGGAGTAAAGACACTCTCCACTTCAACAAATTTTAAAAGGAAAGTAAATTGAAATACGTTACTCACAAATGCATTCCTATTCCAACCAAATGCTGCATAATAAAAAAAAATTGTGATAGAAAAACAATGCCTGAGAAAATGCGGGAGCTTGGTCATGAATTTTGATTAAGTTTATTTTTTAGTGGACTTGTTTGCTGAAGCAGGCCAGAAAGCAAGAGTAATCATAAATGTAGAAATTGATTCTACATTAACTCCGATAATAAGTGAGATCAACCAGCATCTCTTTTTAGTCAAAATGCACTCAGATACCTTGATTTATTTGTATTCATTCATTGACTTGTGAGCGTTGCTGGCTAGGCCAGCAATCATTGCACATCAGAGAAAGTGCTGGTGAGCTGCCTTCCTGAACCACAGCAGTCAATGAGGTGCAGATATGCCCATAGTGCTGTTGTGATCAGAGTTCCAGAATTCTAAACCAGCGACAGCAAAAGAATTGCAATATATTTCCAAGTCGGGTTGATGGATGTCTTAGAGGGAAACTTGCAGCCGGTAATTTCCCAAGCAACTGCTGTCCTTGTCCTTCTGGGTGGCAAAGGTCATTGGTTATAGAAGACAGTTAACACCTGAAAGGGTTAATTATGTGACATTATGTGCATCTGAAAAGAAGTTACCACATAGTTGATGTGTTGGTTTTAATTTTCTAAAAGTTGCCATATTTGGGGAAGGTTCCATTAGATTGGAAATTAGCAAATGTAACTTCTTTATTCTAAAATAGAGGAGACAGAAAACAACAAAGTATATGCCAATTGGCTTAACAAATATTATGGGAAAGATGTTCGAAGCCAGTGTTAAATTTATTATGGAAGGGCACTTTAAAAAGTTCAAATACTCAGGGAGATTCAACATGATTTTGTGAAAGTGAAATAATTAATCAATTAATTACAGTTCTTTGAGGAAGTAACATATGCTGTGGCTAAAGGGGAACAAGTGATTTTTTTTGTTACATTTCCAGGAGGCATCTGATAAGGTTCCACATCAAAGGTTATTGCAGAATAAAAGCTTATGTCGTGGGGGCAAACACATTGCTACAATCAGAAGATTGGTAAGCTAACAGGAAACTGAGTGCAGGCTGAAATGGATCATTTTCTGATTGGCAGGACATAATGAGTAGTGTGCCACAGGGATCAGAGCTGGAGCCTCAACTTTTTGCAATTTATGTAAATGACTTAAATGAAGGGACCAAAGGTATTACTGCTAAATCTTCTGATGATAACAATGATAAATAGCAAAGTCATTTCTGAATGGGAAAAAAGGAGACCACAACTGGATATAATATAAGTTAAACAAATGGGCAAGATCTGGCAAATGGAGTATAATGTGGGAAAATATGAAATTGTCCATTTTGACAGGAAAAATAAAATAGAAACATATTATCTAACTGTTGAGAAGATTGAAGTGATCTGAAATACAGAGGAATCTAGTGCATACATCAGCAAATGTTATCAGGCAGGTATAACAAATAAATAGAAAGTTATCATTTATTGTGAGGGCAATGCTTCAGTTCTACAAGGCATGGTTGAGAATGCATATGGAGGAATATGTGCAATATTGGCCTCTAAATTTAAGGAAGGATGTAAATGTACTGGAAGTAGTACAGAGGTTAATCAGAATAATACGTGGAATGGGTTTTTAGCTTATAAGGAAAGGTTGGAGAGGATAGGTTTTTATCCACTGGAGTTTAGAAGATTAAGAGGTGAATCATTGATTTAAACAGATAAGATTCTGAAGCATCTTGACAGGTTGGATGGGAAAAGGGTGTTTATTCTTGTGGGACAATCTAGAATTAGAGGTTGCTGTTTAAAACAAAGGGGTTGCCAATTTAAGACAGAGGTAAGGATTTTTTTTTCCTCACAGAGGGCCATGAGTCTTTGGAATTTTCTTTCTCAAGAAGATGTGGAAGCAGAGTCTTTGGATAAATTTTTGGTAAGAATTAAGGTTGTTTAGCACAGGCAAAAATGCGTAATAATCAGATCAACATGAACTTACTGAATCGTGGAGCAAACTTCACTGGTTGAGTATCTACTGCTGTTCCTACTTTGTAAATTTGTATGTACAACTGAAGAAACACCAACATTCGGAAGATATATAAAAAATTCTCAAGTTTCAACTGAAAGATGTGAAATTAAAAAAAAATACTTACCAACAATTCAAAAGCATAACAAAATATCCACTGAAAGATATGAAATGATTCAAAGTGAATGATAATGAATGGCTTCATAGTGAATGATCCAACTGGATTTATGCTATAATCAAGGATTTAAACATCCAGCTCTCACCTCACTGTTTAACTGGCTTTCTGTGCTTCATACCTATGTGATAACTGCAAACCCATGGACCACACCCTTGATGCTGAGAGCTACCATTTGGAAATAAAGTTGTGTGCTGTGTTTAAAAATACTGTTCCTCCATCTATTGAAATGCATTCTGATCCTTTGCCTCTGGGGGATGTGTCAGGACAAACCTGAACAATGTGATGGAATTTTCTTTCCCTATAGCCTATTTGTGGATCTGAATAAAATGATCCTGGATACTTTCACATCTGATAGTAGTGAACTAATAAAAAGAACATTGCCCTGAACACTGGAAATAAAGCAGCTTGAATGGACAATTCAAATTAATTTGCCAAATTCCCAAATACCCAAATTTATCACACTCAACTTCACATATACAATCACAATACGCAAATGACCAAAATGCTTTTGTGCCTGCATATCACTATTTTATTCACTCTATCACTTCGTGCGATACTTGGTATAAGCTAGAAGCAAAAAAAAAATGGTATTATAATGGTTCAATGAAGGAAAATAGCTTTATTTTCCAGATTGCAACAGGATCACATGGCTGGAAGTGAAAGGGAGCAGAATGCTAATTTCTGCCTGTTTGTGTGATTAGGAGCTAGCTAGCAATCAGCAGTTCACCACTGGGACTTCTGGTAAATCAGTGGCCAAAGTGAGTTGTCTTGAAGTGGTAGGGTCAAAGCATTGAACCACAAGGAGGCTCCAGTGTGAAATTTTAGAGGCAGCCAACAATGCTGCTGATACTCTGAGGGGCAACGCGGGCATTTGGCTTCCTGTCAGCTCTAAGGAAATGAAACAGTGCATGGAAAATGATGAGAGAGAGCCTGAAAATCTTGGGTGAAACATCACACATTGGATTGATAATTCCTGTAGCAGCTGCAATCTCTGTCAGACCTGGAATACAAGTCTGCTCCTCCAAGGCACCAACCCATTCTGACTCCCCTAACCAGCAGATCAGAGTGCCTCAATTGCAGGGCATCGGCTCACAGGAGCAATGGAAGAGACAAAAACACAGGCAGCACCACAGTCCAGAGATGAGTTGCTATGTATCCCTCCCTCATGTTGTGACTGATCGGTGGGAGGGTCTCACATTGGAGGTGAGAAGAGGAGACATTACTGCCAGACCAGACTAATCTGGAAGGAGGTGGAAGAGGATGTTAGCAGACATTTGTGAGGGGGGAAGGGGTGTGCAGAGTATCTGACTACAATGTCACAAAATCATGAATGATATTTCCTGTTTTGCAAGGTGATTGACAAACCTATACCTAGATCTGTACACCTATGGAAAGAATAGGAGGTGATGTGCATGAGAAGTGGATACTATGAAAATGAATAAAAGGTGCCACAACTCAACGACCCTCAGCACCCTGCCTCGGTTTGGAGAGGCTGAGCATTTGGTTAGGGAGGCATGTGAAGAATGGGGAGGCAATGGCCTGGTGGTATTATCACTGGACTGTTAATCCAGAGACCCAGATAATGTTCTGGAGACCCGGGTTCAAATCCTTCCACAGCAGCTGGTGGAATTTGAATTCAATAAAAAAAAATCTTGAATTAAGAGTCTAATGATGACAACAAATCCATTGCCAATTATTGGAAAAACCCATCTGGTTCACTAACGTCCTTTAGGGAAGGAAACTGCCATCCTTACCTGGTCTGGCCTACATGTGACTCCAGACCCACAGTAATGTGGTTGACTCTTAACTGCCCTCTGAGCAATTAGGGATAGGCAATAAAATGCTGCCTGGTCAGTGATGCCCTCATCCCATTAATGAATTAAAAAATATGCCACCATGTGGAGAAGAGAGGCATTGTAGGTGATGGACCCAACCTCTCCAGATTGCCTTCATGGCAGGAGGGCCCATGGTGACTGGGAGAGGTCATGGGTTGTTAGAAGAATGCCCACAATGGCAGCAATGGAGCTGGTGGATCAGGAAGTCCTGCAGTGACCAGTATCCATTGTGCAAAGCCATTGTCTAAAGAGGTTGGGGTTTTGGGCAGAGATGATGGGTCTCTGAGGGGCCATTGCATGGTTTGGGTGTTGATAGCTGTAGCTATCACAATGGAAGATATTGGTGTGTTTTGTCTAAAGACTGGAAGGGGATCACTTTAGATCATAAATTAAATTGCAAAGGTGTCTTTCTGAGAAGTGGGAACCTCATTTTGAGCTTTAATGTTAACTGTGTGAAACTTTCTGTCTTCTCCAGTAGGTCAGTCTTTGGCTCCAACAACCAGCATCCCCAAGGGGCAAACTGAAGAAGGAGATAGGGGATAGGGTCTCATCAAAGCATATTCTTGCTCTACACAAGCCGCCATTTTGGGAGTGAAGCACAGCCTAGTTTCTGCATCACACAAGCACTAGATCAGCTTTCAGAGCTTGTCTCTGGAACACTGAGGAGCACAGGAGTCCAGATTGATGCTGAATCACAGGCTGATGTCAGGCAATGAAAGAATCTATAAAGGCCATGAGTACCTCCACTCTGTTCTTGTCTGTATATGTGTCTTTCTCCATCAAGAGATTGGAACCTCTCGTGGAGAGCCAGAACAAGCAATACATTCATTTATGTGTAGATCTGCATTTCATTGTTTCAATACTGAGCTCAATCAAGTAGCTGAATGAGAGAGGAGACTTCAACATGTCCTCCTTCCTCTCAGAAAAGCAGTGATATAAAAATACGTCACATGACAGTGGAAAATCAATAGCCTTCTGTATCTTGGGTTCCTCTGAGACTAATCTTGATGGTGACTGCAACTC
The DNA here is from genome assembly GCF_021869965.1 of Rhincodon typus. NCBI lineage: Eukaryota > Metazoa > Chordata > Chondrichthyes > Orectolobiformes > Rhincodontidae > Rhincodon > Rhincodon typus. The sequence goes on along the minus strand of NC_063334.1, from coordinate 77,033,290 downwards.
TTCTGTCTCTCTGCTAGTAACACTAATGTCTCACAATGCCAATGCAACAGCGGAGATGCCAGAATTCCTCACAATGCCTGAGCCCTTGAGATCTCATGTGACTAGAGTATGCCCACCAAGGTCATCACAGGCAAAGTGGTATGAATGCCAGCAGACTGTCTTCAGTGTAGTTAACAGTGATGGGGGAGCAACAGAGTACAGGCATCGGAAAATAATTATGAAACCATAACATATATGGGTCACCATTGGTATTCATTTATTTTGTATTTGTGAGAGGTTTCCTTGAGATCTTTACCAAAAGCATGTGACTAAGAATTTACATGTCATTGTAATATTTGTGTGGTTAGATGGTGGCATAATAAGCAGCTAGCTCACAACTATCTGGTCATGTCTATATCAATTTGATTCCTCACAGGTCTAATTGCTGATGAAATTAGTGGTCCCCAATGTGAATAGTTTAGTCTGTTCATGTGGATTGACAAATAGGTAGGAAGATGATGAAGCACTGATCTAGGTGTTGACATGCCTACGTAGCTTCAAGACTGATGTCTCAGTGTGAGAGAGCCCTGAATTTCCCTGGCACCCTATCCTCATTGACTCACAGGTAGTGATTCATCATCCGAAGATGCAAGTTAGATCCTCTTCTGCCAGGGTTTTTATAAAAGGTGCAGTAGACCATAATAATCAGGGAGTACTGAGCCTGAACATATTATACATCAGGGGTCAGTTAGCTCAGTTGACTGAACAGCTGGTTTAGATGCATAGTGACACCAAGAAGCGTGGGTTCAATTCCTGCAACAACTGAGGTTGCCATGAAGATCCTGCTTTCTCAACTTCTCCCTTTTCCTGAGGCAAGATGACTCTCAGGTTAAACCACCACCAGTCATTTCTCTCTAATGAGAGAGTGGGTCTATGGTAACTTTACCTTCATACTGCACTCAGAAGGCATTGTATTTAGACCAGGCATTGTAATCTCCTTTTGAGCAGATTGTTTGGTGATGATCACCTTGATGAGTCTTATACCTGGCTGGCCACGTCAGCCTTGTTCGTCTCATGTACGAAGCCTATAACACTATATACTGCAGCTAAAAACCCTCTAGGTCTCTCAGGCTCACTGTCCACACTGTAGTGAAGGTAATGAAGCCACCCACTCTGTTTAAAAATAATTACCATCTTGATGCAGCGATGTACCTGCGCCTGTGAGATGCTGCATAGATCTCCAGCTGCCTCCCGTGTAAACCAAGTCATAAACTATGTCATCTACAGAGCAACTGGGATAAGTGGCCATCACAATTTTCACATAACTCCCCTGCCATCATCTTGCACAGAGATGTCGCTATCTCTTGAGAGAATTGGGGCCGGCACAGATACTGGCAGTTTCTTCTGTTTGCGCACTTTCCTGCAGGGTAGAGTCTTTTTGGAAAATGGTCTTTGCAACTGTCTGCCCTTTAACAAAACATATCTTTTTAAAAATGCACAATTTTTAAAATTTATTTTTTTTTGGAATGTGGGCTTCAATGGCAAGATCAGAATCTGTTGCCTAGCTTGAACTGCTCTTGAACTGAGTGGCTCAGATGGCATTTAAGAGGCAACCCATATTGCTGTAGTTCAGTAGTCACGTGTAGGCCAGACCAGATAAGGACAGTGGATTTCCTTCCCTAAAGAACTTTAGTGAATCAGATTTTGTTTTAATTAAGTCTGATGTCTAGCTTTCACTCCCATAATTTAAATTGAATTTAAATTTCACCAGCTGGAATTTGAACTCATATCATCAGAGAATAATCCTCGGCCTCTGAATTACTTGTGTGGTGACAAAACCAATGTGCTGCTATCTGCACTATATGAACAATAAATTCTGACTCCTTGTTTGATCCTTCTCTTGTAAATATTCTCAGTAGCTATAGACCTCCTCAGCTATAACTCCTTTATATAGGTTTCTTTGCAACGTGTCACCTTAGAAAGTTGTCCCAAATTTGAAAATTTAAAGCCTCATCACCTGAAGCAGCAAATGGCTGCTGCATCCATCATCTCTGAGTGAGTCCCTCTGCAACTTGGATACTGCACCCGTGTGCCATCCCTACTTACCTGCCAAGACTCACAACCCTCAACTCCCCCTGTTTGATCCAAGAGCATCCCATAAAATTGCATGGGCCATATAAATGTCACAATTAAAAATTGCTCATTTTTAGAAGGCAGGTTGGCTTCCATTTTTTTTAACTCTATTTTTTTCCAACTTAATATCATGCCACCCAAATGTACAAAGAGTGGGAAGAAGCAGCCATCCAATCCATTGCTGAAAAGTTAGTAAAATGATTTTATTACACCATTGTCTAGTGTAAACAGTGAATAAATACTCATTACTTTGCAATAGCATTGTTTCCAGCCCTTTGCTATCAAAGGCACCTGAGCGTTGTCATTATATTACTGCATGGTGTGTAGAAAACAATTTTCCAGGGTATAATTTCTGGTTTACAAAGATTAAAATCCGCAAACTTCTGTGTTCACTATTCATTCTTTTGTTTGCTAATTTTAAGCAACTGCACTAGCTAGAAATAGCACATAGAATTTTAGAATGTAATATGACGGCAGAAAGTATTCAGGCTTAAATTTCACTTTTAATTCCTAAACTAAACAGCATGGTAAGATGTATCCTCACTATCCTCATGTGAAAAGTGATTGATGAGCTTCTTTTTTATTTTCATTACAATGAAATTATTGACATGTTTTTGCTATTCCCAGCTCCCAGCAGGAAGCTGGGCTCACAGAAACATTTATGTCAGAAAATTCATGTGAAGTTATTAACTGCACATTTGCAAATTCTTTAAGATCTGCTACCTATAATTCTTACACAAGTAACCCAAGCACTGGGTTAACTGGAGACAGTGATGGGAATAGAGGCACTATTGGTTCTACATATATGCCACAAAGATGTGGGGATTCTCATTGAAACTTACAGAATACTGAGATGCCTGGATAGAGCGGATGTGGAAACGATGATTCCACTAGTAGGAGAGACTAGGAACTGAGGGCACAGCCTCAGAGAGAAGGGGTAATCTTTTAGAACTGAGATGAGGAGGAATGTCTTCAGCCAGAGGGTGGTGAATCCATGGAAATCATTCTGCAGAGGTCAAGTCACTGAGTGCATTTTGGATAGAGACAGATAGATTCTTGATTAGTTGGGGGATCAAAGGTTATAGGGAGAAGGCAGGAGTTGAGGTTGAGGAATATTTCAGCCATGGTCGAATGGCAGAACATTCGATGGGCAGAATGGCCTAATTATGTGCTTATATCTTATAGTCTTGTGAACTTATAATAAATCTCAGCTCATGTGTATGCCTACTGTATTGTAATTATTGCTTGTTAAAAAAAAGGAACTTATTGCTCTCAAAATGTATATCTGGGGTGCCATATTTACAGTTGTACCGAATTCATGTGTTGTGTAAAAGTTTCAGTGTAGCTTTAGCATTTTTGAGTCTATGGGCAGAATCTGATGAGGGATCTGAGTGATGTGGGATCTGGTGACATGTTTTGCAGAATAGGGCAACTAATATAGTGAGGCCCATCTTGATGATGAGATCACCTTGCTCTATCTTTTATGCTTCTCATATGTCATGTGATGATTTTCTTGTTAGGCAGTGGCAATGTGCCAATTGATGACCATTATTGCTTGTTAAATGCATTGCTAATAGCCCAACTCACCTCTTTGACATTGACACTTTGATGACAAGGCCCAGAGTCTTGTCATAGTTTTCAGCAGTAGGTCAAATGGGATAGCCGTTGATCAGGTGTGTCCTGGCACACTAAGTCGCAGGTACGTAGGTCAAATGGGATAGCCGTTGATCAGGTGTGTCCTGGCACACTAAGTCGCAGGTACCAATCCAGGCTCTACAGGGTGGTCAGAGATAGGATCCTCTCTTGTAAGGGGTGAGGAGCTGAATAGTGGCCAGTTCTGTCTTGTTGTAGGCTGCTTTCCTCCTGGAGTGAGAGAGGCAGATTTTATGGGAGCTGAAAGTGGGTGGCAGAGCTATTGCTGCTGGTGTGTCTGGGGAGGTTTCCAAGTGAGTGCATAGGTATCCTAGAGGGCATGGTGCATTAGTGGTGTCAGAGGCTGGGGTAGGTTAGATTATGATGGGAAGATATTGCAGGCAATAGTGACAGTGTTAGATCATGAGCCTTGATGGGACGTTGTACGGAATCAGGGATACAGTGGGTGTGAGGAAAAGGAGAGAAGATAGTGGATCATTTTCTGGCAGAATGGAGAAGACCATTGACCTTCTTCCCATAGTGTTGGGCATTGCTCTAGAAGGCTGAGATGGCTTTAACCTGGTGGCAATCTCAGAGGAGACTGGTACGGCTTCCATTTCCGGTCCTGGGGGAAGAGGAAGTCCCACCTCTGCAACACCCCATTCAGCAGGATCCCCAGGTACCACACCGCACAGGGCCTGCCAATTTCCCATCATCAGCAATCTCTGGGGCCAATTTTCATACTCATGCCAGCCAGCTATAGACTGACAGTGAATTGTCGTATTCACAATCAACTTTTAAAGATGGCCAGGGTACAAGGGATGCCAGTGAATTCTGAGATACCCTTTGAGTAATGAGTTTTGTGGAACATCATGTGCTAAGATGTGGTTGAATCGGATGTGAGAGATGTCAGGGGTGAGCTTGCTAAAATAGGGTAAGAGAACTTGTTAAGTCTCCTGGCAACAAACCTGCTGAAACACTCAATCAAACTCAGACCTTGCAAGAAAAAAGTAAGATTCAGCCCTACTTGCATTTGTCTCAGACTTGTGGGAACCAAAAGATTTCACAGTACCATGATCAGATTCTATGCATAGCATTCATCTCTGATTCACAGCATGACTTAAAGTTTATTTTAAGCAGTCTTATTACAACAACAATGAAACATAGCATAATATGTAAGAAATGCACATCTTTATTTGCTGTCCTCATGACTGACGGGGAAAAGTACAAAACTCATGTTGTAAACTAAATAGAACTTCTAATTGGGCTAAGTTGATATTCATTTATAATCACAGTCAAGGTCTTTAACTGAGGCCAGTATAGCAGAGATCATTAACATTAATGTCTATTTTGAGAAACAATAGAGCTGGATTTCCTTTTTCTTTTTAAAAAAAAGAATGTTTATTTTTTAGCTTAATTTATGACCTGATAATAAAATAGTGGGAAACTGTTCTTTTCAAATATGCACTTCCTGAAAATGTGACTTTATTAGCTACAATAAGAAATGAACAATGATTCTTTTATACTTGTACCCGTATTAATGATTTTTTAATGCTTCTAAAGCAACTAATGAGCCGCATGACTGATCTGACTATCTAAAAAAGTTTATTACTATAACCGTGAAGTGTGTAGTAGTTTTGGAAAATGGATCAATGACATTACGATAAAAAAAACATTTTAGTGTAGGCCATATGTGTACTGATAACCTTTGCAATACATCATTGCATTCAACTTTTGAATTATATTAGGGAGGAAGCAAGACTGGTGATCTGTCAACACAAGAACAAAGCTAATGGTAACTGCTCAGAGAATGTGACTGAAAGTCAGGAATAAGTTGGTAAGTTAGAAGTTCAGAGAAGATATAACTATCACTGTAAAGCAGCAGATTTAAATGAGAAAGTCAGTAATGGTTGTTATATATTCAAGGAATGGCATGGATGAACATTAGCAATGATACAGCAAATAAACAAAGAGTTATGAGAGTAGTGTGTAACAAATTTTGCAGCCCAGCTAGTACATAACTTACACAAAGAAGCAATAGTTGGTTTATCCAGGATGGCTGTAAAATAGTCAGGTAAGGGATCCAAATATGCCAGTTGTAATGTCTTCAAGAAATACAGGGATTCTGGTAGAGGAGGTATATTAGCATAAGTGATTGAAGATAAAATCACTTCAGAGATGAGAAAGGCTATAAGAGGAAAGTAGGCAGTGGACACTTTATGAGTAGAATTAAGAAATAGGGAAAAATTCAAGACTTCAGTGGGAGTTACATATTAAGCTCTGGCAGCTGTGAATTGGTTGAATGTGAAAAGGTTAGCCAAGCATGTATTAAAGGTAAAGTGATTTAATGGGGCATCTTAAATTCCATATAGAGTAGGATAAACAGACAAGCTCGCATCAGAAAGAATACATTTGTTGACTATTTTCAAGATAGTTTCTTGCAGCAATCTGTTGTAGATACAATAAGGGGTTTACACCATAATATATTAAATAATCAACAATAAGACAGAATTAATTAGTGGCCAAATAGTGCTTGGACATTTATCAAATTACATCCATAATGTGACTGAGTTCAATGAAGCATTTGAAAGAGAGAATTGCAATAACGCTGCTAAGATCCAAGATTGTACATTTAATTAAAGCTGACTTCAAGACAATCTGACAGAAACAGCAAACCGGTATATCTGTTAATGGGTAAAATTATAGCCAATCTGTGGGAGATGTTACAAAAATTAGCATGGTACAGAATATATGCCTGAGGAGCAAGGGACAAAGATGTACTTGCCCTAAGGAGCAGACAGGAAAGAACAAAGATGCAAGTGACGTACGAGAATGTGAGTTAAAAGCAGAAGTTGGCCATTTTGTCCTTCAAGCCTACTCCATCATTCGATAAGATCAGGGTTAATCTGTTTGTCTTCTGAATTCCACATTCCCATCCAGCCCTGTTAACCTTTGACCCCTTGCCTAAGAAGAATGTATCTAGATCTATTTTAAAAATATTTAATGTCCCCACCTCCATCACCTTTTCAGACAAAGAGTTCCAAATTCATACAACCCTCTCAGAAAAAAAAAGACCTCTTCATATCTGTTCTAAAACGGTGGCCTCTAATTTTAAAACAGTGTATCCTAGTTTTGGACTTGCCGACAAGGGGAAACTTCCTTTCTATGCCCCCTTGTCAAAAACATTCAAGGTCTGGAAAACTTCTAACACTCAACTTAATGACACTTTGAAACTTGGAGTGAAGTCAAACCCAGCTTGTTCAATCTTCGTTATGAGGCAACCTGCTCATTCCAGCTACCAACCTAGTAAACCTGCTCTGAATCACCTCCAACAAATTTACATCCAAACTGAACTGAGGAGCCCAGAACTACAGGCAGCATTAAAGATGTGGTCTCATCAATGTTTCACTAAAGCATAATATCCTACTTTTATTTTCATTTCCTCTTTTATACAAGCAATTAGCATTTTTAATCACTTACATATTAACATTTGTGACACATGCACTAGAATACCTATATCCCTGTACATTTATAATTCTGCAGTTGCTGGTCCAGTTCAGTTTCTGCTCACGGTACCCCCCAGGATGTTGACAGTGGTGGATTCAGACATGTTAATACCATTGAAAGTTAAGGGCTAATGGCTAGATTGTCACTATTGGAGATGAGCATTGCTTGGCACTTATATTGTGCAAACATTACTTGCCACATGCTAAGCACAAATATTGTCCAGGCCTTACTGCATTTAGACATATACTGCTTCAGTATCTGAGGAGTCACAAATGGAGCCAAATATTATGCAATCATCAGCGAGCATTTCCACCTCCGACCTTATGATGGAGGGAAGGTCATTGATCAATCAATTGAAGATGGCTGGACCTAGAACATTACCCTGAGGAACGCTCGAAGTAATGTTCTTGAGCTGAAATGACTGAGCTCCAACAACCACAACATCTTCCAATATGACTGTAACCATTAGAGAGATTTTTCCCTGATTCCCATTGACTTTAACTTTGTTAGAGCTCCTTTTTGCCATACAAACATATGAAATAGGAGTAGAAGTAGACCATTCAGCCCCTTAAGCCTGTTCTGCCATTCAATAAAGTTTTACTTGATGTTTGTGTTTCAAATTTCACATTCCCATCTGCTCGCAATACTCAGTCAAACACTGCCTTGGTGGCAAGGGCAGTCACTCTTGCCTCACCTCTGCAAAAGGTTATGTTCCAGTCAATGGGAGAAATATATGAAACAGCAAAGTGCGACCATACAATCTATAAAAAGAGATACGAAAATGAACATAAACACCTTTGGAAAAACAGAGCTGATTAAGAGCATTGTTGGCTCCTTACAATCTGTCTATGATGACATAATTAAAGATAAGGAAATGTGAAATGACTCTGCATTGATATTTACTTAGAGAATATTGCAAGGAAATTAATATTGACTCAGGAATGAACTCATAATTTGTGGAAGCAAATTAACAGAAACAGAGGAAATAATTTTAGTTATGAGTGTCAAGCCTCTACCAAAGAGCATTCTTTTTTTTATTCATTCACAGGATGTGGGTGTCACTGGCTCAGGCAGCATTAATTACCCAGCTCTTATTTCCTGTGAGAAGGTACTGGTGAGCCAGCTTCTTGAACAGCTGCAGTCTTTGGCATGTAGGGATACCCTTAGTTCAGTTAAGGAGGCTGTTTTTGGAGTATGCCCCAGTGACACTGAAATAATATCTTATAGCTCCACGTCAGGCTAATATGTGACTTGAAGGAAAAATCTTTCCCATGCATCTGCATCGCTTGTCCTTCAAGGTGGCAGAGGTCACAGGTTTGGAAGCTGCTATCAAAGTAGTCTTGGTGAATTACTGCACTGCCTCTTGTAGATGGTACTCACAGAATGGTTTCTATCGTACTATTTTAAACTACGGATATTGCAAATGTCCGAATTATGGTCATTCAAAGTTTTCTGAATTTGGGTACTTCTGTAGATTGGAAAATTGTTATTTAAGAATCTAGGAAATCATAGACCAGTTAACCTTAACATCTATTGTCATAAAATTACTAGAGCTCTCAATAAAGAATAGGATGACTGAATACCTTGAAAATTTGTAGCTGATCAGAGAGATCCAGTAAAGATTTATAAAGAGTAGGTCATTGCTGAGAGACATGATTGAATATAGGTGATAATGTAATGGGCATAGGTATTGTTGCAATCACCATGGAATCTGATAACTTAGACAAAGAAGTTTGAATTTTGCAGTGACAACACAAAGAACCGAACAATGTGATTCCACATTTTAAGACTTTTACTGTTACAAACAAGGTACAGTCAATATGGGACTAAACATTATTCAGTGGCAACAGAAAAAATATTCCCCAGTAACTTTTAACCCAATTGAAATCTCATGCCATGTCTCATTACATTCCATTGTCAATAGAAATATAGTCCGTGTATAAAGTTCAAAGCTCCTGCTGGCTTTAATAAGATCTATACTTCCTTCCACCTGGACCAAGCAACTAGCACCCTTTGAAACCTGGTCCCCTCATTCAAACTTCTGAGCATAATCTTACAGATTTGCAGGAGTATGAGACCGTTTGACAAATTCTGGTCTTTCACTTTGTATAAACATTTTTTCTCTGAACAGACAATCTGTGTTCATCAGCATTTTGGTTGGCGATAAATCCAAAAGCAGTCCTTTTCTTCAACTTGGAGCACCAAGATCTGTTGTGGGTTTTCTTTGCTGAGAATGTATGTACAGCCAGAGAAGTTGCTCCTCGTCTGTGTTGAGGCTTTAGAATTTGCATCTTAATGTCAATAAGTTAAGATTTGAATTTGTGTCCCCATAAAAAAGGTCACTTGAGTTTGTTGTTAGGCAGATTTCATAGGGAGTCATATCTCTGTATTCAAACTATTCAATTTTATTTTGTGTACAGTGCTTTTATGGATGTTATCATTTGATGAAGTCCCTTCAGAAGAGACCGAGGGGTTCAGGATAAGTGGTTGTTTGAAAGTTGCTTTTCAGGTAGACAGGGTGGTTAAGCAGGCATATAACACGTTTGCCTTCATTGCTGAGACCTTTGAGAATAGGAGTTGGGACATCATGTTGAGGAGCAGGTAGGTAGGAGGGAAGATGGACAGGTCAAGGAGGTAGGGATGAGGCTAGTAGGTTCAGTTCTTGACAAACGACAACGCCTCCCAGTCGTGAACCACTTCAACGCCCCCTCCCACCCCTTGGATGACATGTCCATCCTGGGCTTCCTCCAGAGCCACAACGAGGCCAGCCGAAGGCTAGAGAAACAGCACCTCATATTCCCCCGGGAACCCTGCAGGCCAATGGTCTCAATGTGGAGTTTACAGGCTTCAAAATCTCCCCATCACCAAACTCATCCCAAGACCAGCCCATCTCAACCCAGCTCCTTGACCTGTCCGCCTTTTCTCCGTCTTATCTGCTCCCCCCACCCCTACTTCCTACCTATAGCTTCATCCCTGCCTCCTTGACATGTCTGTCTTCCCTCCCATCTACCCGCCCATCCCTCCTCACTGACCAACCCCCATCCCAGCTCCCTACCTACACTCACCTTTACTGGCTTCATCCCTGCCTCCTTGACCTTACCGTCTTCTCTCCACCTATCTGCTCCACTATCCCCCCTCTATCATTGCCTTCCACTCTCTCTATTTATTTCAGAGCCCCCTTCCCCTCCCCCATTTCTGAAGAAGGGTCCAGGCCTGAAATGACAGCTTTCCTACTCCTCTGATGCTGCCTGGCCTGCTGTGTTCATCCAGCTCCAAACCTTGTTATCTCAGACTCCAGCATCGGCAGTTCCTACTATCTCATCATGTTGAGGTTGTACAGGGCATTGGTGAGGCCACCTTTGGAGTACTGTATACAATTCTGGCCACCCTGTGAAAGGAAGGATATTATTAAATTGGAGGGAGTTCAGAAAAGATTTACCAGGATATTGCTAGGACGAGAGAGTTTGAGTTATAAGAAGAGGCTGGATAAGCTGGGACCTTTTTTTACTGGAGCATAGGAGGTTGAGGGTGACCTTATAGAATTTTATAAAATCATGAGGTGCATGGATAAGGTGAATAGCAAAGGTCTTTTCCCCAGGGTAGGAGAGCTCAAAATGCAAGGGCATATTTTTAAGGTGAGAGGAGAAAGTCTTAAAAGGGACCCGAGGGGCAATGTTTTCATGTAGAGGGTGATTTATATGTGAAATGAACTGCCAGAGAAAGTGGTAGATGCAGGTACAGTTGCAACATTTAAAAGTCATTTGGATGAGTACATGAATAGAAAGTGTTTAGTGTGATATCGTCCAGGCACAGACAAGCGGGACCAATTTAGTTTGGGATACTTGGTTGACATGGATGAGTTGGACTGAAGGGTCTGTTTCCATGTTGTATTACTCTATGACTCAATAAAACTGAAATTAAGCTAGAATTAAAGCTCATGGAGTTGAGGACAAATTATTAGCCTAATTAAAGGTGAGCAAACAAGTGGAAATGGGTGACTGCAAGTCAGTTAAGGAAGACCAGGCAAGTAATGCAGGAATACCCGATATGCATCTTGCTGTCCAACTGATATTCAGTCTTAATTAATGCTGAGTGTGATAGTTCATCTGGTGAATACAGTTAGACACAAGCCTATGACACCATTTGTATCTGAACGAGACAATGTAGAATAATCTTAGGGAAACCAATAGTGACATGGGATTTGATAGGGGAACATACTGATATTGTTGAGGTTGCAGATATGATTCTAGGATGACATACTGTCTCCCTTAGGCATCTTAGTTCAGTAAAAGATGTAAGACTAAACCCACCTATAACAGGCAGTCAGTTTAATATTAATAGTGGACAAACTATTAAAAATGATAACATGGGACAAAATTAACTCACTTGGGAAATTGTGAAATCTTTAGAGAGAGGGCAGAAAATATTTGCAAGTATGGATCAAGTAACAGTGACATAAATTATGTAGACATTTAAGAACTAGCTCTCTTTAGAGAAGATTGTGAAGAGATTTATTGAGGTGTTTAAAATCATGGGACATTTGGACATAACAGGTAGAAAAGAGTGTAACTGGTGATAGAACAAAAATTTAAGGAAAATTGCAAAAAAATCTGATGTGAAATGACAAAAAATATCCTTACACACACTCTGATTTCAGAGTGCTGCCTGAGAGGTTGCTGGATATAATTTCAGTCTTGACATCTGAAAGAGGAATTGGTGATCCCCTGAGGTGAAAAAACATTGCAGACCTAAGAGGAATGATCTGGGGTGTGCGATGTGTTGTATATGGCCCTCATAGGGTTAATACTGAGGAGTGCCTTCAGGGGATGTGAAGAAATTGTTTTTCCACCTAGATGGTGTGGGAATCTAGAACTTACTGTCTGTAATGGTGGTAGAGGCAGAAACTCTCATAACATTGAACAAACATTTAGATTTACACTTACATTGCCAAAGCATACAAGGCGCTGGGAAAATGAGATTATAATATTTAAGTGAGATTGAATCAGAGATAGTAGGAACTGCAGATGCTGGAGAATCCGAGACAACAAGGTGCAGGGCTGGATGAACACAGCAGGCCAAGCAGCATCATAGGAGCAGAGAGGCTGACGTTTTGGGCCTAGACCCTTCATTAGAATAGGGGGAGGGGAAGGGGGTTCTGAAATAAATAGGGAGAGAGTGGGAGGCGGATAGAAGATGGATAGAGGAGAGGAAAGGTGGAGAGGAAACAAACAGGTCGAAGAGGCGGGGATGGGGCCAGTAACGGTGAGTGTGGGTGGGGAGTTAGGAAGGGGATAGGTCAGTCCAGGGAGGACGGACAGGTCAAGGGGGCGGGATGAGGTTAGTCAGTAGGAGATGGAGGTGCGGCTTGAGGTGGGAGGAGGGGATAGGTGGGAGGAAGAACAGGTTAGGGAGGCGGGGACGAGCTGGGCTGGTTTTGGGATGCGGTGGGGGGAGGGGAGATTTTGAAACTTGCGAAATCCACATTGATACCATTGGGCTGCAGGGTTCCCAAGCGGAATATGAGTTGCTGTTCCTGCAACCTTCGGGTGGCATCGTTGTGGCACTGCAGGAGGCCCAGGATGGACATGTCGTCTGAGGAATGGGAGGGGGAGTTGAAATGGTTCGCGACTGGGAGGTGCAGTTGTTTAGTGCGAACCGAGCGTAGGTGTCCTGCAAAGCGGTCCCGGAGCCTCCGCTTGGTTTCCCCGATGTAGAGGAAGCCACACCGGATACAGCGGATGCAGTATATCACATTGGCAGATGTGCAGGTGAACATCTGCTTGATGTGGAAAGTCTTCTTGGGGCCTGGGATGGGGGTGAGGGAGGAGGTATGGGGGCAGGTGTAGCAATTCCTGCGGTTGCAGGGAAAAGTGCCGGGTGTGGTGGAGCTGGAGGGGAGAGTGGAGTGGACAAGGGAGTCACGGAGAGAGTGGTCCCTCCGGAAAGCAGATAAGGGTGGGGAGGGAAAAATGTCTTTGGTGGTGGGGTCGGATTGCAGATGGCAGAAGTGTCGGAGGATGATGCGTTGGACCCGGAGGTTGGTGTGGTGGTACGTGAGGACGAGGGGGATTCTTTTTTGGTTCTTATTGCATGGATGGGGTGTGAGGGATGAGTTGCGGGAGATGTGGGAGACACGGTTGAGGGCGTTCTCGACCACTGAGGGAGGGAAGTTACGGTCCTTGAAAAACGAGGACAACTGAGATGTACGGGAGTGGAATGCCTCATCCTGGGAGCAGATGCGGCGGAGGCGAAGGAATTGGGAATAGGGGATAGCATTTTTGCAGGAAGGTGGGTGGGAGGAGGAGTATTCTAGGTAGCTGTGGGAGTCGGTGGGCTTGAAATGAATATCGGTTTCTAGGTGGTTGCCCGATATGGAGACAGAGAGGTCCAGGAAGGGGAGAGAGGTGTTAGAGATGGTCCAGGTAAACTTAAGGTTGGGGTGGAAGGTGTTAGTGAAGTGGATGAACTGTTCGAGCTCCTCGTGTTGTCTATAATATTTAAGTGGTTGTTTTTGACTGGCTCAGAATTGATGGGCCAAAAGGCTTTTTTTTCTATGCTGTAGGTCTCTGTGACCATGGCTATGACAATAACAATTTGGCTCTGGTTGCCATGGTGTAATGGTGAGCGGGCTGGTTTCTGAACCCTGTGATCTGAGTTCAAATCTAGGTGTAGTCTTCTTCCTGGTGAAGGGAGTGACAAGCCTTGGAAAGTCTCATTTAAGGGGTGGCACAGTGGTTAGCACTGCTGCCTCACAACACCAGTGGACCCAGGTTCAATTCCAGCCTCAGGCAGCTGTCATTCTCCCTGCGTCTGCATGGGTTTCCTCCTGGTGCTCCAGTTTCCTCCCCAAGTCCAAAGATGTGCAGGTTAGGAGGATTGGCCATGTTAAATTGCCTGTAGTGTTCAGGGGGATGGGTCTGGGTGGGTGTGCTGATGTTCTGTGTGGACTTGTTGGGCCAAAGGGCCTGTTTCTACACTGTAGGGATTCTATGATCTAATTCACTGAATTTATGTATCATAGATTGCCTGAGAAGCTAGACATAGAGAAAACAGAAAGGTAAGCTGTGTCTTGTGGCATCCTATAGGGATCTACTTTGAAGGCTCAACTACTTACAGTATTTATTAATGAAATAGATGATGGGATCATTCAAATTACAAAATTTGTCAAAGACACAATGATAGGCTACTTGTCTGGCTGGCACTTTTGTAAGGCAGCAAATCCTCTCCAAAAAGGGCAGAAATCTCACATTAAAGCTGTTAATACTGCTTCCAGCATTAAATTGATGTGGGGCAGATGTTAAGATCCTGAATGGTTGCTCCACCTACTACCAGCTTTTAGTCCTGTAAAATCCACTAGTTATATGTTATGTTACCCAACTACCAAAAACACTCCTTTAAAGGGAAGCAATGACCTGCAACCCAATGGGTCATTAGTGGAGGGAGTGTTTGTTTGAGGTGGCTGATCAGATCCTAATCAAGAAAACTGCAGTGTGCTGACTAACGTGTGCCTTCTTCAGTGCTACGTTAGCTGCACCTATCCAAGCAAATGGAGAAGATTTCATCATATTCCTGCCTTGTGCTTTGCGCCTAGAGACGTTTTGAAGGAGGTCAAAAGTAGAATTAATCACTCAGAAAATACAGTCTCTAATGTGTTCCATTCCAATAGAATTAAGATTTTTCCTTTTATTTCTCTCTTCTGTGGTTTTTCTTTGGTGGCCCAGAGCAGGGATCCAGTGACTAGCGTGCCCGAAGCAGAATGGGGGCAGTGGCCCGGTGTGTGAGCATGAAGGCATCCAGCGTTCAGACCAAGTTGAGGCCCCTGCACTGGTCTGAAGAGAGACTGTGATGTTTTTTTTTTAACTTTGCTTCTTGTTTTTTTTAACTATGGTTATACTGTGTATAACTGCCATGTAACTTATCTTCTTCATTTCTCTATTCTGTAACTAAGGATTGTACCTAGGTACCCTGTACCTAAGATGGTGCTGTGTGTTGGTGACATTGTTGCACTGTAACTATTCTTTAACTGAAGATGCTGTACATAGGTATCTTTGTACCTAAGATGCGCTGTAAGTGACAACTTATAAACTTCTCACTGTACTCACGTGAGTATGCGACAGTAAAGCTAATTCAAACAAATTTAATGAAAAGAAAGCAAACACACTTCATCTCACTCTCCGCTTTTCGCACACTTTCAGGAACCTGACCATTCAGTTCTGCTTCGTTGTTCTCCTGCAAGGAGCATTGTAATGCCAACCCTCCCATGTTTCCATTCCAATTTTTCTGAAACAGTCACTTCAATTCCCTGAACAGTCACTTCAATTCTGTTATTGTGCCATCTGTAATTTGTCATAAATCTCTTGATCAAGCCATCATAATTTTTTTCTGTATGTGTTATCCCTCAGTGAAATCATTCCTACCAGCATGACCCAACCTGAGATGTTTGCTGATAAGATTAACTTCAGTAACTTTAACACCAGCATTGCCTTCAAAACAGTCCCAGTATTGCTGTACAGGTACCTCTAATCAACTGGTTCAGAAATTTTATTACACCTCTGGAGCAGGTGAGACTTGAACCCAAGTCTCCTGGCCCAGAGGTAGGGGCACTACCACTGTGCCACAAGAATCCTTATTCCACTATTATATGCTGTGAATCTATCCACCTATGTTTACTGCAACTGAATAATTACAAACCTGATGACATCGTGCTGATTTTTAAATTTTTCTATTATCATTTCCACTATTAGTCTGCGTTCAGTTGATCAAATGGTGTGTCTTTTTCAGTGTCAGGTTCAAAATCAAACTGTGTTTAACTGTCAACATGAGCTTATCTGGTAAATTTTCTTCTCTGAGTCAGATAATCGTGGGACCATGTCCCACTGTACAGACCTGCAGAACACAATCGGTTTCCTTCTCTTTCCTTCAAATCCTCTTTCCATCTACTCAGGAAAAATCATGTATCCAAGTTCCACTCTACAGACTTAGGCACATCATCTAAACAGACATTTCAGTGCATTAGCAGTGGAGTTCTTTTACTGTCAGAGCTGCTATCTTTCAGGTGAATTTTTAAGTTGAGGGCATCTCTCCCCTCTCATGTGCTCTCCAATGCTTTCATAAAATCTAAATATTTCCAAGTTATGATGCAAGTGTCCATATGTAAAGGAGATGACATATTTTCATTAACCTTGTCCTTGTCAAGCTCCCACTGACTCTGTCCCACAGCAACTCAAATTCAATGTTATCTTGTTTACAAGTGCTTTTATGGCCTTAACTCTTGCTGTCTGAATATCTTATGAACTCCCTGCATATATCCTTCTATTCTCCAGCACTTATTTACTGCCTGGTCCACACTCACTCTGTTTTACTTTCAGTTGTTGTTCCTTGAGCCATTATGTCCCAGAAGTTGTAAGTATGGGCTAAATTGTTTTGGCCCTTCATTATTTTTTCCACTTACCCATCAGTACTCAGTAGCTTCTTCCATCTCATTCTTGAACATGCTGAACCATTTTCTTGCTTGTTATTCAGCTGTTGACACTTTACTCACACTGTCTGACACTTTTGATCACCTGCACAGACTTATTTTTCGACACTTCTTTCACATCATTTGTATGATTTTTTGATCTCTTTGCCCTTGATCTTTCTGCCTAAGAGAAGGGGCTACGCTCCAAAAGCTTGTGATTTCAAATAAATCTGTTGGACTACAACCTGGTGTCGTGTGCCTTCTGACTTTGTCCACCCCAGTCCAACACCAGCACCTCCACACCATTGTTACAAAGATTGACATTGTTTTTAACATTTCCAATTATATTTGTTAATAATTTTTGGAGATGTGGAGATTCTAAAATCAGAGCTGAACATGGGTTTTAGCACATTCTAACAAAATGACATTCCTTTTGATTCATATCTACTTTCTTGCTAATATTAACAAATAGGTTTTTTAAATTTATTATAGCCCATTTATCCCAATGAATATCTGCATCATATTGCAAATTGCAGCATATTTACCAGCTATATAAAGCTCACCATAAACAAGGTGTACCGTCTGAGGACACCGCCCCCCGACCCCCAACTACCAGGCCTCCACTGTAAGCGAGATCTGTGATGTCATCAGGTCATAAGTAAGCTTTCAAAATGTAGAACTGAAAGCAGATGTCTCCATGTATAAGCTTGATTTATTTTTATTATGTGTTCCATAAAAAGATCCAGACCTTAGTTTTCCCTTGACACACAAGCCCCAGTGGATGGTTTGCATCAGTTGTACCATCCCAGGAATTTTCTCTCACCACAGCATTTGTAATAACTGTACAATTTTGTCCATTCAATTGGAAATAATATACATTTAAATTAAATTCTGTTTGAAATAAAAACTCTCCACATATTCTCATAACTTACTTTTGTGGCTGTAAGTGTACTGGAAATGTATCAGAAATTATACAGTCTAACATACAAATTACATTAAATGGATTTAGATCAAATTGAATTTTAAGGCACAACTTTCACACTGCAAGTGATTTGTACCTTCTACTGAGGAACAAAGCAGACTTGATAAAGATCAAGAGGTTGTAGTAATGCTGATGAAAATGCTGAGGAAATTCCATTACCCTTGAGCTCTTGCATTGAGAGAAGATGTTATGGTAAATGTATGAGCCACTTAAAGGTGACTCAGGTTTCTGAGGAAGTCTGGCGATAGCACTGAGAGATGAAAGATTTAATAGAATTTTGCATGAATAGTGTCTATGTGCAAAAAAACACTAAAGTTGAATAAAACTTCCTCTTTCCCAAAAGGGTTTCTGTATTCACATCAAGAACATTCCTTTCTCTTTGTTTTAGCTGTTTTGTAATGCCGCTTTAGCAGTCTTGTGTTTTTCTTAGAACTGGTAATTTGATTTGCTGGTATCAAATTCCCACGATGAAATTAGATACACCATTTACACGTCCAACCATTACAGCTAATGACCAGCTCTTGTACTTGAACTTAATCGCCGTCCTGTAGTCAAATAAACAAGTGTCTGGAATGTTAAATGATGTTTTACTAATCCCCCATCTGCACTGAGAGGTGTGAGTTCAACAGACTTACATTTGACTCTTTGATTTGACAATGTTTATGTTGAGCAGAAAATAGTTTACATTAGCAGTGTAAAAAAGCATTTTACAAACGGAGTAAAACACATCTCATCAGTATTGAACTTCATTGGAATGCAATGAGTGTGATGTGTAATTAATGAATGAAGCATTTGTACTTTAAATGATAATTTTCTTTTTACAGTTTAGTGTTCTCCTTGGTGCAACTGTACTTCATCAACCAGCTTTTCAGGAACATTTATCACATTTGAGAAAGTTTCGCTGTGACAAAAGAGATTAAAGGAAGGAAGAGCAGTTGAGGCAAGCTAAATTTTTTTTGTGAACTACTGAGTCAATAAAAATACTCACAGCATCTAAACTGAAAAATTGACAAGTGTGTTTTCATATTTACATGAAGTAGGGGATTGTAAAAATCATTTATAGAAAAATTGGTGTTTCACCCCCAAAATAATTCTGATTGAAGCAAAGAAAATTATTCTGCAGCAAGGTGCTCAATAATGATGCCAATAGTTTTGATTTGATCACATGCAGAGTTAGAACTGAAATATAATGGTGAAAAAAAAACCAGAAGGGTCTAGGCCCGAAACGTCAGCCTTCCTACTCCTCTGATGCTGCTTGGCCTCCTGTGTTCATCCAGCTCTGCACCTTGTTATCTCAGATTCTCCAGCATCTGCAGTTCCTGCTACCTCTATTCAATATATGACAGTTAAGGCCATTTTCGTTTGTGTTTTTCACTGAAGAAAGAATGGAACTTTGAACTCATGGGAGCCCCACTACCTGCAAGATCCCCTTCAGCTAATACACATCCTGCCTTAGAAATATATTGCTGTTTATTCACTGTCAATGACCCAAAATCCTGCGACTCACTGACTAACAGCATAATGGATGTGTGTAGATGATAAAGATTTCAATAGTATAAGAAGGGTGTTCACTACCACCTTCTCAAAAGCAATTAATGATGGGTAATAAGTATTGGCCATGGTTTTGATTGCCACAAGTCATGAACACAAAGTAAAAGTTTTAAAACTCGCAAACTTAACTTGAGGTACACACACTTTATCTACGTAGGTCCCACTACAGTGCAAGAGTAACTTCATGACCCCTGCTCTATACACCAAGATCTTTGTCGACTTGCAGAGGTCTTTATTGTCAAACACCCACTACTAGTGGGCTAAGAAGGCTTTAGAAGGCTAAGCTAGCACTGTTGATCCGGTATTAGATTTCGTCATCAATGGTAGTCCTTCGAAAGCGGTGTCTGCCTAGGTATGGAAAGTGCTCAATATATTCCAGAACCCCTCTTCAACCTCTGGGGAGATAGAATATTTAGATTTCAGCATGTTACAAACATTATTGGTGCCTTGGCTGATGTAGACTGAAGGATGACTCCACATTTGTATAAACACCTGAAGTGCACCTTAAGGAGCCTGACTGCTTGTTTGATGACACATCTAGCGGTGGTAAGGCAATGATTGTAATCCTCTTGGATGTCACTCCTTTAGTTTCTGAGAGATAATATCAGTTGGGTTTTATTGTTTCCAAGTAGCCAGTTGATAACTCTGGTTCCAGGGTTCCTAAGGAACCCAGAGAGGGTTGTCTACTGCAAAGCAAAATCTGCATGAAAGCTGCTTGGGAATCCTATGCACACCAACATGCACACCCATAAACATTCTTTCAGTGTTGCATACCAGATGCACATTAATAGAATTGGAGCCTTTACTGTTGATAATCACCCCTGGGTGATTTCTGGGTATCTTTAGTGCCACACGTATGCAATCAATAACACCCAGTACCTGTGGGGAACCAGTTGGGCCTAACAACCTGAGCACCCACTCATTCTAACTGGCATTATCAAAGCCAGGAAAAGTTTACATGATTGTCTTTGCTGGCAAACAAGCTATTAGCACTCTGCTTTAGCTGTTTGTGTGCTTCCAACTCAGAGATCTTGCAAATGCTTCTGGACGTAGTCTGAGAAAATCCAGAGACAGAAATGTTGAAGCATCGATACTTTTGACAGCCATCAATTAATCATGGTCCTCAGGCCCAGCAAGTGGAAAGTCATGTTTCGACAGACTGCAAACATTTGTCGCCACCTCCAGCATCCTGAATTACTGATGTTCAAATATGTCAAAGAAGCTCATCTTCAATCTACAAATTCTGTGTGTCACGTATGGTTGATGTGAAATTCACCTCTTTATTGAGCTCATTTTTCCAGCAGACCTGCAGTTCATAGAGTCATAGAGCCATACAGCACGAAAACAAGCCCTTCGGCCCAACTCGTCCATATTGACCAGGTTTCCTAAACTGAACTAGTCCCATTTTCCTGTGTTTGGCCCATATCTCCCTAATACTTTCTTATCCATGTACCTGTTCAAATGCCTTTTAAATGTTGTAATTGTACCTGCCTCTACCATTTCATCTGGCAGCTCATTCCATACATGCACCATTCTCTTTGTGAAAAAGTTGCCCCTCAGGCCCCTTTTAAATTTTTCCCTTCTCAACTTAAACTTATGCCTATTAGTTTTGGACTCCCCTACTCTGGGGAAAAGACCTTTGCCATTCACCTTATCTATGCCCCTCATGATTTTATAAACTTCTGGAACGTCACCCCTCAGCCTCCTATGAAGAGAAACCTATAGATGATTCCATGTTTTGATGCTCCTGCTCTTCCTGCCAATTCTAATTGAGTGCCATTTGAAGTCTAATGTGAAGCAGTAAATGGGGCTATTTCTGATCAGATAGAGTTCAAAAGTACATATCAGAACTCCAAACATTCAAAGTGTAATTGACACCTCCAAAGCGTGTAAAGTAACCTCTCAGCACCAAGAATTGTGAACAATCCCTTTCATGCAAGCAAGTTAAAAAGTAGCTGGTAAATACTGACTAGTTATTGACTTACTTCTCGGCCATGTCTTTATCCTTCGCAATTGCTACCAAAATCCCTGGGATACCAATGAATCCAGCGTTAGATTGCAAAACCCACATTGGCATCCCTCTGATTAGCTGAAAAAATTTAAAGTGTAATTTTAAAGAGGAATTTGTGTTGACGCAGCTCAATACATTGCAATCAACCGTAGAAGTCAGCTCGTTAGACTTAGATGTTTTCCAGGATTTCATCCCCAGCCTCACCTAAAATATTGTGTTCCCACTACCTCCACCCCCACCACCCTCCTGGTCTTAGGTCAACAAAGTTTTATGAGGATATTGTAGGAAATCCTGTATTCCTTTGTACCAAAGCTAAATAAAAGGTTCAAATTGTAAACGGCATCAAGAAATGGATTCTCCAAAACAAATGTAAAGATTCTGTATTAAAATTTAATCAAATAAAATTTGTCTTGTCTTGTCACCATATAATGAAACCCTCATTGTAGAGAACAAGTGAGTAGTTATTGGCACTTATTTCTCAGTAAAGACTGAGTTGGAGAGTCCAGCTCATGAGTTTTGTCTTGCGTCATAAATTTCACATGGGAATACTTCAATTCTTTACTGTGGCAAGTTGTCAGAATCATTCTGTTGATAAATGCAACCTTTTATAGCAGTGTTTGCTCTGTTAAACAGCCTTCCTTTGTGTTCATTTAAAAATGGATAAAACAAATAATGTGAGTTCATTTTTTTTTGCTTTCTGCCTGAATACAATCAAATACACTGTAGGAGATAAAGTAGGACATAAAGGATATCAAAAGGGAATAATAGAACATTATTTCGGCTCTGTAAGAGAATCTTAATTTCTCAAGGATTCACTGATCCTCTGTCCTATTCAATTATATGCCATGATCATTGATATTTCTTTTTAAAATAACAGGCTCGATTTTTTTGGTCCACGGTGACAAAACTAAACTCACAACTGAACCCCAGTTAAACTGCCCACAAAGTCATAGTGATCTCCATGGTAGGAAATTCTTCGTTCCCAATGGCAGTTTAAATCTAGGGCTGAGTCAAAGGGTTCGCTTTTTCAATCCACTCCTCCTAAGAATTCCTCCACATCGTCAAGGACACCCGAATAGAAGGGGATGAGATAATGATGTCCTTCGATGTAAGAGCACTATTTACATCCATAAACATCGACCTAGCCAAAGACACAATTGCCACGCTGCTGGCTGAATCAGGAAGACAAGGTACCCCGGACACCAACAGTGTCAACATCTACAGCACCCTGAAACTGCTGGATCTGTGCCTCACAACCCACTTCACCTTCAACGACCGTATAATCAAACAAATCAACGGAACATGAATGGGATCCCCATATTGGGATTGTTTGCAGAAGCGGTAATGCAAAGGTTAGAATGAACAGCATGCCCCAGTATAGAACCCAAGCTCTGGGTCCGCTACGTAGATGACACCTTCATGATTATCAAATGCACAAGGCTAGAAGAAACACACCGACACATAAATAACATCCTCACCGGAATCAAATACACAAAAGAAGAAGAGAACAATAACTGACTACCCCTCCTAGACATAATGGTAAAATGTAAGAACAACGGGGAACTCCAGACCAGCGTATACAGAAAGACCACACATACGGACCAGATACTTAACTACACCAGCAACCACCCCAATACTCATAAACAGAGCTGCATCAGGACATTATTCAAACAAGCCAGAACACACTACAGCAACCAGAATTGCAAAAAACTAAACAGGAGCACTTATACGGAAATTTTAAAAGGAATGGATACCCACAAAGTTAGAATCGCCGTTACCTCCGCAACAGACCACATCAAGAAGACACAACATGGCCAGACACACTAGTCACCCTACCATACATTAGGGACATATGAGAGATGACCACAAGACTACTCAGACCCCTACGTATCAGGGTAGCTCAAAAACCAACAACCAGCCTGTGACAGCTACTGATGAACATAAAGGATCCCATACTCACAACCAATAAAACTAATGTAATTTATAAAATACCATGCAAGGACTGTGAGAAATATCACATAAGCCAAACTGGGAAAAAAAAAACTAACAGAGATAGTAGGAACTGCAGATGCTGGAGAATCTGAGATAACAAGGTGTAGAGCTGGATGGACACAGCAGGCCAAGCAGCATCAGAGGAGCAGGAAAGCTGAAGTTTTGGGCCTAGACCCTTCTTCAGAAATGGGCGAGGGGAACGGGGTTCTGAAATAAATAGGGAGAGAGGGGGAGGCGGATAGAAGATGGATGAAGGAGAAGATAGGTGGCGAGGAGACAGACCGGTCAAAGAGGCAGGGATGGAGCCAGTGAAGGTGAGTGTAGGTGGGGAGGTAGGGAGGAGATAGGTCAGTCCAGGGAGGACGGACAGGTCAAGGGGGCGGGATGAAGTTAGTAGGTAGGAGATGGGGGTGGGGCTTGAGGTGGGAGGAGGGGATAGGTGGGAGGAAGGACATGTTAGGTAGGCGGGGACGAACTGGACTGGTTTTGGGATGAGTTAGGGGGAGGGGAGATTTTGAAGCTTTTGAAGTCCACATTGATAACATTGGGCTGCAGGGTTCCC
The DNA here is from genome assembly GCF_021869965.1 of Rhincodon typus. NCBI lineage: Eukaryota > Metazoa > Chordata > Chondrichthyes > Orectolobiformes > Rhincodontidae > Rhincodon > Rhincodon typus. The sequence continues at coordinate 77,009,484 of NC_063334.1, read as the reverse complement.
AAGCGGAATATGAGTTGCTGTTCCTGCAACTTTCGGGTAGCATTGTTGTGGCACTGCAGGAGGCCCAGGATGGACATGTCGTCTGCGGAATGGGAGGGGGAGTTGAAATGGTTCACGACTGGGAGGTGCAGTTGTTTAGTGCGAGCCGAGCATAGGTGTTCTGCAAAGTGGTCCCCAAGCCTCTGCTTGGTTTCCCCAATGTAGAGGAGGCCACAACGGGAACAGCGGATGCAGTATACCACATTAGCAGATGTGTAGGTGAACATCTGTTTAATGTGGAAAGTCTTCTTGGGGCCTGGGATGAGGGTGAAGGGGGAGGTGTAGGGGCAGGTGTAGCACTTCCTGTGGTTGCAGGGAAAAGTGCCGGGTGAGGTGGGGCTGGAGGGGAGTGTGGAGTGGACAAGGGAGTCATGGAGAGAGTGGTCCCTCCAGAAAGCAGATAAGGGTGGGGAGGGAAAAATGTCTTTGGTGGTGGGGTCGGATTGCAGTTGGCGGAAGTGTCGGAGGATGATGCGTTGGATCCAGAGGTTGGTGGGGTGGTACGTGAGGATGAGGGGGATTCTGTTTTGGTTGTTATTGCAGGGAGGGGGTGTGAGGGATGAGTTGCGGGAAGTGCGGGAGGCACGGTCGAGGGCGTTCTCGACCACTGAGGGGGGGAAGTTGCAGTCCTTGAAAAACGAGGACATCTGAGATGTATGGGAGTGGAATGCCTAGAATACCTAGAATACACCTCCTCCCACCCACCTTTCTGCAAAGTGCCATCCCCTATGCCCAATTCCTTCGCCTCCGCTGCATCTGCTCCCAGGATGAGGCATTCCACTCCCGTACATCTCAGATGTCCTCGTTTTTCAAGAACCGCAACTTCCCCCCCTCAGTGGTCAAGAACACAATTTTATAACAGTAACAATACATTTCCTTTTCCTGTCAGTGACGTGAATCATCTTCTTTATCAAGTTAATCACAAAGAAACACAACAGATTTACTGATCTAAGTGGAAATGGAAGACACCTTTGTATCTCACAGATTATTTTTGTACTTACAGATAGTGGACAAGTTGAATTCTGGAAATGACTTATATGCCTCTGTTGTTCAAAATGATGTAAATCAGAAAAGATCTTTGGTTAAAAGGAGAAAAAAATAACTTGTTCAAAAAGTTGTTTCCTCTTTGTTTGACCATTCCAGTCTGGTAACTGACTTATGTAGACTTACTTGATTGCTTACAAAAACAAAGTTGCTGGAAACGCTCAGCAGGTCTGGCAGCATCCGTGGAGGAGAAAACAGAGTTAACGTTTCAGGTCCGGTGACACTTCCTTGTTTTGTTTTTGTTTTTGTTCCTGATTTACAGCATCCGCAGTTCTTTTGGTTTTAACTTGATTGCTTAGATGTATGATTGGACCTAAATACGTACTGACACCAGGCTGGAAATGCTCTGGAAAGGCTCTGTGTCTCCCTTCAAACAGCATGTGATTGAAATCTTGTAAGTCCTGAGTTGTTTAAAATGTCTGTAGATAAACTGTTTGAATTTTGACCTTGAGTCAACTGTTCAGTGCTCTGAGATAAATAAGTTATATAACAAGCCTGGTAATACGTAGCAATTGGTTGACAAAAAACAGCCAAATCCATTACACTGATTGCAATGCAATTAAAATTGAGCAAAGTTTACGATGTGTTTGGTAATCTATTCTCAGCCTCGAAACTGGCATGGCCGACAGAAAACAAGAAATGGGAATCCACAGATATGTTTCAGAATGGCAGGCAGTGGCTCGTGACACTGCAAAGATCAGTGGTAGAACCCCAGTTATTCACAACATATATTAGTGATTTGGATGAGGGAGCTCAATGTAATACCTCCATATTTGTCAATAACACAAAGCTGGGTAGGAGGGTGAGCTGTGATTAAATGAAAAGCTGTTTCAGTGTGATTTGGAAAAACTAAATGAGTGGGCAAACGCATGGCAGACGCAGTGTTTTGCAGATAAATATGAGATTAACCACATTGGTAGGAAAAACAGGAATGCATATTATTATCTGAAAGGCTATAAATTGAGAAAAGGGAATGTGCAATGAGACCTGGGTAGCCTCGTACACTAGTCACTGAAGGTGAGCATTAGGTGCAGCAGGAAGTCATGAGGTAAATAGTATATTAGCCTTTGTTACGGAGGGGATGGATAATTGAAATTAAATCTCTGATACTCACTTTATAAGCAACAAGTAACAATTTACTTATATAACTCTAACACTGAACAAATTAACAGAAGTACTAACAAACTGAACAATTCCCCCTTAACTACCAACTATTCCCAAATAAAACAAAATTCAGATGGTATGCTCTTTCAATCAATACAAGTCCTATGTATATAAACCAAGCTAATAAAAAAATTAAAACTTAATCTCTCGAAATTACAGTGAGGATAAGTCTCCCAGAATGTTCTTTGTTTTCTCCACTGTTTTCCATTCAAGAACACCTTTCTCAGTCAAATTCATGCATCAGGAATATTAGCTAAGAATGCCATTGTAACTGGTGCTTACTCTGAGAGCTTAGAGATTTCTGTGAGAACCAGTGAGTTTCTCTTCAGATGACAGTTTGCTCTCATCCTGATTTTCAAATAACCTGTTCTTTTATACCCTTGATGACCTATCAATTTCTTAGAACAGAATTGATCCTGGGTTGTCAACACCATCAGATTTAAATTTAATTGTGTTTTGGTATCTAGGGCCTGGTTTAAATTAATTGGCTAAATCTAAAAACCTGTTGTCTTTGTAAAAAATCACTGAGATAGCAAGAACTGCAGATGCTGGAGTCAGAGATAACAAGTGTGGACCTGGAGGAATACAGCAGGCCAGGCAGCACCAGAGAAACAGGAATGTTGAAATTTCCAGTCGAGACCCTTCTGCAGAAAATAAAGAAGGGTCCCGACCTGAAACGTCAACTTTCCTGTTCCCCTAATAGTGCCTGGCCTGCTGGGAACCTCCTGCTCCACACTTTGTTGTCTTTGTAAAAATGCTGCTTTGCCTGCTAAAAGTACAGTATTCTGATACAATGTTACAATTTCAAGATCTCTCTGCGCATCCGCTGCTGCTTGCAGACATTTTTTTCAAAGCCTAAAAAAAACATCTTTAAAGGGACTACACACTATTCCCCTCATCACTTTACAAACATCAAATACTCTACCCAACTTTGCAACACCTTCATGGGGAGAGGTTATGAGTACAGGAGCAAAGATGCCAGAAGCTGAGGAGTGACTTTATAGACGTTTATAAAATCATGAAGGACATTGATAGGTTGAATACCCAAGCTCTTTTTCCCAGAATAGGAGAGCCCAAAACCAGAGGGCATAGGTTTAAGATGAGAGGGAATGATGTAAAAATTACCTGAGGGGTAACGTTTTCATGCAGAGGTTGATGTGTACATGGAATGAGCTGCCACAGTGTAGGCAGGTACAGGTACAATTACAATATTTAAAAGGCATCTGGATGGGTACATGAATAGGAAGGGTTTAGAGGGATATGGGCCAAAAGGTGGCAAATGGGACTAAGTTAAATTTGGATGCCTAGTTGGGTGTGGACAAATTAAACCAAAAGTTCTGCTTCTGTGTTGTATGACTCGATGACTATGTCTTGATTTTTTCATTCACTGGGTGGGGGTGTCACTGGCTAGGCCAGTATTTATTGCCTATTCCTAATTGCCTAGAGGGTAGTTCAGAGTCAACCACATTGTGGGCCTGGGGTCACGTGCAGGCCAGACCAGATAAGGATGGCAATTTTCCTTCCCTGAAGGACATTAACGAACCAGGTGGATTTTTCTGACAATTGGCAACAGTTTCATGGTCATCACTAGACTCATAATCCCAGATTACTTTTTGCAATTGTGCAGGGCCTTGGTGAGACCTCACCTGGAATACTATGTACAGGTTTGGTTTCTTTATCTGAAGAAGATATTCTTGTTGCAAAAGGAGTACTGCGAAGGTTTACCAGAGTTATTCCTACGATGGCGGGACAGATGTATGAGGAAAAGTTGAATCGTGTAGGATTATTTTCACTGGAGTTCAGAGGAGTGAAGGAGGGGAAGCTCATGGAAACCTATAAAATTCCAACAGGACTAGACAGGATAAATGCTGGAGGGATGCTTCCAAAGGTGGGTGAGTCCAGAACCAGGGGTCACAATATAAGGAATTGGGATAAACTATTTAGGTGAAATGAGGAAAAATGTCTTCACCTAGAGAGTGGGCAGCCTGTGGAATTTGCTACCACAGAAAGAAGTTGAGGCCAAAACATTGTATGATTTTGAAAAGTGGTTGAATAAAGCTCTTAGGACTAAAAGGATCAAAGGAAAATGGGGGAAATACAAGGACAGGCTATTGAGTTGAATGTTCAGACATGATCATAATGAATGGAAGAATAGTCTTGAAGGGCTGAATGGCCTACTCCTGCTCCTATTTTCTAGGTTTTTTATGAAAAATAAAACAAAGCAAAATTTAATGATGAATTTCAAGCTGGGCTGGAACAAGTTTTAAATGAAACTATTAAAATACTTTTCTTATGACCTTGAATAAATTATCAACATTTTTTGTTCAGTAAAGAAGAGATATACATTCTTGGACTGTTGGAGATTTGAAATCTCTTCGGGTCTTCAGCAGATCGCTCAAGGACTAACAATTGGGCTGTTGATCACAGCTGGGTAAATACTACAAACCCATTTAATAAATTCTGTTTTCTTTCTGAGTTTTGGGCCCTGCTTTCTTTTGATCTCCCTTTGCTGCTCCTCATTCCCCAGCTGAGGGGGCAGGCAGACAGCTTGCTAACTGACCCCTGTTAGTGTCATACTACGGGTGGAGACTAGTAAGTGTGTAACTTTGCTTTCTGATTTCAACCCGTTTCCTGTAAGGAAATGTCTCTTCATGTCTTGACAGTAAAACAGTTGCAGACAGCACAATAACAATTGAACACTCCAACATTTGGGGAAAGGCACACAAAACACTATGAAAAAAAAGCTTTTTTTTAGTTTCGACATCAAAATTATGTCTTCAAAAACTTCTTTCCTTCCATTTTCTCCTAAACAGTGATGCATACTGCGTTGTATTCAATTGGGAGTTCTCTGGTATATCACCAGTGTAGTTACATTTCCGGTTTAAACTGGTGTGTGGTGATAGGGGCTGAATTATCTAGAATATTAAAATAATAATTAAACATGAACTCTCAAAACATTTTTTATGATGGTTACATTAACACAACAGTTTATTTTGTGAATCTTTTTATTTGATTGTGACGGAATACACTCTACTTGCTTGGATGAAAGCAAATCAGATGTGCTCGCGAAGCTCAACACTACCCAGGAGAGATAACCCTACAGTGAAAAAAGAGGCCATTCAAACTGTTGGTTCTGCACTGACCCTCCAAAAAGCATCTCACCCAGATCCACCTGTAACCCCACACGTCCTATGGCTAATCTACCTACCCTACAGGACAAGTTATCATGACCAATCTGCCTAATCTGCACATCTTCGGATTGTGGGAGGAAACTGGAGCACCCGGAGGAGACTCCATCAGACACGGGGAGAATTTGTTGCCCTCTAGATTGGCATCCCATTTAAGTGCTGAATGGTGATCAAATCAACAGGACAGAAAGGGAGATGAAGTGAAAGAAGAGGGTGGAAAGGAGAAGTAAGAGACCAAGGTGAGGATGGGGGTAGTCACTGTATTTGTGGTCTGGACCTATTGCCTGTGAACTTCTAATCCAGCTGTGATTCCCTGAATAAATTTCCTGATTCCCAGTGCACAAAACCTCCCCACCTTGCCACCCCTCCATTAAAAATTATGACATAATCCACTTGAATACTATTCTGAAATGAAAATAAGATGAAAATGCCATTATCTAGCAACTTCATCCAACAACAATTCCAAAGCAAAAATCTGACTGATCAACCTGTGCAGTCCCTCAGTATTTAAATGATTTAGTGACACTGTCTTAGTTCATACACAAAGAACAACTATTCCAAAGAAACACTAAATAATTCCAATCTATTCTAAACTCTGTTAGGAAAGTTAAAAGCTGTTTTGAGTGACAATGTAGTCCTCAGAAAAGTATAAGTTAGGTATCCTTCATCCTTACGTTCCAAAACCAAAAATTTCTAAACACTGAAGGTTTTTTTGAAAGCAGCTCCAAATGGACCTGAAGGGACCTAAAAGCAAAGTTTATTTTCCAAAAGCTCAAACTCAGCATGCTTACAGGTCTGTTCAGATCCATTCAGGCCCTTTGAAAAACCGAATATTCCCCTTATCTGTGAAACAGTTATTCCTGAGTTTTTGAATGAAGGATTCATGATCTGTATCAAAGTTTTAACTTTTAACGAGTTGGAAATGAACTTCAGGGCTGAGTTTCAAACAATTGTATGCAATTTTTAAGCTGCCAGCCTTATTCAGAGTGGATGGTAGGAATAGACCAATTCAAGAATATAAATAAAAAGGACTTTTTGAAATTAAAACGTCATCTAAAAATGAGAATATCATCGTAGAATATTACATAAAATCTAGTAAAAATAGAGATAGAAAGCTCTGGAAAAACTCAGCAAGTCTGGCATCATCTGTGGTTAGAAAAACAGAGTTAATACTTCAAGTCAAAAGAGCCTTCAGAACATAAACTGAATAAAAATAGTGAACGAGCAGAAAAGAGCTGGGCAGATGAGGTCAGCAGAAATATTTAAAACTTAAAATTCTCAACTGCTGGCACAACTGCAATAAACTGTTTCAGTTTGAGTGCTATATTATAGAGGATTGTTTCCGTGTGATGGTGTGGGTTGAAAAGAAGTAAACTATTTTAAGCCTGAGTAGTCTCTAATCCATTGGAGTATACAGTTCTTCGACGGTTAAAGTTTCTATTTCCTCTCTGACATCTGGTTCCTTCTTTAAAAAAATCAACAGTTGTCTACGTCTCTTCTACTTCCCTATGGAGTTTCCCTGTTGCTTTTTTTCTGATATTTTCTCTGAATTAAATTCTGTATGATCCTAACCACAAGTGTCTTTTGATTACTGATATATCTTAGACCAATGCTGTTTACCCCTTAGGTTGCATTTGACCTCCTTACTTAACCACTATAGACAAGGATAGTCTTCTTTCCACTTTAATGGTTTTCCATCCTTCTAAGTTCAGCTCCAGTTCTTATTTCAAAATCTATCATGTTTTCTTTTGAAGTTGCATGCCCTATTGTTGGTGTTCTTGACCTTTGAGATAAAATGTAAATCTAACAAAAGGCTCACTACTCTGAGCTTAAGTATTGTTAGACTTGCAAATATCTTAATTACACAGTAACGTGTCTGCAGTTCTTGAAAGGAATTGGAAGGTACCTTAAGATAGAAGTCACGAGTGTGTAAGGGTGAATATGTTAAAAAAAATGTTATATCCAGATAAAGAAGTCCACTTGATTGGTATTTCATCCATCACCTGCAACTTTCACTCCCTTCATCATTGACACACAGTGGCAGAAACATTTACCATCTACAAAGTGCACAGTAGTATATTAGAAAGGTTCCTTTGACAGCATCTTCCAAGCTCTTGACCTCTAGCACCTAGAAAGGCAAGCACAGCAAATGTATTGGAACACCTGTGTGTTCCACTCCTAGCAACTCACCATCCTCACTTGGAAAAATATCATCAATTTTGCATTGTCACTTGTTCAAAATCCTGGAACGTCTTTATTAACAGCACTGTAGATGTACCTACACTGAGTGGATTCTGGTGGCCCAAGAAGGCAGCTGACCATTACCATCTCAAGAGTAACTAAGGATAAGAATAACTGCAGTTCAGTTACTGACATACATCCAATGAACTGTTGCCTGGAGACAAGTGAGATGGGCAGGGGGTGATCAAAAGTGCACTCTGCTGTCACTTCTGCTCATATAATCATGCCCTTGTCATATACAAAAGCATTCTAATCCATTTCTGTGAACAAATGTTCTACTGCTGTTTCAAAGACAAAACTGGATTAGCATCAGTGGAAAATCATAGCCTGCTGCTGTCCCCTCACCCATTTTGCTTCTTTTGTCACATATTCCTCTGTATATTTCCTTGGTTATGATATATATTTCTCTCAGTTAAGTTAGTAAATTTTTCATGCTGTTACAGGTCTACTTCATTATGAACTGACTCTCAGTTTTTGCCCAACATTAATTTGCACTGAATCAATCTCTCTTCTCCTTTTATCACAACTGCCATAGCAGTAGAAATTGCATCAATTCAGCTTTACATTCAAATAGAGGACATCATTCCTAAGAAAGTTGGTCCCCATTAGTGTCAGATAGAATAGGTTACATTCACTCATTAGCCTGCAAGTTAATGATCCAATACACATTATGTTGAAGAAGAGTAAGTATGTTATTTTCTGCAGCTAGCATATTCAGCTGTGTTAGTAACCTTGGTTTTCATTCCTTGAAAGGAGTGAAAGCAGATTTCTTCAATATAACCGAAGTTGGATGCTCTGTAACTGAGTTTAACCTTTAAAAGAATCTATTCAAAGAGAGCCTGATATGGTTTCAGCTCCTTGCTTTCTGAGCAAGCTTTTCTGAATGCAGAAATGAACATCTGCACAAAATATGGAAATATCTAAATATGTGTGCATGCGTGTGTGTGTGTGTGTGTGTGTGTGAGTGTGTGTTGTGAGCAATTTCTGAGACCCTGACAGGTCCTGCAGAGACACTACTATAATGCAATGGAACACAACTTTCACATATATTTATTACAAAGGTTCAGTGTACAACAAAGGCATGATTATATGAGCCAGGAGTGACAGCAGAGTGCACTCTTCATTCCATAACTCCATCCCTCCCATTCCCCTTGTCTCCAAGCAACAGGAAATGCCTGTGAAATGACATGCTCTTGAAACACTGCCTTCTGTCCTAAAAAACTACGTAGATAGAATCAAAAGGCTGTCACTTCCATACCTTAAGCAGTTGTCATCACTCATTGAGCAAAGCAAGAAGTAATATTGAATTCTTTCTAAAGCTTGCGATGGAGGCCTCAAATGTTTTTACTTGATTCATTAAACATTATAGTTTAAATGAGGCTACAGCAAAATTTCAATCTCAGTAGGTTCTATAAATAAAATCCGCATGTTTGAAGTCTACCTGCTGTCCTTCTATCTGTACATTTGGCTTCTGCAAGTAGGTTATTTTGTGCTTTTATTAACAGGAGATAATGACTTGCATCAGGGAGATGATGGCTTAGTGGTGTTATTGCTAGACTGTTAATCCAGAGATACCCAGATAATGTTCTGTGGACCTGGGTTCAAATCCCACCACAGCAGATGGTGGAATCTGAATTCAATAAATATCTGGAATTAGGATTCTAATGAATGACCATGAACCCATTGCTGATTTGTCAGGAAAACCCATCTGGCTCACTAATATCCTTTAGGGAAGGAAACTGCCATCCTTACCTGGTCTGGTCTACATGTGACTCCAGACCCACAGCAATGTGGTTGACTCTTAACTGCCCCTGGGCAATTAGAGATGAGCAATAAATGCTGCCTAGCCAGTTACACCCTCAACCAGTGAATAAATAAAGACAAAGAAAATAATGCACAACTGTGTAAATATTAAGCCTGCTTATTTTAATTAGAAATTAGGCACAGGACGAAACAATAAGTATTCCGTCATCCTCCTATCTTGTGCCTTGTAAATAATGTATAGGCTTTTGACAGTAAGGGGTTTTGATAAATTTATTACAGTTCTTTTAGGATGTAGCAATCTGGGTAGCTAAAGGGGAAATAGTAGCTGTAGTTTATTTGGATTTTATTTAATATACACAAGATAAAAAAATAAGAAGGGTGATATAGCGATATCATTAAAAGATCTCTTTTGTGTCATTCTTGGAATGTGGACGCTGCTGGCTAGGCCAGCATTTATTACTCATCACATTAAGTGTCAACTACATTGTTGTAGATCTGGAGTTACATGGAGGCCAGACTAGGTAAGGTTGACAGAGTTTCTTCCAGAAAGGGTATGAGTGAACCAGAGACAACAAGGTGCAGGGCTGGATGAACACAGCAGGCCAAGTAGCATCATAGGAGCAGAGAGGCTTGTTTTTATGACATTCAACAATAGTTTAATGGTCATCATTAGAATCTTAATTCCAGTTTTTAATTAAATTCAAATTCCACCATCTGCCATGGTAGGACTCAAACTCCAATGTCTGGGTCTCTGGATTAATAGTTCTAGTAATGATGCCACTAAGCCATTGCCTCCCAAATTGGCTAAGAAACAAATAGGATATGGAGAGTTAGGATAAATGTGTCATTTTCATATTCGGAAACTTTAACTAGCGGTGTCCTACTGCATTCAAAATGAACACTCAGCTATTTACATTATAACAATGCCCTGAATGAAGGGACAGAGTGTACTGTATCCAATTATGTTGATGATATGAAGATAGGCCAGACAAAAAGGGCTGGAGTTTCCCATCTTAATCAGGATGGAATGTATTGTCTGCTGTTTCTGCAAGAATCACCTTGACTTTCCAGTTACCTGCTATTTTAATACACCATTTCGTTCCCACTTTAACATTTCCACTTTGGGCCTAATACAGTAGTCCAATGGGGTCCAATGCAAGGTGGAGGAACAGCACCTCATTTTCCACTTAGGCACCTTACAGCTTTAAGGCTTAACATTGAGTTTAACAACTTCAGAGTATGACTTCTGTCATTCGTTTGGTTATGTCCAAACTTCACTGCCACCCAGCCCAACTTCCATCCTCACCTCCCGAGCTGTCTTGTTAGCTTTGCTCTTTGTAATGCAGACCTATTTTCTTCTCTCAGAACTAATACTTGCACCTATTTTACATCTTTATCACTTTTTCACCACCATTAGCAGTCCCTTTGTCTTTTCCCTTTGTCTGCCTCACTATCTGTCCCACTCAGTCCTCATCGCGTTCCCCCCACACCCCACACCCCCTACCGCCGCCATTGAAGGCATAAAACCATAATTTTATAGCTTCTTTCAGTATGAAGAAGAGTCAATGAAACCTCAAAACATTCACTCTGTTTCTCTCTCCAAGATGCCGGATAGTGACTCAGTGGTTAGCATTGCTGCCTTACAGTGTCAGGGGCCCCGGTTCAATGTCCCCCTTGGGCAACTGTCTGTTTAGAGTTTGCACATTCTCCCGTGTTTGCATGGGTTTCCTCTGGGTGCTCCAGTTTCCTCCCACAGTCCAAAGATGTGCAGGCTAAGTGGATTGGCCATGCTAAATTGCCTGTAGTGTTCAAGGATGTGTGGGTTATAAGGGAATGGGTCTCGGTGGGATGCTATGAGGGTCGATGTGGACTTGTTGGGCCAAAGGGCCTGTTTCCTCACCGTAGGGATTCTATGGATTCTATTTTATGGATGTCTTCAGATCTGTTTCTCCAACATTTGCTCCTTTTTTCTCAGATTTTCAACATCTACAATATTTTGCTTTTATTTTTAATGGAATGGAGGCAGCACAGCTGCTAGCATCTGGGTCAGTTCCAATTCTTATGACTTTCTTTAGGATACGGAATGGGGATGGGGGAGGTGAAACTGAATGGAACAGGATGCACAAAAGTAAACTCCCCCACTTGATTGGGGGTGGATTAAGGTCATTTTGGAGCTTGTTCAGAGCTTGCCTTCTGACCTCTTAAAGTGTTTATTCAGGAGGACAACTGTTAGGTGTACACTGAACTTGAACAGTTGCACCTTTGTGGTACAGGGATGGCAGTATTGAAGCAGTTTGTTGTAATGTGAACATTTTGAAGGTTGGACTAAAAACAACTACAGAGTGTTAATCAAATTTTATGAATGAATCATTCCCCATTTTAAGACCAAATCTCAACTCTGCATTTGCCATGGCCACTTTGAACATGAAAGTCCTTTCATTTTTTTTAAGACCATGTACAGACAGCAACCACAGTAATGGTTGCCAATTCAGCGTGGAATGTGGCCACAAAAGCGACAAGCCCATATTTAGGGTCAATAGGAACACCAGCCCCCTCTTCCCTCCCTCTGTGTAAATCACACTCCACACATGCTGGACATTGTAGTGGATTTGTGATCTGGAATTCAACCAGCAACCTAATTCCTGCATCAATGGGGAAAAAAAACCCTCTCAAAGGGCCGGAAAAGAGACATAGGTAGGTTAAAAGTGGAATAAGTGAGTGGGCAGAAATTTGGCAGGTACAGATTAATGTGTGTATATGTGAAATTTCTCACTTTGGTAAGACGAATAGAAAACAGTGCTATTTAAATGACCAGGGACTATAAAATGCTGCAGGTTTGAAGTTATGTGGGTATTCTCATACATGATTCAGAGTGAAGGGAGCCTGCAGGTACAGCAAGTAATTAGAAAGGTAACTGGGAATCTTGACCTTTATTCCTGCCTTAGCCACATGTAAATTCGAAAAGGACTGATAAGATTAGAGAAATAAATGTGTGGCTTAAAGATTGCTGTGGGAGAAGTAGATTCTGATTCTTGGGACACTGGCACCAGTACTGGGGAAAGTGGGATTTGTACCATTGGGATGGTGCACACCTGAACTATGCTGGGACTAATATTCTTGCAAGCAGTATAATTGGAGAAGTCGAAAGGTTTTTATATTAGCAAGAATGTTGAGGGATCAACTTTGAGTAACTAACAAATCAAGAGATGGAGCTAATGCAGGAGGACAAACTAATAATGTGGAAAATGAACAACAGAGAATGGCAGGAAGGGGTAGAGAAAAAGAATATACCAATAGTGTAAACTAGTTTCTACAAATTTAATATGTAAACACAAAACTAAAGGCTTTATATCTGCATGTGCATAGCATTCATAAAGTAAATGGATGAATGGTGCACATGGAAGTGAATAAATTTGATTTGATAGCCAGTGTTGAGATGTGACTGTTAGATAATAAGGTTTGGGTCTGAATATTGAAGGGTATATAAGACGGTAAAGACTAGCACTGTTAAGCAAATATTGCGTTGTGCAATAGTTAGAGATGGCTTTGATTCGGGAGATAAGGATGTAGAATTGGCTTAGATGGGGATGAGGAATAGCAGGGGAAAGAAGTCACAAGTGGGAGTGATTTACAGGTACCCAAATAATAACCACAATGTAGTAAAAAGTAAACATTCATATCAATGTCTTATAAGAGAGCATCGAAGGTGTCTAAAAATTTGTACCTGACACAAAGATAGTAAGAAGATATGTTGTGAAGATGATATAATGAGTAAATGGGTACAGATGGATTAAGTGTGTGGGGAAAAAAACATCTGGCTGATGGAGTAGAATGTGGAAAAATGTGAAATTGTTCACTTTGGCAGGAAGAATAAAAAATTCAGAGTTTTATTTAAATCAAGAATGACTGTAGAATTCCAAGATGCAGAGGGATCCAGTGCAGGTAGAAACATGCAATCATAGAAAACAAGTACAGGGAGAGGCCATTTGGCTCTTTGAACCTGCTCCTTCATTCAATAAGACCTACCTAGTACCCTGTTCCGAATTACACCCACACCCTTTGATCCTTTAGTCCTAAGGTCTATGTCTATTTCCTTCTTGAAAACATTTAGTGTTTTGACCTCAACAGCTTTAGGTGGGAGCAAATTCCACAGGATCACCACTCTTTGGGTGAGAAATTTCTCCATATCTCAGTCCTAAAGACCTAATCAGTATCATTTAACTGTTCCCCCAGCTCTACATCACGATAAATTGGTATACAGGTACATCAAGTAATTAAGAAGGCAAATAGAATGCTATTTTAATGACAAAATGGATTGAACATAAAAGTAAGGATTTTAAATTTAATTTATACAGAACATTGGTGAGACCATATCTTGAACACATGCCCTCTTATTTAAGCATGGATGCAAATGCATTGGAGACGGTTCAGAGAAGATTTATTCGATTGATATCTCGAATGAGCAGATTGTCTTATGAGGAAAAATTGGACAGGCTGGGCTTGCTTTCACTGATGTTCAGAAGAGTGAGGGATGATTTGATTGAGGTTATTAAGATACTGAATGGTCTTGAGAAGGTGAACTTGGAAATGATGTATATTCTTGTGGGTGAGTTCAGAACTAGAGGTTGGATACTATTTTAAAACTAGGTGTCATCCTTTTGGAACAGAGTTGTGGAGGATTTATTTTCTTCAGAGGGCTGTGCAACTTTGGACCCTCTACCTCCAAAGGGGAGGTCATTGAATATATTTAAGGTAGAGATAGATAGATTCTTGCTCGACACGGAAATGAATGCTTAATGGGGGTAGATGGGAATGTGAGGTGCAAAACACAAAGAGATCAAATAATCCTATTGAATGGCAGAGAAAGTTTGAAGGGCAAAATGCCTGACACATATTGTTGCAAGTGGGATGGTGTATAAAAGTAGCAAAGTCTTGCTAAAACTGTACAGGGTCTTGTTGAGACTACATCTAGTGTACTACATAGTGTTCGGTCTTTGATTTAAAGAAGGATATACTTGAATTGGAAGCAATAAAGAAATGCATAACGTAACACATCAAGACTGACGTAGGGTTCGGCCTGAAACAGTGACTTTCCTGCTCCTCGGATGCTGTCTGATATACTGTGCTTTTCTAGCCTCACACCTGTAGACTCGGGCTTCCAGCATCTGCAGTCCTTATTGTCCCCAAGTCACAGGAGCAGGGGTGGCTTGATGTAATTATATAGGGTGTTGGTACGATCACACCTGGAGAACTGTGTGCAGTTTTGGTCTCCTTATCTGAGGATGGATGTTCTTGCTATAGAGGCACTACAGCGAAAGTTTACCAGACTGATTCCTTGGATAGCAGGACTGGCATATGAGGAGAAGTTGAATTAGTTAGGATTACATTTGTTGGAGTTCAGAAGAATGAGGTGGGAATCTCATAGAAACCTATAAGATACTATCAGGACCAGACAGGGTAGATGCAGGAAATATGTTATTGATAACGGGGGATTCCAGAGCCAGGGGTCACAGTCTAAGAGGAAGGGTCACCGGACCTGAAACGTTAACTCTGTTTTTTCCTTCACAGAAGCTTCCAGACCTCCTGAGCTTTTCCAACAATTTCATTTTTGTCACAATCTAAGATAAGTGTAGACCATTTAGGTCTGAGATCAGAGAAATGTCTTCATGGGCCTGTAGAATTCACTCCCACAGAAAGCAGTCAAGGCCAAAATACTGTATGATTCCAGGAAAGAGTTTGATGTAGCACTTTGAGCTGAAGGGATCAAAGGATATGGTGGAAAAGCAGGGGCAAACTATTGAGCTAGATGAACAATCTTGATCAAAACGAATGACAGAGTGTGCTCAAAGTCTTATCACTCTTTCTATTTTCTATATTTTTATGTTTCTATATATTTTATTTCCTGTTGAATGGACACCACCAGATAGGAAAAGAATAAATTCAAAGCAGATCTGGTTATATGCAAGTTTTCTAGTTCTGGAAGAGAAGTGGATGCCACTAGCAAGGCTGGCATTTGATGCCCATCCCTAGGTGCCCTTGAACTGATTGATATGTCATTTCAGAGGGCAAGTAAGGGTCAACCACATTACTGTGGGTCTGGAGTAAGATGTAAGCCAGATCAGCTGTGTATAGCAGATTTCCTTTCCTGAAGAACATTAGTGAACCAGTTCTGCTTTACAACAATTGACCATGGTTACATTGTCACAATGAGACTAGATCTTAAGCATTGAAGAAGGACCTTCAAGACATGGAGTGAAAGATATGGTGATGGACCCAGTGATGGTAGAGAAAGCTTGCTGCCCATTGTCCTGCATGGGATTATAGCAACAAAATGTGATCAATTAAGTTTAAAGTGGCAGTTCAGACAACATTCACTAGGTTGCTTTCTGGAATAAGGAGATTGTCTTCTAAGGAAGGTTTGAGCTGGTTGGGTCTGCTCATTTGAATTCACAGGAATGAGAGGTGACCTTATTGAAACAAATGAGATTCTGACAGGTCTCGATAGGGTAGATGCTAAGAGGAAGAATCCCCCCTCATGGAGATACCTGAAACTAGGAGATGGGGCTTCAATTTAAGGAGTCTCCCATTTAAGATGAAAATAACCGGGAATTTCCTCTCTCAAAGGATTATTAATCTTTGGAATTCTCTTTCCCAGAAAACAGTTGATGCTGGCTGACAGGAATGTAAGTAATAGTCAGGAATAGAGCAAACTGTCACTGTTGAGCCTGCCATACCTTTCATTACAGTTATGGCTAATTATTTCCTTAGCTTCACTTACCAGCATCTTTCCCTACGATTTTCTAAGAGCTGGGGCAAAAAAAAAAATTGTCCATCTCAACCTTAAATATATTTAACAATGAACACTCACAACCCTTGGGGGTAGAGAATTCCAAAGATTCACAATTATTTGAGAGAAGAAATCTCTCCTCATCTCAGTTCTAAATGATCAGTTTCTTATATTCTGCCCTGATGTCCTTGAATCACCAGTCTAGGGAAACAACTGGTTTGTCAAATGTCTTCGGAATCCTAAATACTTTACTGAGATGTTAACTTATTCTGGTAAACTCTAGAGTTTGTAGACTCAATTTACCCAAACTTTCATGGTAGGAGAGCCATCTTTTCCCAGGGACTAATCTAGTGAACTTTCACTCTGCTGCCTCCAAGGCAGTATATCCTTCCTTAAATATGGAGAGTAAAGCTGCACATGATGCTCCAGGAGTGGTTCACCAAACCTCTGGACAATTAGAATCATAGAATCCTTACAGTGTGGAAACAGGCCCTTCAGCCCAACAAGTCCACACCAAACCTCAGAGCATCCCACCCAGACCCATTCCCCTATGACCAACCTAATCTACACATCCCTGAACACTACAGGCAATTTAGCATGGACAATTCACCTAGCCTGCACATCTTTGGACTGTGGGAGGAAACCAGAGAAAACCCACACAGACACAGGGAGAATGTGCAAACTCCACAGAGACAATCGCCCAAGGGTAGAATTGAACCCAGGTCCCTGGTGTTGTGAGGCAGCAGTGCTGACCACTGTGCCACCGTGCCGCCCAATTGTAGCAAGGAAATTGTAGGGATGGTCAGTGAATGTATTTAAGGCTGACTTACACAGATTTTTGATCTTCAAGAGTATCAAAGGTATGTTGGGTAGAAAGACAAGTGGCACTGAGATCATGGTTGTTTTCCTATGTCATATATTGTTTTTTATGTTAAAGTTAAGTCAATTGTTCAGTGTGTTGACATTCTCTTCTAGTTACAATACTAATGTTTTCTTACAATGTTATGATCTCCATTGAGAGCTGTCATTTTAATAAAAGAAATCTAAAATCATGGTTATTTACTAAAAGAATGATGCCACAATGTTCCATGGTTTGAAATAAACTAATTTTGACCATATTGAAGTCAAGAAAGGAAACACTAAGGTAGCCACCCATGCTCTAAAAACTGGTTGCAAGATCATTTAAATGGAATTAACAGGCAAAGCAGATAGAATGAAATCAGATCTTTCAACGTATAAAACACAAAATCCTGATGAGACTGGACGGGCTGGATGCAGGAAGTAAGTTCCCAATATTGGGGAACCCCAGAACTAGGGTCACAGTCTAAGAATAAGCAATAAGCCATTCAGGACTGAGGTGAGGAAGAATTTCTTCACTCAGAGAGTTGTGAACCTGTGGAATTCTCTCCCTCAGGAAGCTGTGGCATCCAGTTCATTAGATTTTTCAACAGGGAGCTAGATGTGGCCCTTGTGGCTTAAGGGATCAAGGGGTATTGGGTGAGGGCGGGAATGGGATACTGAAATTGCATGATCAGCCATGATCATATTGAATGATGTTACAGGCTTGAAGGGCCGAATGGCCTACTCCTGCACCTATTTTCTATGTTTCTATGTTTCAAGTTGGCACAGCTGTCTAGTCAGCATATAGTTTATCAATCTCAGTCACAAAGTCCCACAAAACTATATCTTGCTCATGCAGATCTTCATCTTCACTCCTTCAAGGAGTGTTTGTTCCTCAGAGGATAGCAGTACACAACCAATAGCATTTGCATGGGCAGGGTCTTCACCAAAAATGGTACACATCTGTAGAGCCTCCTCAACTCTGTTTATGATGCTCTGGATCCACCAATGTTATCATCAAGTAACTGAAACAGTTGCAGAATATTTACCTATTCTCAGATTCAGGATCTAGCCTCTGTCTTCTTCTGTCCTTGCCCCACTGGGATCATCATTTTTATCTGAGTTCTGAGACTAGCCATTTTATATAGTCGTAACCAGTTTCATTCTCCCAGTTGTTTTGGCTTTCAATCTTATTTTCCTTATAAATGGATGGGTCAACTATATTTTTTTGCTATCCCTTTACAATTATGGTTTGTCTCAAAAAATATGAATAGGAAACCATGATTCCATCACAGTATTTAAATGCTGGGATCTGTAAACTTTCTGGTCAAGAAACCAACCTTGCTGAAATAATATACATTTAATGGAATTGATCATACTATGACGTTTTAAACTATTTTCCAGTATTTTTAGATCGGTTGTTTAATGTAGCATTTTGATGATAAGTCAGATTGTTTTATATCTGTGAACATACAGTTATTCAATGCAAAGTGGTTACAGTAATCACTTGTCAATGTAGGTGCCTCATCCATTAAAAAAACCCTGTGCTGTCATCAAAGAGATAGAGAAAAGCATTAAAACTAACAAAGCAGAAAAGGCACAGAAATGAAGCCAGTTTGTAAAATGACAGTTTAATAAAAGTGACATGTAGCTGTGATGGAAAATGTCTGCTGCCCACAAATCCTGATTGATGTAACATGGTAGGTTTTATAAATTTGTCGTGTAGCTCACACAAACCAGTTTAGCTGGCCAGAGGTTAAATACAGCCTGTCAACATTAACACTGCAATCAACCAGTAGTTACACCATATCTTTACTTCATTGCTACATTGTTATTTTGTTAATCAATACTCTGTAAGTATATATTAGCCAAAATGCTTCGTGCAACAGTCATTTTGTGGAGGCATAACCAGAAGCAGGTGGTTAAGGCTGTCCTGCTGTGACCTCCAGTTACAGGATAGTCTTGCTGGGTGCCTTCAGGGTTGCTGGCAAATCTGCATCTTGAGATGGAGAAAGGTGCTAGAGGCATGATTAAAACACAGCCAGAAACCAAGGCCTTAATGAAGCTGTGATTCCATCCATTCTCTATGGGAGACCAACCTTCATCTCCCTGAGACCACTCCTCTTCAAACTGTTGCCAATGTGCCCCACTGTCGTCAGTCAGTCCTCAGCCTGTAGTCAGTGTCCTCAGCCTGTGGTCAGTCTGTCCCCAGCCTTTAGTCAGTTTGTCCTTAGCCTGGAGTCAGTGTCCCCAGCTGCAGTCAGTCTCTCTGCTGTACCTGGGTGTTCCAGTGAATATAAGCATCATGATTGCTCCCAGTATATCACATACACATCTGCAGGATTCACTAATGCTGGTCACACAGGAGTTGGATATCAAGGGAGCGAAATCCCTTCTAGCTAATAGAAGTTTTGGCTGGTCTTGAGATTCTCAATGGGCATATGTGTGCTGTCAAAAAGACCAGGTGTATGCAGGAATGCTGAAATCACACAAACGTCTCTGATTCTTTCTGTTTGACTGTCCAAATTAGTTCTGTAACCTCTACACCAACATTCTAGCGACTACTCATAATATAAATACAATGGTTACCACAGCAGGTCAGAGGCTAGGATACCTGCTTGAGTCACTGATCTTGATTCCCCATAGCCTATACACCATCTACAAGCCACAAGTCAGGCATTCAATGGAATACTCCCCAGTTGTCTGGATGAGTGCAACTCAAACAAATCCCAAGAAGCTCAACACCATTGAGGACAAAGCAGCTGATTTGACTGGCACCACATCCACAAGTATCCAGTCCCTCCAACACCAATGCTCAGTTGCAGCAGTGTGTACTATCTACAAAATGCTCACCAATTCTTCCAAACCCATGAGCACTTCCACCTAGAAGGATGTGTCACAGATACATGGGAGCACCACCATCTCCAAGTTCCCCTGCAAGCCACTCACCATCCTGCCATGGAAAAGTATTGCTGTTCCTTCAGTGTTGTTAAGTCAAAATCCTGGCATTCCCTCCCACATGAAGTGGGTCTACCTACAGCACATGGGCTGCAGTGGTTCAAGGAGGCAGGTCACTACAACCGTTCTAAGGACAACTCGGGATGGCAATAAATACTGGCCCAGCCAACAATAACCACGTCCCATGAGTCAATCTAAATAGATTGATTCATTCACTGGTCTTCCTGAATAGGGAATTTGTCAGTACCTGGTTTGCAGTGCGAGGTGACTGCTTGGGAGTTGCTGCTCATGTCTCTAGGAGGCCCCGAAATATGTCTGACAGGGACATCAGGTACCTCCAGTACAACTGGAACTCACCTCCTCCATCAGCAGAGTGAGAAAATCTGCCACAGCCTCGTGAACAAGTTACAGTTTTTAGTGACTGCCCTCCAACATCTGGAGATAGGTAATCTGTTGCCTCTACACCTGGCTCACTGGGTACTAGTCTTTGTGCCCAGTCCCTATTGGCCCAGAAGATCTTTAACTTACATTTCTATTTCATCGTTCCTCCCTCCGTCTCAGTTTCGCCTCTTGCTAGAGGAACCACATCTGGAATGCACAATTCCTATGCTAACTGAGCAATTTCATTTAAAGGAAGGCACTCTTTCTGGATGTAGAAATTACACTCAGTTCTACTTCCCTCTTGGCCCTACTTCAATGAGGCATCTACCAGAAGGATGAACTCAAAACAGCCTCAAATTAAAATCTGCTCTTCTCTTTCCTCTCAATTAGAAAGAAAGGGCCCAGTCAATGCTTGCTGGGTGTTACAATACCAACAGCTGCTGCCATCACTATCTTATAAAAGCTGCTGACGTTGTGACCCTGCCTCCACGGCCATCCACTTTGCAAAGCTTAGCCATAATTCCTTCACGATTGCAATATTTTGCTTTCATTAATCATTCAAGCTTGCCATAATTTGAATATCACATTCATGGCAAAGTTTATTTTGTGTATCAGCTGTAGCAAATGCTAATCTATATGGCAGGGATTTTAAAAATTTGAGAAACACACATTTAAGAGCACTGATGAAGACTTATAACTTGAGCATGTGGTGATGTTGTCAAAAATATGGTTAGCAAGATTCTAAACGGTATAAGGAGCAGTCACCAGGCTGTGTTTTCTTATGATCTGGCCAGCTGGTGGTCAGAAAGCATGTATGTTTTACCATTGAGGATGTTTGGATGGTGGGTGGAGGGTCAACAGGAGATTCTCCAACATGGAAGAAACAGCAACCTGCTACTGCACAGAACAGAGAGAGAGGGAGAGGGAGAGCGAGAGAAAGAGATTGGGTATCAAGATCTTCAGGCATCTTCCCAGCACTCTTACCCAGGAAGACAGCAAGGGTCACAGAGACTGCCACCTGGAGGTCAGGTCCTAAAACTGCAGGTGGTGCACACAGTCCAATTGGAAAATCCCAATTGTTTCCAAACTTTGGATTAAATTGATCCTCAACTGTCTTTAACTAGCTATGAAGTTGTTTATTTACATAAAATTATATAAATCAACACTGCTGAGCACTGTTGTGATACAGTGGTAGTGACCGCATTTCTGAGGTAGGAGGCCTGAGATCTAGTCCTCCCTGCTCCGGAGATGTGTGATGACATGTTTGAGCAGGTTGGCTAGAAAGTATCTGAAGCAATCCTTCTTTACTTTTGGCAGTTTTTGAGGTCATCTTTTGTCGAAGTAAACAGTATATTGTTTGCTGTTTTCTAAGGACCAGGAAAGTCAGCAGTGAGAAACAGGCAGGAACCAAGGTTTCTGGAAGATGGCTGGTTGTCTCAAAAGTCCTTGAAGGCCAGGAAGAGCAAGAGGGTATCCGTCTCTCATGAAAATCCTCAGCCTTCCCTAGCCCCAGTCCTCCTCTTACTACATCAGCCTTCCAAACCTCACACCTCCTGCGCCAACTAACCCACCTGTTTGTCAGCCTGGCTATCTAACTGTCTGGCTGCTATGCAGCAAGCCACACTACAAAATGCAGGCAGGGCCATGCCATTATGATTCTGCCTCTTATCTGCACCTTCCTCTAAATATGGTGGCCAATGTTTCTGTGAAATTCAGTATTATGTGGTATGCAACACTCCATCACTACTTTAGCTCCCATTTCAGGATCAGCTGTCAAAATGGTCTAATCATTTTCTGAGATGTTCCATCATGGCAAAGATCTGCTTGATCAACTGTGCCCCCAGCTTCAACGACAACTTATTGTACCATAGCTGAGTTCTGCTATGCAGCCAGTATAAAAGGATCATCATCATTCATAATTTTGAAGAACTAGATAACATTGGATTAATGCAAGATCTTTAAAGCAGAATACAGAAGATACTGGAAATTTGAAACAACAATAGAAAATACTGTAAATACTCAGCAGCTCTACCAATATATGTGAAGAGAGGTGCAAAATTAAAGTGTGGAATCTTATTGAGGTTTAAACAATGTGGCTAATGTAGAATTGCATCAGAAGTCCATCTTGGCATTGTGAGCAATTTGCTGCATCTTTTAACCAAGATGTCAAGGTGAGATTCCAGCTAGGAAGTGGTGAGTTGCCTATTAAGGGGGATTATTGCTTGTTAACAACCTTATTAACTGCATGTGTCTCCTCATTAATATGCAGCTTCCTACACTAGAATCCAGCACTAACTACTGAGAATTCTCCACAAAGAAGTCAGAACACATATTGGCAATTTCAGACCACTGTTGGCTGCAGTGAGCCTCCATGTTTGTCACTATGCTCAGTGTCTTATGGCACAATCCATGGATTGCCAACAAGCAATAATCCCTCTTATTACAATACATGGGCATCAGTCATTTGCAGTCTTCATCTATGGACTTTGGCATCTCAGCATCCTCATGGCATCTCTCTGATCCCCTTGCAGGATGCTCAGGAAGCACAAGCCTGCATTTTACTGCACATCAGCAATCAACATTGAAAGACTGTTGCAGGAACAATTTGTATATAGGGACAGGCATCCAGCTCACAGATTGGAGCAGGCTGTATCACAAGGCTGCTCTGTTGCTGTCGTAGTACTCACTCTCCTAATACCTATGTGCCTGCTTACAGCATCCATGCCATTCCTTGAAATGCTGTGCCATGCTTGCTCGCATGTCAGAACTTCAGATGGAGCCCAAAGGCTATCAATACTTTACTCAGAGAGTGGTAGGGGCGTGGAATGCATTGCCGGAGAGGGTAGTGGAGTTGGCCTCATTAGGGGCATTTAAGCGGCTATTAGATAGGTATATGGATGATAGTATAAGGTAGGTGTGGAGGTTAGATAGACCTTAAGTTTAAGGTAAAAGTTCGGCACAACATCATGGGTTGAAGGGTCTGCACTGTGCTGTACTGTTCTATGTTCTATGTTCTAATACTGCAAAACTGGCACACTCCTTGCATAGATACATTGACAGACTGTTTGTCAGTTTTGTCAGTCAGGATCTGTCCAATGAGGGTTGGGGAGCACCTGCAGCAAGTGCGAGTTGCCTGGGCAACAAACACCCTACTGTTTATTCAACCAAAGGGCAACGTTGGACAGTCGGTGGGAGCTACTCCTCAGCCCAGTTTCAGGGGACTTCCATTGGTCAGGACCTCTTGGTACAAACAGCCATAGGTACTGTCCACACACAGTTCAGAGGCTAGCCCACAGTCAGTTGTCTACTCTCCAGTCATGGCCAGGAGATCTGCCTGACTACTGTCCAGTGCTGACAGCAGTCAGGGAAGTCACGCGTTATCAGTCAGGGAGCTGCAAAGACAGTGGTCAATGGTCGGTTCAGTTATGCCTAAGGGCTATTGTTGACATTTGTCAGAGGTCTGGGGTAAATACAGTTCTGTTGGTCTGTGTGTAGTTCAGTGAGAGGGTGTACGGGAGGCTGTGTGGCACTGTAAGGACAAAGGTGTCTCATAAGAAGCCTCATTGCTAAAGTGGGTCAATGCTAAGGGGAGTAAAGGAGAGGCATGTATTGAGGTTGTGACAGGGACAGTGACAGGGCAATGTCAAGGTACTTCGGGAGCATACAAAACACCACTGGAGAGCCTGGTAGACATCGGAAGAGAGAGTTATTGTCAATGACCACTAACATGGCACAGCCTCCACTAGGGGATTGTAGAGGACCACATGTAAGTTTTAAGCCAGACAGGAGCTGATTGACATCCTATTTCAACAGATGAGAATAGAATGTTAATTTGAAACCCAAGATAGATGTATTTTTGAAATGTAGGGGTATTAAGGATATGGATCAAAGGTAGGTAGATGAAGTTAGGCCACAGATCAGCCATAATCTCCCTGAATGGCGAAACTAGCTCAAGGGACTGAATCGCAAGTGCCTAATCCTATACCTTGTTCCTATGAATGTAAAATAGCTGTTTGTCATCATGGCAGCATTGGATTTGCACTATGGAAATGAATTGCAGTCTCTATTGATTTTGCTTGAGTTTGCTTTTGCTGGCTGTAAATTAAAGCTGATCTTTGGAATTGTGTGGCTGCTTGCCTGTATGTGCTGTTTCCCTACTGGACAATGACTAGATGCAGGTCTCCTGTGGGTACTGAGGAAAGAATAATGATGACCTAGAGAGGATATTTAGATAGGATGGAGCTAAGGGCAGGTAAACTGTGTGTTCTGGTGGTTAAACGCTAACTAGGGCGATTGAATGGGTTTTATGTGTGAGGGAGTGTTAGTCATGCCAGCTATGTGAAATGAATAGCATGACGTTGTGGATGATATGCCATGACCTGATCAGTGAGCGGCAAGATAGTTTGCAATGCTTGTCTGGGTGCACAATTGCCCTTTTAAGATGACATAGGTGCCAGTGATGTTGGTCTTTCGGCAAATATCCGGTGAGTGGAGAGTTCTTCTGGGAATGATGGATGGCAGAATGGAGGTAGAATTAGGCAAGAGGGTATTATAATGCTGGGCTAAGAAGTTAATGAGGTAATTTTAGTACAATTCATTGAGACACCTCAATAGGCTTTATGGGGAGAAAACCTCCACAATGCTTGACAAAACTGACAGCCAAAAAAATGTAAGATTCATTCAGTCCAATATTTCAGGACAGTGACCTTTTATCAGGTTTGGGAACAGTTAGAAATGTGATAGATATTCTAGCACGTTCAGGTTGTGTATGAATCTTGAATATTGCCAGGAAAACGAGCATTGGTTGAATTTAAATTGGGGATCACATACTATTTGGTCGAGTCTGAAATGCTTCTTGTTTTAAATATACCAATATATTAGAGGATACTACCAATGTAGCAATTACTGATTATTCATTGGAACTCCTGGCATCTCTCCACCCTCACAAACAGCAGATGCAACACTACAGATTTTGCTTTTCCAGACTGTGCATCAGTCACCTGTTTAATACGATTCTAAATACCACATTCCCTGTCAGGTCTGGAAGCTACCTGGCATAGGATACCAGAGTTGCAATTACCATGACTGCCACAGGAAGAGCAGTGTCAACTGATGACTGCATGAAGTCAGTTTTTTAGGAGAAGTCACTAATTAATATATTGGTCAGTCTCAACCTTTCTATGTAGTGGTCTCAATCAACAAATAGCTATTTATTAGGCCCTACACACTGGAAATCATCTGTAAGGATGGTTGGAAATATTCTTCGAAGAGCTTTCTCTAATCTTCTATCTGCAGCGTGTAGCCAGTTTACTGTTCCTGTAAGTACAATAAATCCAACCTAGGAGCACCAGGTGCCAGAGCCAGATTTATGACGTTGAACAGAAAACAGCACCGCTCAATATTAAAAGTCATTAACTTGGCTTTAATGAATATTATTAAGCAATCAGCATTCAAATATGACAGAATTTTAGTGTTAACAAGTTTTTTTCTTCCTACAGGTCAGAAAACAGATTTGTAGTAAACTTCCTGTTGATGCTGTTAGTGCTTTTGTTCCCAGTTTGTCTTCATGCCAACTTCCATAGGTGTTAGCAATGGAAAACATACTGATACTAACTGAAAATTCATATATAACCAAAAGTTCCAACTATAACATTGTGGCATGCATGAAATAAAGCGTCAATTATTAGGAACAGAACTAGACATTTTTGTTCTAAATAATCTTTGTAATAATGCACTAAGCTATAATTGAAGTTGGTTTTAAATCAGACATTTGACTTTTATTTTCTTATTTGAGTGCCACTATTTTCTCATTGCGTCTGCAGTAGAAGCAAAACAAAACACACAATAGGCTGCAGAATTTGGTTGCATCAGTCCTGTTTTAATATAACCCATGCTGTTTCAGATTTAGAATGGTGTCTACTTTGTACTATTGATGTCAGCTGCAGTGACCCCTATTTTGACCCCTTAACGCAAGCGCCAGATTGTGCTACATGAGGATGCAGAGTGGGCAAATTGTAAAAAAATCAGTCTGTGTAGAAAACTGATATAACTCCAGCAGTGCATTTTCAATCATAATGCTTCATTAATCAATGGCATCACACAGCTGAATACACATTTAGCAAGAGGAAGTACACACCACTTCCTGACGAAACCTGTGTTATTTATATATTTTTATATTCATTCATGGGATGTGGGTACTGCCCATCCCTAATTGCCCAGAGGGCAGTTATGAGTCAACTACATTGCTATGGGTCCACAGTCATACCACGTAAGGTTGACAGATTTCCTTCCTTAAAGGACAGTTATTAGTCAGAAGGGCTTTTACAATAATTGACAGTAGTTATATAATCACCATTGGACACTACAGGTGTTTTATCAAATTTGAATTTCATGGTCTGGCATGATTGCTTTGAATGCACGTCCCATGAACATTAGCTTGAGGTCTCTGGTTTACTAGTCCAGTGACAGTGCCACCATGTTACCAATTCTAAACAAGATGGCTGTGGAATAAATGTAAAAAAAATTAAGACAATGTTCATCTTAGTTCAATTCCTGTCTCCTGGGTTACTGGTACCACTGCAGAGAGCCAACGAAGCCACTGCCAAAGAAGAAGACCACCATGCCATGCCGCTGGAATACCAGGCCGGAAGACTCCACTGACACCGTCTCAAGGACCAATCTTGCCGATGCAGCCAGCCATCCACACTCACTGTATACCTACAATCAGGTGCAGGTAGAACTGGAATCTCACAGCAAGGCAGATGGGGATATGGAGTAATGAAGAGGTAAGTGATAGTCCAAATGTGCCGGGAAGGGATAGAAAATATACCCAGAAGTGTGCAGCAATAAACAGAATCAGATCAAGTACTAATGATAAAAAAGTCAAAGCTTAAGGTTCTTTATCTGAATGTACACAACTTAGCTAAGCTGACAGCATAAACAGAAAACAAGACTTGAAAGCTATTACAGAGATATGGTTACAGGGTAACCAGGACTGGGAACTCAGTCATCAACGGTATTCGATGTTCGAGAAGAAGAGGAAAAACAGAAAAGGAGGTGGAGTAACTTTGTTAATGAAAGAGTTGTATGGGTTCAGTGGTGAGTACAGCATAGGTGAAGTAAGTCATGATGTGGAATCAATTTGTGTGGAAATAAGGAATGGCAAGGGAAAGACATAATGGGAAAGAGACATTTATAAGATGAAGTATAAATTGGTAAATAGTAGAAAAGTGTAAAAAGGGCACTACAGTTGTCATGTTTACCTTAATCTACATATGGACCAGACAAATCAGATTGGAAAGGATAACAGGGAAGATGAATTTTGAGACTGCATCAGGGATTGCCTCTTGGAGCAATTTATTGCATAACCTACCTGGGGACAGGCTATTTCAGATTCTAGGTATGAAGAAAGACTTGTCTATAGACTGGGAAAGTAAACTATGGGGAAGATCAGCGGATGAGCAGTGATAAACATTTACGGAGATATTGCATATCACTCAGCAAAAAAAAAAATATTCTGGTCAAAAAGAAGCACTCGATGAGAATGATGAACCATCTGTGGTTAACAAAGGTTGTCAAGAAGAGTATCCAATCTAAAACAACGAAATTAAAGTGGCAAAAACTAGTGGTAGGCCACAGGAATGGGGCTTTTTAGGACCATGTAGTGGATAGCAAAAAAGCAAAAATTGTTTATTAAAGTAAATTGGCAAGAAATATAGAAACAAAGAGCAAGAGCTTCTATGGGTAAATACAAAGAAAGAGAGTAGTTAAAGTAAACCTACAATCCTTGGAGGATGCAACTGTGGAATAGATAACAGGGAACAGGGATATGGCAACAATTTAAACCAATATTTTACATAGTTTTCATGGTGGAGGCGTATGCCCATCCCTAGGAATGCAGATAAGCAAGGTGCTAATGAAGCAAAAATGTTGTAGCAGTCTCTATCTCTAGGGGAAAAGTGTTTGACAAGCTAAGGGGACTAAAGGCAGACAAGTCACCAAGATCTTTTGGCCTGCATTGAAGGGTTTTAAAGGAAGTGGCTGCAGAGAGAGTGGAGGCACTGGTTGAAAAATTCCAGAACTCACTGGATTCCAAGAGGGTTTCAGCAGAATGGAAAACTGCTAATCTGATGCTCCTGTTTGATAACAGAGGGAGACAGGAAGTAGGATATTGTGATATCTCCAAAGACTGGCACTCACCTCACAATGTTGTGAAAGAGAGATCACTGATGCTGTGTATGCAACAAGTGGAGAATGCATCACATACTCTCTTTTTAGAGAAAAACAGTATGTTGGAGTCCATGGGTGGCTTTGCCAAGATCGCAGCCTTCCCCCCTGGGCAGACGTACACACATTGTTTTTGTGGTGCTGTGTGTAAATTTGGAGATGTGCCACATGCACAAAGCAATCCCAGTTCCTCAATGTGAAGCAACAAAACATTGTGTATCATGAACGTGAATACCTGATATTCCAGTAGCCATCATCCTGGCTTCATACTGTACCAGACTATTGTATCATGAACACTTAAGCCACATGAGAAATTCAGCGGTGATTATTGGGTCACAATGATGATCCTTTGGTGACCTGTTTAATAATTATGATGTATATTCGGCCTGCACACAATAAACCAGAACCAGTATTTCTCGATTACAATGTCGTTAATTAAATCACTGGGTGCTTAAGGAAGCTTTCTCTGCCTGGACTATTCTGGAGGAGCACTGTAGATCTCACCAGACCACATGTCATGATTCATCACGCCACACCGTCAGCCTCCAAAACATCATCATCATGAGCACACTGTCCTTGTCATTGGGTGTTCTGTAAGAAGCTAAGAGGAAGAAGATGAGGAGGAAAACGAAGAGACTAGGCAAGGAGCTTTAGCTTTTCAAAACAATCTTGAGCTGCTCTGACCCTAGGAGACCTGACTTTTGACTTTGCCACCTCAACATGGATGGCAACATTCCGCACTCGCTGGTTAACATCTGCAGATTCTACTTCTATGTACTCCAAACTGTGTATATTATCAGTATTTAAGCTGGTTTTTGGAAGTGTTAGTGCCAGTGACAGTGTTTTTTCTTAGATAACAAGGTGTAGACCTGGATG
>NC_063334.1:76848886-76979576 GCF_021869965.1 Rhincodon typus | reverse complement strand
TTTTCTGAAGAAGGGTCCAGACCCGAAACGTTAGCTTTTCTGCTCCTCTGATGCTGCTTGGCCTGCTGTGTTCATCCAGCTCTACACCTTGTTATCTCAGATTCTCCAGCATCGGCAGTTCCTACTGTCTCTGAGGTTTTTTCTTTATCAGTTTCTGCTTCTTGCTCCTGCTTGTGTACATTGTAGTTTTTAAGTATCTGAAACCAAAAAGGTTGAAGGGTAAGGTTGCAGTGGGGCAAGGTGAGGAAGCAAGAGATACATGCTGACAGCAGCGACACCTTATAAGTTAGAAGGGAAGTGCAATAAGGTAGAAATGGAAAGGGTGAACAAAGATCGAGTGTGAATTCTTGAACCCTTCAGTTCGTGGTCTCAGTCAAGTCCATTCCAATTATGGCAAACACTATCTCTTCCATTAAGGTACAGCCCTGTTTGTTTGTGTTGGTTAGCTTGTCTTAATGCCTTACCCTGAAAGTGAGAGGGATTTGTGCCAGTCAGTGTGGCAAAATCTGAGTGATGTGGATATCAAGTTAAACAGCTGTCAGTGTGTGTAAACTCTGAGATGCTAATGGAACTAGTAGCATTGTTAAATGGATAAGGTTAAGATAAAGCTACAAATGTTCATTCTGATTTGCACTTAATCATGAATGAGAAAGGGTGTGCAGGGGAGGGGACAGATGATGAATGGAGGAGTGTGCGATGCTGGTGGTTCATTTGGAAGAATGTAGTACTTGAAAATGCATTCGCTGACCATGGTTACTTGTGTGAGGTTGTTGAACAGTCTGCAGCACTGCATCCAGGTCCTTGAGGTTACACTGCTGATATTGGCCTTCCGTTTTCACTATCTTTGCAATGTTTGCTGAAAGATGTCCTGGTCCTCTCTAAATAAAGGAGCCATTTTGACCTGTCCAACCAAAGCCTGCAGTTCTGTACTGGAGAATTTTGAAGTACACTATCTGCCTTGTAACACTATTTGTTAGGCTTCTTCCTGCTCAGACAGCATTCCCTTGACACTTGAAGGCCATGTTCCAGTTAAAATATATCTCCTATTTAACAGATCAATTGCTTTAAGTGGTTCAAGTTATCTTAAAGTGGTGCTGGCCTGTCAATCATTAATCTTACTAAGACTCAGCAGTACATTTAGCAGTGACTATACACCACGTTCATTGTACTGAGCAAGCATCATGAACTTTACATTCTTCTGCATCTGAAGGAATGGCCATGGGTGAATCGTTCCCATTTTTGGACCTTGTCACATGTTGTGACTCTGATATTTTCCTTGATAACCGCATTGGCATTCTCATGGTGCCAGTCACTTCTGCCAATATGTGGCACAGGATAATGGTTGTTTGAGATAGTTTGCTGCTACCAGTCCTCCTTTGTTTAGTTAATTTTCATTAGTCTGTTCAGACAAGTCATGACACAACTCTAGGGTGTTTGGGACATGAATCCAGACCTTCTGACCCAGAAGAAGGGATATTACCATTGAGCCACAAGACACTTCCATCTTTTACTATGCTGGGTCTGTGTCATATCAATTTATTAATGGTAGAGGTTTGACTACTTGACAGTCCAAACAGAAGAGGGCATGTCTAATTAACAAGCTGGTTTATTGTATGGTGCACTAAATACGAATTATATTGCTAGTCAGGCATAATTACTAAGGGCTCTCAGAATCCTCCAGTTCCCTATGAAGGCAAGTGTGGAACTCCTCAGTTCCACTGAAAAACTGTGTATAACATCATCAAATTAGATACAGCTAATGCAACTTTAGCATTAACGGTTTCAGAGCCACTATCTATACAACAGTGACCAGAAGGCATGAAAAAGAGAGTAAAAACTGAAAGAACTGCGGATGCTGTAAATCAGGAACGAAAACAAAGTTGCTGGAAAAGCCCAGCAGGTCTGGCAGTATCCGTGAAGGAGAAAATAGAGTTAAAGTTTTGGGTCCGGTGACCCTTCCTCAGAAGCTTTTCCAGCAACTTTGTTCTTGTTCATGAAAAAGAGAATGCTTTTTCTCCAACCAAATTTACAAACCACTTAAAATAGCTGCATGAGCTGTATTATATTGGCTCTTTCTCAACAGATTAGTTGTTTTACTAATACTTGTCAAATTTTTAGTGTAAATTGGAAATCACCTCATGACCTCTGGAGGTAAGATTTTCTCTGAATATCTGTAACTACTGGTTCAATCTTGGCATCATCAATGAATGTGGCAACACATTACAGACAATACTGTGAAATTGAATGAGGAGGTCATAAATCGAACAGTGCAAACCTGAAGAACAATGTTGCTTCTATATTGTAGTCTTTGTTGAACCAGGGACCAATTGTAGTTCAACTTATTTCGGCCTGATTGAAGTCCACAGAGTTTTCTGCTTGACTCAACACTATAGGTAGTGCATTGAGGTATCAAAACAGCCAATGTTAATCAAAACATGTGTGTTTTATTTGTTTTTCAGAATGGTGCTGGTGGTAAAACTGCATCTTTAAATAATGTAATAATAAGCTAATATAAATCAGTAGAAATCAATAAACGTAATTACTTGAATATATTCCTATTTTAAATTAAAATGTTTTATTGAATTCTTGCTCTAGCCATAATTGACCCTGTTTGGTTAATAATCCTTAACAGCTCCAGACAACATAATAAACAATTAATATCATCTGTTTTATCCAGAGTTGGTTTATAGCGGGCCCTATAGTTTTTAACCCCTTTTAACCTCACCGGGAGGACATTTAGAATTGTTCATTACATTTATATAATACCACGATATTATAAAATGTGGACTATTGGTCTTTGAATTTAATCATTTGATTTACTATTTGGACTTTCATGGATGAAAATTGTTTTAAAAAGGGACAAAAAGCACTGACTTAAGATGGCCAGACATCAGCTGTCCTACATTACTTGGCCATGTTTCATGACATTAAAGTGGAATAGATCAAAGACAGTCTGCATTAATATTAACAATTTCCCAAAAAGCAAAGAAATCAGCTAAGATTACATGAGAGTTGTGTAATGGCTCTCATCTCTTATGTGATTTATCTCATTGTGAGTAGTTTCGCATTTGGAGATGGAACCACATCCAAATTATCAAGCCTGAAAACATAATTTCTGCAGAATACCCAACCAGCTGGTATTTCATGGAATAAAAATAGCAAGGGTTAAAGAATATCAGCAGGCCTGGCATCTTCCATGGAGAGAGAAACAGAGTTAACATTTTGAGTCCAACATGACTCCTCTCCAGAACAGTCTTGAAACATTAATTCTGGGCAGAATCTTACAAGGGTCTGAGCAATATGAACTAGGGGAGGATTTGTGGCAGAATTGGATGAGAAGTCCAGCAAGGCCTACATCAATATCATTATGATTTTGCTGCATCTTTTATGCTTTTACTAAGCTGCAAGATGAGTTTCAACTCTTTTAAAAACCAAAATCAAGTTAAACAGCTCTGATGGGGCTCTGTAACAAAAACACAGACTAATGATTAAAAGAAACTTATAAAGGATGAATGAAAACTTGCTAAATCAGAATTACATTATCTCGGGTGATGGTGCACTCCAATTCCCACATTGTGAGGTGAGTTTCTTGCCAGACAGCAGAGAGTTGCTGATTAAGGGGGATTATAGTTTGTTAAACAGCTTATTAACTGCACAAAATGTCTCAATAACAGTCCTACCAAACGCACCTATCCATAGACATCAGCTGCATGCATCCTTGTCCATAGACATTGACATCTGACCTTTTGCAATTCTTCACAACGATCATGGTGTATCTCTGATACACTTACAAGCCTCAGGGTGCATCAGCAACGAGCATTGAAAGGTTGTGGCAAGGACACTATGAGCAGGAACAAGTACTCAGTTTATAGATTGGACTAGACTACATCTCAGGAGCCCTTGATGCTCTCTTAGCACTTGCTTACTTGGCAGCTATCTATATGCTTGCAACATTCATGCCTTGTCCTGTTGTGGCAATTAGTGCAGTCAAACAACCAGGCAGCTTGTCTTGCTACACAAATAGAAATTGTTGGATAAGCTCAGCAGATCTGTGAAAAGAAATCAGAGCTAATGTTTCAGGTCCGGTGACCCTTCCTCAAAATCAGCATGTTTTGCTGTTTGCAGCACTCAGTCAGGGTGGTGTCTATCTTCGTATGGCAGTCAGAGGGCTCACTTGGTTAGATGGCTGATGTATGATGCAGAGTGATGCAAACACAATTCCCACATTGCTGAGGTCACTTATCTCCTTATCTCCTATTCTTCACCCCTTGTTTGACGTGTGATGATCCTCAAATGGCAGAGTTGAACTTCCTGTTTGTTGTCAACAATTGCCCACTGCAATTATAACTTAGATTTGTGTGGGAAATTTATTGTGACTTTAGCACCAGATTAGAAGAGGATAATCCCCAACAAATACTTTTTATAAGATTTAATAATGATACATTATTGTTTAGTATTTTCTGACAATTGGAAAAGGATCAGTTTTTAATCATTAATTGTTAATCACTGTTCACAGTTTTTATGAGATTTGTCAAATGATATTGAGCTTCTAAAGAAGGATGCATCAAAAATATTCATTTGCTGCACCAGGTATCAGGAGATTTTTAACTCTAAACAATGGTATATCAAGTCAAATACAATCAATGTTCTGTAGTTAAATTGAAGGAAACCTTAAGGTGTCAATCTCTTTAATCAGTCATATGAAGGAGAGCTTTAATTGCTTACTTCACAAAGGTTTATAACTTGCATTTGTTAACTCAACATTACCTCATGAATTTCTGCCTTTGAAGAAATTTTTCAACAAAAAGGCAAAAACAATTTTTAAAATTCCAAACTTTTATGCATCATAGTAAATCTCTCTGAATCCATTCAAGCTAAGTATGGCAGCTCATTGGCACAACCAGACAATTCTGCAATCAACAATTACTCTGTCGTATTTTGTCCCCATCTCTGTCTTCTTTTTGGTCTGTCACTACCTCAGCCCCTCTATCTCTGCCTTTCTCTTCCTGTTTCTATTTGTCTTTCTAATTAATGTGCCTTCATTTTCACAAGGTCTTGCTGACTTTCCAAGTAAATGGGAGCTACATCTCAAACACTGCAAAGCACGGTTCATCAGTATCAGTGTTAAATGAAGATACTTGCCTTATGAATCCTTTATGACTTCTTTTACTTTTTCATATCATTAGATTACTCAATTTTTCATGCATACAAGTAACATTAGGTGTTTGTATTGGTCAATGTAGTTTTACTGTTCTTCTTTGTCCTCCTTCTTTTATCCACATAGTTTTGGATCACCTCTCTTCCACACTCAGTGATTGTTGTTGCATGCCCTCACATATATTTGTCATTGTCCAATGTCAACACTAACTTTCTTCAACTTACTTATACCTTTTTACCTACACAAATAGTACCTGTATATCTAAGGCCACATCCTTTGTCACTTCCAATAGTATTTGCATGTTAGAAACGTAATCTGTAAATTTGGTGTCAGATTCCACATTTGGCTTGAAACACCTAATTTTACCTTTCCATCATCATCACTGATTCTAAAGCAGATATGATCATTTCTGACTGTTTGTGTAACATCAAGTTCTGAATAAATTGTAATATCCTTCAGGCACAGGTTGGCAAAAAAAAGCAATCCTCTCTGGTTCTCATCAGTACCTATATACCTCTGGCTACAGCTCCATCAACTGCTTTGGCTACTTCTTCAGATAATTTTAGAGGTGCACAACGTGACTGTTCAATGTAACACTTTGCTGAACATTTTTAACACCTAACCAGATCCATTCCCCAAACCACTTTACCTACATAATATTTCCAATTTACACGCCACATGCCGCAGCCTCTGTTGCTTGAATCTATGCTTTTGAAACAACAACAAAGTTGCTGGACAAGCTCAGCAGGTCTGGCAGCATCTGTGAAGGAAAAAACAGAGTTAATGTTTCGGATCTGGTGACCCTTCCTCAGAACTGGGGTTCTGAGGAATGGTCACCGGACCCGAAACGTTAACTATTTTTTCCTTCACAGATGCTGCCAGACCTGCTGAGCTTCTCCAGCAACTTTGTTGTTTTGTTCCTGATTTACAGCATCCGCAGTTCTTTCAGATTCTATGCTTTTACATGTTGAGGTACACCTAAGCTCTCTAAAATCATCCATCAGAAACTTCAGCTATCTTTACTGCGTACTACACAGAATCATAGAGGTCATACAGAACGAAAACATGAGACGCAGGAAAGATGCCAGGTTAGAAGAAATTCCACAGGTAAGAGGAGTGGGGATAGAGAATGTTTGGAAGGGAAAGGCAAGAATTTTAAAGCTTGCTATTTTCCAAAATAAGCAGCTAATCTGCATCTACAAGGATGGGAATCACAGACGAGCGTGACTCCAAAAAAAAAGGCTGCCATATTCCACTTAGCTAATGGATTATTACACAAGTATAATGGATATTGTAAGTTTTGTGCATGGTCATCCTGGTTGCCAATCAAAATTTTTGAGAGCTTCAATGATATTCTTTTCTTTTCGCTAAACAGAATTTTGTTTCCTTCAAATGGATTTCAGATTGGCCTTTATTTCTGCCATCCATGTCAAGCTTCACTAAATCCTAGTATGCCAGTAAATTGACTTAAAAATCCTCATGCTCTTTCATAAATCTTTGCAAAGCCGTGCTCTACTGTGTTAGCTTGAACTCCTTTTTCACCACATTTCTGACTGCAGTCCCTGCCCTTCTGACTTTGAAAATACCTTGTGATTCATTTCCCCACCTCGCTGAGGACAAATGCTTAATTTCTGTGTGCTTCACTATGCAATTCTTCCTCTAATTAGCCTACTCCCTTCCATCAACACTTTAAAATTTTCCTACATTCTCTGAAATTCTGCTTTCAGATGAAAGTTGCTATTTCAATGCAAGTGAGTGTTACCGCAAGCAATGTGGTGACAACTTCAGGACTTATTTAGATTCTTGCAAGCTATGTCTGAAATGTGAAAATGTTATTGTTTGGCTTTTGGAGCACGTGGAATGATGTCAAGGCATTTACAATTTTTAAAGAGAAATTTACGAAGTATTTGATCTGATTTAATAATAAGCTCTACGTAAAGAGAAATCTTCCTATCATCTTTCTAAAATATGTTCTTCTGCTCTGTGACAAACAAAACAGGGGTCAAGATGCCTTGACTGCCGTAATATTTCTACCAGGGTTGCACCAGAATGGCTGTTAAATAGGTTGGCATTTAGACACTCTGGTTTCAGTTTAATATTAGACACTCATGGAAAGTGATATTATCAACAGGGTATTAACCCAGAAACTCAGCTCATGTTCTGGAGGCTTGGGTTCAAATCCTGCCTGATATAGTCATATTCGGAATGGAAGTTGAGTGGTTAGTATTGCTGCCTCACATCACCAGGGATCGGGTTCAATTCCAGCCTCGGGTGACTGTCTGCGTGGACTTTGCTAATTCTCCCCGTGTCTGCGTGGGTTTTTACTGGGTGCTCCAGTTTCCTCCAACAGTCCAAAGCTGTGCAGGCTAATTAGGTTGGCCATGTTAAATTGTCTGTCGTGTCCAGAGTTGTTCAGGCTAGGTGGATTAGCCATGGTAACTGTGGGGTGAGGGGCTGGGTTTGGGTGGGATGCTGTTTGCCAGATTGATGCCGACTCGATGGGCCAAATGGCCTCTTTCTGTACTGTAAAGATTCTATATTTGTGGAATCATACCTTATAGACATTGTCCCAGATATCACCCCTAACAGGACAGACCCGGCATGGTGGATTACAGTTAGGAGTGAGTTGCCCTGGGAGTCCTTAATGTTGACTACATGTGACTCCAGACCCCACAAAGTCTTGTGGTTTCAGATTAAACATGGGTAATGGACTCTCCCATTGATTACACATTGTGACCTCCCTTGGCTGATGAAACAAAATTCCATGTTGAACTGCAATTGGAGGAAGCACTAGCAGTGGCAAAGATGCAAAATATACTTTGTGTGGGGGAATCTGAAGAAGGGTCATTGGGCCCAAAATGTTAACTCTACTTTCATTCCACAGATGCTGCCAGACCTGCCGATATTTTGCAACAACTTCTGCTTCCATTTCTAATTACCAGCATCTGCAATTCTTTGTTTCCTTTTGGAGATTCCAGTGTCCACCATGGAGAGTAGCTCAGTAGCAGTACTACTGATTGAACTAGTTGGGCTCTAAAGGACATATCTGCTAGACTGGGTCTGCAGCAGGTAGTGAGAGAGCCTATAAGAGGGAAACACATACTTTACCTCATCCTTACCAATCGGCCAGCCACAGATGTGTCTGTCCAAGACGGTATCGATAAGAGTGACCACCACACAATATTTGTGGAAACGAAGTCTCACCTTCACATTGAGAATAACCTTCATCACTTGGAGTGGCACTATTGCCGTGCTAGGTAGAACAGACTTCGAACAGATCTAGCAACTCAAGACTGGGTATTCATGAGGCACTGTGGGCCATCAACAGCAGCAGAATTGTACTCCAGCACAATCTGCAACTCCATGACCTGGCATATCTCCACTCAACCATTACCATCAAGCCAGGGGATCAAACATGGTTCAGTGCAGTATACAGGAGGTCATGCGAGGAGCAGCACCAGGCATACCTAAAAATGAGGTGTCAACCTAGCAAAGCTATCAAACAGTACTACTTGTGTGCCAAACAGCATCAGCAGCAAATGGTAGACAGAGCTAAGTAAACCCACAACCAATGGATCAGATCTAAACTCTGCAGTCCTGTCGTGAATGGTGTTGGATAATTAGCAATCTCTGGAGGAGGACCCTGCACAAATATCCCCATCCTGAATGATGGAAGAGAGCACACACCAATGCAAAAGAGAAGGCTGAAACATTTGCAGCAATCTTCACCCAGAAGCGCCAAGTGGATGATCCATCTCGGCCTCTCCAAGTGGTGTCCAGCATTACAGGTGCCAG
This sequence comes from Rhincodon typus, assembly GCF_021869965.1. Lineage (NCBI taxonomy): Eukaryota > Metazoa > Chordata > Chondrichthyes > Orectolobiformes > Rhincodontidae > Rhincodon > Rhincodon typus. The sequence continues at coordinate 76,970,623 of NC_063334.1, read as the reverse complement.
TCTTCAATCTTTGCAATCAACTATGTGTAATATGAATAAATGGTTAGACACAGTGGATACTGAAAATGCAATGGGCCCTGACATTTCGACAATAGTATTGAAGACCAGTCCTCCAGATCCTGCTGCTCCCCTAGCCAGGTTGTTCTAGTACAGTTACAACACTGGCATCTACCCAACAATGTGAAAAATTGCCCAAGTATCTCCTGTACATAAAAAAAATGACAAATCCAACCCAGCCAGATACCACGCCATCTGTCTACTTTCTATCATCAGTCAAGAGAGGGAAGGTGTCACCAACAGTACTATCAAGTAGCATTTGCTCAGCAATAAACTGCTCAGTGACACCCAGCTTGGGTTCTGCCAAGGCCATTTAGCTCCTGACCTCATTACAGCTTGGGTTCAAACATGGACCAAACAGCTGAATTCCAGAGATGAGTCAAGAGTGACAACACTTGACCTGAAGTGTGGCACCAAGTGTGGCATCAAGGAGCCTTAGAAAAACTGGAATCAATAGGAATTGGAGGCAAACTCTTGGTTGGTTGGAGTCAAACCTGGCACATAGTAAGATGATTGTGGTTGTTTGATGTCAGTTATTTCAGCTCCTGGATATCTCTGCAAGAGTGCCTCAGGGTAATGTCCTAGCCCACCGATTTTTAGCTGGTTTATCAATGACTATCATAAGGTCAGAACTGGAGATGTTCACCAATGATTGCACAGTATTACACACCACCTGCGAGTCCTCAGATACTGAAGCAGTCCATGTACAAATGCAACAAGATCATGACAACATCCAGGCTTGTGCTGATAAGTTACAAAATAACATTCACATTGCAAAAATGCCAGGCAACGAACATCTCCAATAAAAGACAATCTAACCATTGCCCCTTGATATTCAGTGGTATTACCATGACTGAATCGCCTACTATCAACATCCTGGGCGTTCTCATTGACCAGAAACCCAAGTGGTCTTACCACATAAACACAATGGCTATAACAGCAAATCAAAGGCTAGGAATATGTGGCAAGTAGCTCAACTCCTGACTCCCCAAAGCCTGTCTTCCATCTACAGGGCACAAGTCAGAATGGAATATTCCTATTTACCTAGATGGGTGCAGCTCCAAAAATACTCAAGAAGCTTGACACCATACAGAACAGAGCAGCCCACTGGACTGGTGCCATATCCACCAGAATCCACTCCTTCCACCTCAACACTCAGTATCAGCAGTGTGTACTATCTACAAGAAGCACTGTAGAAATTCACCAAAGATCCTTAAATAGCACCTTCCAAATTTTTGACCACATCCATCTAGAAGGACAAGGGCAGCAGATACACGGGAACACCACCAGCTGCAAGTTCCCTTCCAAGCCACTCATCATCCTGATTTGGAAATATATTGCCATTCCCTCACTGTGGCTGAATCAAACTCCTGAAATTTCCTCCACAAGGGTATTGTGGATCTACCTATGCCACATGGACTGTGGTTCAAGAAGGCAAGTCACCACCACCTTCTCAAGGGTAACTAGGGATGGGCAAATAATGACCCATCGAGTGACTCTCACATCCCACAAGTGAATTAAGATAAAAATCCCTGCAGAACTGAGTTTGAGTCAAAGCATGAAATTGCCCTTTCCAATGATAAGAGATTCAATTGTTTTGAAACATTTATATTATTGTGCTTATTTGTTCTATTGTTTGGCAGCTTTGATAACGTGTATAAGCTTGGAGTAGGATTGCCCTTAGAAAGCACTCAACACCTTCACCAACATCCATCCTCAAACAAGAATAACTCTGAACCAAAAGAATGAGACACAACTTGTGCCATGGCAATTGCTGGTGAGATCTTGGGAATGGGGAGAGAGGGTTTTGGAAAATGTGAAGGTACATTGAGAATTGGGGAGTGGCAGTTTCTGGAGGAAATGAATGAGAAGGACATGAGATATTGGAGGGCAGGACCTGAACTACCCATCATGTTCCAGATCTTGTGTGTTTGGACCTCATCCCTCGACATATGCAGGGCAAGCCCAATTGCCAACCAAGTAATAGGAATGTTGGATTTCCCTTGCCACTTAGAACGCCAAGACATAAATTTTTACCGGGTGCTACATATGAACATGAACTGCTTCAGTATCAGTGATATTACAAATGATAATGAACATTGTTTGCTGATGATTGCACATTCTCATTATCGACATTATGTTGATGGCAAAGCATTGGTGATGCAACTGAAGATGGTTGGATATTTTGAGGAACTACAGTGACAGTCTCCTGGGACTAAGATAACTGGCTCCTAGCAAACATAACCTTCTCCCTTTATGCTAAGAATGAATCCAACCAGTGGATATTTTTCATTGACTTGAATTGATTTCCAATTTACTTGGGCTCCTTGATGCCATCTTCAGGCAAATGTTATAAGATAACAAGGTGTGGAGCTGAATATACACAGCAGAACAGGCAGCATCAGAGGAGGAAAGCTGAAGTTTCAGGTCGGGACCCTTTTTCTGAAGAAGGGTCCAGACCCAAAACGTCAGCTTTCCTGCTCCTCTGATGCTGCTTGGCCTGCTGTGTTCATCCAGCTCCACACCTTGTTATCTCAGATTCTCCAGCATCGGCAGTTCCTACTGTCTCTTCAGGCAAATGTTGCCTTGATGTCAAGAGAAGTCACTCCCACACCAGAATAAAAAAAAATTGATACAGAGAACAATGATTCAGAAGTACTCGACTGAAAGAGTTTACAGACCCAAGTAGATATATAATGTTCTCTCCAGGAAACAATTGATAGCACTTTAACTAAGAATCAGAAGATTAACCCTGGTTCACTTCAGAATGAGAATGTGTGTCTGTAGTAACATGATTCAATATTGTATGGCAATATAATGAAATTATAGAGGCACATCCATTCTGAATGGCAAATGTTATAGACTATACACCAGTGTAAGTGGTCCTACATTCAATAGCTCAGGGCAAACATTTGCAGCCATCAATTTTCCCATTAAGAATGCTGCTAGGCAACTTGGAATTAAAAGTGGAAGGAATTCCAAGAACATCCCTATCCTCAAATATGGTGGTGGTCAGCACGAGTATAAGAATCAATGCTGAAGTATTTGTAAGTATTTTCAACAAAACCTTATAAGTGAACAAATTCTATCCGGCATTCTTCAGTTGCCTGCACTGTCATAACTGCCACTGGCAACCACTTTGAATATGCAATGCGCTCAACAAAGAGTTTTCGGTCCTGGTATCATCTTGATTGTAGCACTGAAGATGTGTGCATCAGAGCAATTTATACCCTGAGCTAGGCAAATCCAGCACTGCTATGATAGTTTTGTTTTATATTAATGCACCGTATGTGGGTTTCACTGGTTAGGCTAGCATTTATTGCCTATTCCAATTCGCCTACAGCACATTTAAGAGTCAAACAGATTGCAAGAGCAGGCAGGCTAGGCCAGGTAAAGAGAGCAGCTTCCTTCTCTAAAGGACAGTAATGAACCAAATGTGTTTACTTGACAATTGGCAATGGTTTCATAGTCATCATTAGACTCTTAAATCCTGATTTCTTAAAAAAAATTGAATTCAAATTCCACCATCTTCCATGGTGGGATTCAAACCCAGGCCTACAGAACATTACCTGGGTCTCTGGATTAATAGTCTAATGACAATATCTCTAGGCTACTACCTCTTCTCTGATACTGTTATCTAAACAATAATGTTGAAAATTTCTAAATGTGTCCTACTGACAAAATTAGGACAAATGTAATTCTGGCCAATTACTGCCCTAGCAACCTCTTTCCATCTCCCAGTAAATTAATATAAGGACTCAATAGCACCATCAAACTGTAGGTGTACATGAATAAGTTGTTTATTGACGAACTATTGATACCTGCCAGAACCAGTTTGGGAATCGAAGTGAAAATATAAAGTGGCTAGAGGTATTCTTGGCAAAAGCAAGGTGGCTTTATTGCTGGCCATTCTTTTTGGCACAGACCATTTTTGCAAAGAACCATTAGCAGCCTAATTATGGTCAACAAATACTGGATGGTGAGGTTCAGAAGTGGAGCCTATAGCTGAAAGTCGCAATGAAATTAGATTCTACGAAGAGTATGTGTTTGATTTTGCTGGTTGTCATGTTCAAGGTAGAGAAAACAGTATCACAGTGGAGGACATATAAAAGTAGTTCCAGAAAATAAGATTGAAATGGCTAAAAAATGGTATTTAATAATAGGTGACGTGGATTCTGGTAGAATTTGTAAGCGAAGATATAGATTAAATTCAAATTCCTCTTTTACATCTGCTATCAAACTGCTTTATCTATGTACTCATAGCAAGGAACTAAAATATACCACCTTCAACTGGGAAATTATTTAACTTTGAAGGTACTTTTTAATAATCAGGAAAATAATCATAAAACCAAATGTAAAGATACATATTTTCTCTATGTGATCAAATTCGCCCTGCCTTCCAAATTTCTGCAAGCTTGACTTAGCATTTACATTCATGAACTTCTGGACTTTACTTTAACATGGATTTATCATAAGCAAGAGTCAGTTTTTATACCTATAAACATTTAGATGTTGGACATGCAATGCTCTGGTGCATTCAGTACTTTGATTTACTGTCAACATGATCAGCAAAGTATAGAGTGAGAGCTTTATATTGGAACTGACAAGGAGGGCAGTGAGTGGCAAATTAATTTGGTAAAGGATATTTAAAATTTTTGATATGTTTAATAGGACAACAATTAATTGCTTATTTAATATTAGCAGGATATGATTACGGACAACATCGGAGCACAATGTCAGAAAACATGTTAGCAAATAATTTAGGCAGGGCATAAATATTGTTTCATAGATAATTGGTTTCTCTTGGCAGTTTTATTGCATTGTGTCTGCTAATACTTTGTAAACATTGCTAGCAATTTGATGCAGTGCGAAACATATAAAAACATCATCCAGTGTATTTATATCTAATAATACATTTATCTCTTAAATGATATATACCTTTTAGTCATCACAGATAACACTACAAGCCTGTGTAAAGTACAGTCATATATACTAGCACGTGAAGCACAAAAGATCATTTTATTTGCATTTTTTTCGTACTGTCAATCACACTGATACCTATGGTTTTGTTAAAAACTCGAAACTAAAGATAAGAAAGAGCTACAAACACTATAATTCGTGACATAAAAACAGAAAATGTAGAAAACTGAGATAAAATCTGCTTTGGTAAAAGGGAATATCAACTTATCAACATATTAGATATGTAATTCGTTGCAGGGTAAGGACAACAACAGAAATAGCAATAGCAAGATCAATTATGTATGACATATTTAACCTAAAAAGATCTGAGTTTATATTAAGGTAGCCAATCCTTCAGGAATATCTTGGTGCCTTCAGAAATGAAACCATTAATTTTCCGGCACTTCTGCAAACAATTTAGGAGAAACATTATTGGGGCACGCAGAGCAAATTGTTTCCCAGTTTCTTCAGTTTTGTATATTAATGTATTTGAAATGATTTTCTGACTAGGAATGGTTTGTCTTATTACATGATCTCCTATACCTATAGTTGGCAGCCTTGGGCTGCGTATTTCAAATGACCATATAGTAGGGCCAATTTGATTAAGTTTTGTAAAATAATGACAAGAACAGCATGTATTGGTGTGGGCCAGTTATGTCATCTGGAGATTTTAGGGATAACTAAGAGGTGTGATTACACAAGGCCAAAGCTAGCCAGGAACTTAGGAAGTTCTTCCCCTCTCAGAAAATAATAGACTTGTGGAACAGGTTATCGGATTTTCTGGTGAATGTTGATTTGTTGGGATGGAAGGTATCTTGTTTAGAGATAGGTAGTCTCCAATACAAATTACTATCAAAGTACTCTATTGACTAATTTTGATTTTGGTCAGGGATAAATTTCTGGCTTACGTTTTTAAACCTGTTTTTTCTGCACCTTGCAAAAGATGTATAGAATCTTACAAGGTCCCAAACAATGGGGGTTGTCATTGGAAATGTGACAGAATTGCACAAGAAGTCTTTGTGTCAGGAGCAACTTGCTGCATCTTTTAAGCTGTAAAATGAGAATCTTATCTGGCACACTGAATTGTCTATCCAGGAGGAATATTGCTCATTAACAATCTTATTAACTGTGTATCTCTCCTCAATAGCATACAGCCTCCTATCCTACCACCTACATCAAGCAAACTAAATGCTGATCATTCATGACATGGAAGCCAGAGCTCACCACTAATCGCTAACAGCCTCTGTTTTGCTCACTATGCAACAGCATCTCATGGTATGATCCATGGGCACCAGCCTCATGCATACCTCCTCTACGAACATTGACATCTGATATTTGCTAACACCTCAGGATCCACATGGCATCTCTCTGATCTGTGTGCTGGATGCTTAGGTGCACCAGCAAATTGAATAGAAAGGCTACTGTAAGGAGATTTTGTGTGCAGGGACAGGCACCAGCTCATGGATTAGGCCAGGCTACATCCCTGGCCTGCTCTCTTGATCTCTTAGCACTTTCTCACTTGGTGCCTATTTGCATTTTGCAACCTCCATGTCTTACCTTGTCGTGCCAAAGAACACAGCCACACAACCAGGCAGTATGCCTTGCTGGTCAGCAGTCCTCTGGATGGCAATGTGCTACATCAATCTCACAGCACACCTTGTGCCAAGCAAGTGGTGAGGTGCCCCAGTTGAAGGAGTAGGCAGTGCAAAGGCCATGCAGTGTTAGTGGTCTGGGAGTGTGGAGGTGGTTCTAACAGTGAATGAGGAAAGATGTTGCAGGCAATAGTGAGAATCACTGCATGATTTTTCCTTTCTCCGCCATCTACAAAATGACTGTCACCGAGTAAGGCATCTTCAGAATGCTGGTGCATGCCCAAATGTAAATTGGCCTTTTAAATATGGCCCCAGTGCTGGTGATGCTGGACTTTAAGCATAGATCCACTGAATGCTGAGATCCTCTGAGTATGGCTGTGGTAAGACGGAGCTAGAATTTTGTGACAGGTGCACCACAGGGTGGATTAAGTCATTAACAAGGCCTCCTTTAGAGTAGCCTGGTGAGTTCATAAGTATTCATTCAGTGTTAACAGGAAGCTTAACAATTAGAAGGTCTAGAACTACAGTAGCTCCATAATGGAGTGAAAACAGTAACAACTGTTCGATTTGGGAGTTGGATATATGCAGGAGAGGCACTCCAGCTGGGTAGCAGTGGGTCACAGTGTTTTTGTAGGTAAATGACCACTATCCATTGATACAGCTGGTATGCATGAACCTCTTCAAGAATCAAGGCAAAGATAGTTGTGTAGTTTCTCTTTTCTTACACATTAGTTTGCACAACAGTTGATCAACTGATGTCATAAATAAGGAAAAATCCAAAAATGCTGGAAGTACATAGTGTTAAAGGCAGTATCAAAACAAGAGAGGCATTTGTGTTTTGAAATATTTTTATTTGTCAACATAATTTCAGAATTCTCATGAATGATCAGATCCTGTTAAGATGTAAAGATGTCTTTTGTTCTTTTCAGACACCAACATATTGAGAGTGCGTCTTTGTCATTTTCAATCATTATTTCAAATATTTGAAGTTTTCTTTCTTTTAATTCTGTAAAATATTTAATTTTTCTAAAGCCTCTGGCCTATGTTGAATTTGATGCCATTTTCTATGAAAATCTAACACTGTTTTTGAATCAGCAAGTCACAAGTTTTACTTTTCATGTCAGGTGATGTTTTCTGTAAAATATAGAAATCATTTAGATATGGTAGTGTAAGCACTGTCATTGTGCTTCATTTGTCAATTTCATTTTCTAAACTAAATGATTTTTACAGTCCACAAAATACTGTGCAATTGTCGCAAATAATTTCATGAATTTATACAGCACAAATGCTGGAACATGGATCACTGCACATAGATAAAACAGAAGTCTGCTGTTTTAGACAGAAATACAGACATTACTTCAAACATGGCATCTACATCTTCTTCTGTTATGCTTTGTTGAATTGTATGTTCTAGTTCATTAGGACCATTGACGCCTAATGCTGTGAGGCAGTTGGAGGAATTTGTACACCTATTTCATAGAGCAGCTCCCATTGCTGTTAGTCTAAACGTTTTGAATCTCATAACACCATTGAAGGTATTATTTATATTTAATATGGTTTTATGTCACACACAAAATATCATCTCTATTACAAACAAATCAACTGCAATGTTATGTATGATTTCAACTATACATGCTGCCCAAGTTTTCAATGTGGGTTTGTTGAGAACATAATCTTATGTTGGCAGGGACTATCTAATGAATCTGACTTGACTGTTGGACTTGTAACAAGTGATATTGTATCAATGCCAACAAAAATACATCTTTATGTTTGAATTCACACATTCTTCCTCCCATTGTAGTTACTCAACATGAGGGTTGTGAGAGCAAATTAGTCACAGGTTGTTGAAGTCCTGACTATCCAACAGCTCAGCTGATGTAAGGGCCAGGCACGACATCCACAAACATCCACACCCATACTCAGTAGCAGCAGAATGTACCATTTACAAGCTGCACTGCAGAAATTTACCAAGGCTTTTTAGACAGTATCTTCAAAATCCTCAAATTCTACCATCTAGAAGGAATAAAGTCAGTGGATACATGGGAAACACCACCTGCAAATTCTCCCCAAGCCACTCACCATCCTGATAAGGAAATATATTGCCATTTCTTCATTGTTGCTGGGTCAAACTCCTGGAATTCCCTTCCTAATGGCATTGTGGGTCAACATACAGCATGTGGACTGCAGTGGTTCAAGAAGGCAGGTCACTGCCACCTCCTCAAGGACAACAATGATGGCCAGCCAATGATGCCTACATCCCATGAATGAATTAAAAAAAGCCATGTCACTTGGACATCACAGAACCGTGCTTAGGACAGCTCCTGGTTTGCAGTGTTAAAAAGGGTGGGCAGCTGGAATGTGGCAAACACTACAGTCTATGCTGGGTGCAGGTTTGGAGGTGGGCAGCACAGTGGAATCTGAATACATAGTTACTGAAGTGAGAAATCGACAACTGCATGAGAAAAGTCATCAGGATTTATGGAGGGCAAAACTGCCCAAAATTGACAATTAAAATATGGGGATATACAGCCCACCAAACACCTTTGTTCAGAAATTATTAATCTTTCCTTGAGCTATCAAATCTCTCTACCTCGGGGTTCCTTTGTTTAGTCTTGGCCAGCACTTGTTTAGTATCCTTCCAACAATGAAAGATGATAAAAATAATCCATTTCAGATCACATATCTTCATATGGCACAGAAGGTTAAACAGGCCAAACCTTTAGAAGCAGATTCTGCAACAAGTGCTGCAGCAAATGTTTTTGTGGGTTGCTGCTGTTTTCAGTATTGGAGTTTGTTGCCAACCCACTGTATCAGTGGGCATTGTGGTGGCATGTGCCAGCCCACAATGATGGCACTATCTTCCTCTCTTACCAGCTAGTCACTCTCAGCTGCGATTATCAATGCTTCGGGCCTTCATGTCATCTTTGCAAGAATCTTGAAGCAGAACTTTTGGAGAGGTTTACTTACATAATAGAACATAGAACAATACAGCTCAGTACAGGCCCTTCGGCCCACAATAATGTGGCTCTTGGAAAAAAAATTATGTTCAGTGCAGGAAATAATCCTGACCAGCTATCCACAGCATTAGCTTTTAACCTTGGGAATATCAAGCCCACATCAATGAACTCATTATGATCATTTAATTAGTAGGGTGAAAGTCTGAGAGATTTTAGGATATGTTTTCACTATAACATTTCATGAAGCATTTCTTTCCTATTAAGATTGTGATTTGAGGAGTGAGATTCCACACAATGCACTAACCTGATCTCTGTTTTGTAGGAATGCAATCTTCGTACTTCCAGCATTATACCACGTCAATATCTCTTACATGATGTTCATTACAAAAAATTCTATCGCTCATTGTAAATCATAACTCAGTCTCAATGGGATGGTCAATTTGGAGTATGCTATTCTGCAGGCTTCACTGTTTTTTGTTGCTAATGATCTCCACCGGAAGCAAGCTATCAGGAAAATATACAGCCCAACCAATGAGTTCCAGATAATTCGTAATTACAAAATGATGAAGTGTGACGGACTGTCTCAAAATGCATACTGTGGGCATAATTTCATGTCAGGATCTTTGCATTTTCCTGACTACCATTAGTCATATCCAGTAATAAAAGTTTCTCTTTTTAAAGGTTACAATAAGCCACTCAAAGAACAGAGTGCCTTATTTCTGTATAGTGCCCTTTATAACCTTAGGATATAGCATAATGCTTTGCAGTCAACTTTTTTTTTACAGATCTAGTCATTCTTATGGTCATGAAGTTTTGCCAAGTTGGGATACCTCAGTAGCCCATTGAAATCGGGTGCATGTTTAGTGCTATGGGACGCTGGACAGAATTGAATAGGGTGGGTTGCCTCTTGCTGAGGTGTTGATGCCAATCAATGGTACCTCCTGACAGTTTTCCCTCCCCAACTTCACTGTCTTCCCATTCCTGAGTAATATGCCCCTCACTTTTCCTTGTGGAGTCCTGTCAGTCTGGCACAGTGAGGAGATCTCAGATTTTTCTAACTGCCTATGTCCATGGTTGATTTGCACTTCCTTGGTCTTTCAGCAGGTACTGGCAGTGGCCACCACTCTTGTTGGTGTTGCAAATGTGCAAAGCTGCAGGACACTAGCCAGCAGCTCAATGAGACACTATCTGAGAGTCAAGAGGCAGGGGTGTCATGATTAAAACAAAGAACTGCAGATGCTGGAAATCTGAAATAAAAGTAGAAAGTGCTGGATAAATTCAGCAGGTCTGGCAGCATCTGTAGACAGAAAGCAGAGTTAATGATCCAGCAACCCTTATTCAGAACTGACAGTCACTGGGAAAAGGAGGTGTATATGCTGAAGAAAGGGGATGGATATGGGATGGGGGCAAAGGAGTACGCAATATGGGGAGATGGAGGCCAGAGAGAAAGAACAGCATTTAGGCAGACAAAGGGATCAGTAATGGTAAGACAGAGAAGAAGAAAAGCTGATAATAGGGACCATTAATGTTTGAAAATGGGTTGGCTGTAACGAAAGCAGCCTATGTTGTGAAAGGGCCAGGATGGTAGAGGTGGTTAAAGGATATAGAAGTGGTGTTCAGGCCCTAAAATTATTGAACTCAATTTTGTGTCCTGAAGGCTGCAGGGTTCCCAAAAAGAAATGAGGCGCTGTTCTTGCAGCTTGTGCTAAGCCTCGTTGAAGCACTACAGTAGGCCTGAGACAGAGATGATGACCAAGGAACATGGTGATGTGTTGAAATGGCAGGCAACTGGAATTGTTTTAGAGGTATTGGGTTACATTGGGTTTGAATCCCACCATAGTAGATGGTGAAATTTGAATTCAACATAAATCTGGAATTAAACAGCTACTCCAATGGCAACCTTGTAACCAATATTAATTATTATAAATACATTTGGTTTGCTCATCTCCTTTAGGGAAGAAGGTTTGCTGCCCTTACCTGATCTGGCCTACATGTGAATCCAGATCCACAGCAATGTAATTTACTCTTACCTATCCTCTGAAATAGCATTATAAGCCACTTGGTTCAAGAGCAATTAGGAATGGGCAATAAATGCTAACCAAGCCATTGACACTGATAACCCACATTCTCCATGGCACATACAGAAGTCCCAACTCATAACAATTAAAGAGTTAGCTCTTGAAAAATTAATGTGAGGTGTGCCAGCTCAGCAGGGGTGAGCTCACACTCAACATATATGCTGGCATACAGGGTTCATCCTGAGTGTACAATCTATCCCAGTATATTACAATGCCAATACAAACCTGAAGTATCAAGGTTCAAATCCTGGTCCATCAGCCCCATAGCCCAAGAATCAGTGTTTCAATTAGGGAATGAGGAAAATAAGGAAACAAAATAATAAATGAGCTGACTTGATTCTCGTGAAGAGTATTAAATCCCAAGTGTAAAAATAAGTGTGGATATTTTCAGATTACTTGCAAAACCAAATATTAAATAAAAACTTAAATAATCTAACAACTAATCTTAAAGTACATTTAGCTCATGCTACTGTAACTGTCGCTCCATGATTGTTTATCCCTTTAACAGTTTAATCATACTGTCTAAGAAAAGCCCATCTCCGGCCCCCAATCATTGGCTGAATCCCAGTTTATCTGGTATTACTTCTGTTGGCCTTGAACTAGTCCCCTTGACATTCTCCAGGATTGGTATTCAACTTTCACAGCTACTGCACCAAGCGACAGGGCACCAGGAATAAGTTTGCCAGATCTGTTCTACTCCCTCTGATTTCCCATGTAATTATCTTTTTTTTCACTTCCTACAGTATGGTAACTCATGCTCGCAGGCAGAAAATTACACCATATTCAATCTCGTTCTTTGACTGCAGTGATAATACTTTAACACCTTTTATTTAATAATACCCAGGTGCGACCCAGCATGAAAGCATTATGTTTAATTTGGATGTACAGCTGCAGAATCCTGCAGAGTTCATTAATAATAATCTCAAGAAGAAGGAAGAAAAAACAGCTTTTCTCTTTTTGCTAATGTTTGTTGAATCTATTTTTAGAGTGATAAGCATCCCCCAAAGTAGGAATAGACATAGACAAATAGTCTTCATGCTTTCCACTGACATAACACTATTTTTGCACTAAAATTAGTAATGGCAGTAATACAATCACATTGTTAGGTTTGATAAAGGCTATTATATATCTGGTGTAAAAATAGGGACTCTGAATTTCAGGAAATTGCATATGAAGACAGAAATATATCATAAGCCAAGCCAAAGTGCAGGTGAGCTCTGAATCTGGTGGAAATCTTAGTTTTCATTTGATAGATTGCAGAGTGTTTGCAATTTTGCTAAGCAGTTCTTTACAAAATCCTCTGGATGAAATGGGTCTGACAGGAGGGAGCCAACATAGGTGCTTGGCTTTCTCTAGGAAGTTATAGACCTGGTGAATGCTGATGAAATATTAATGAAATCTCTTTGCCATCAAAGAAGGCAGTTGATAACTCCACAAGGTGTAAACCGATGGGCTCGATTGATATCGGGGTAAAAGGCAGACTGCAAAGGATCATGATACATAGTCTCATAATGGACAGGACACCAGTTATCAGTGGTATCTCAGTCAGTCAATGTTGAAACCATTAATGTATTTTATTTTAGAACAAATGTCAAGTTATTGAATGCTGTCTGGAGGAGAGAGATGAAGTGACCCCTATACCCAAAAGACTAAGTTATGAAGGATCACTGCATACCCCCAGACTTCACACTAGAGAGGAGGACAAGGAGAGACACAAGAATTCTTCATTCTTGTGGTGATTTTAGATCAGGAAATCTCAGGATCAGAATCAGGGGACTAATGGGCACAGTTTAAAGCTAAGGCTTTCAAATTAATACATTCAGTCATCACTTTTTAATTGAAGATGACAGGATTGTCCAAGAGAAACTACTAGTTCTACATGCATGTATGGGCGCTGAAAGGTAACTTGGAGAAGTAGGCAAAATGGCCTAATGACTTTCTCTTGTTGAAACATCAGTCTGTTACTGTTTATTCTTAATTATCCAATGGACTTGTCAATCACGCACTGCAATCATTCTGGTATCGCAGATCTTTACTGAGAAGTTCAATATGTGATAAGTACATAATGCTCCCTTTACTGCAAATGCTGATTTGTTTTATCAACAATGGTTATTTGCAAAATCAGATTTAAGTTCAAACTTTAAACTCACCACTGTTTTGAACATATGCCACACGCAGTATTATCAGCGGCTCAAGTCTGGATTTATGTCCAGGCTCTGAATAAATGCATGCACATGATACAGTACATTATTTAGGTTCCATTCAGTGAGATAATTTTCTCTGATTACAAGGTAAAGTACTTTATTTTATCTGCAGTGTTAGTAATCTTACCTTGCTGATGAAAACAATTTAAAACAGGGAAAACATAAAAGGTAATCAAAGGTGCATTGCATTTTAATTTGTGACCCTGGCTTCTCTTTTCATGTATTTTAAATCGTGTTCCTTTTGTTTTCATTATTGGTAATTTATTTCCTTTTTTACACTCTAGGCTAGTTTCAATCTACCTATGTTATTTACATTTAAATAAAGAAACAATGGAGCTTTGTGTTTGCCAATAGATTCCACATTAGATTAGGTTGTTTATAAAAGGATACCCTATGTAAATATTTAAAGAAACATTGTATTTCTTTATTGGTATTCCTAAAACAACTGTGACCTAAAGTTTTTGACTCTAGCACAAATGGAATCTTATGTTGGGTGATGCTGCTGATTGTTACTGGATGTTTTGAAAGAAAGGAGTCATTGGGCACATCCTGACTCAAACTATATCTACCTATCGACCTTTTCACCAGTTGTCTTTCTCCCTCTTGGCAGAAATGAAATAAGTGATACTGTTGGTTGAAAAACTGCTGGCAGTTTTGGAATAAATTTGCACCCAAGAGCCTCTTTCTGCATTTGAGGTGCTGTCATTAGTGCAGAAAATGTTGCCCTTTGAACTCCAGCACCATGCTTCAGCTTTCCACTTATGTGATGCTCTGATTAAGTTCCCAATTGCCTATGCCAAAAATTGGAAAATAAACGTATTAAAAGTATATAACCATTTCAAATGATTGAACCTCATTGACAACAAATGTCCATCTTGACTAGTTGGAAACATCTCTCTAACTTCATTGAACAAAGGCATCCAAAATGCATTCTGTTCGAGGAGAGAAAAGCAGCCTCCATTTTATGATAAGGTGCAACAGGCATCTATTTGACTTAAAATCAACAATTCCATTATTTCTGATTTCAAATCAATTATCTGAGTAGAAAGACTCTGATAAACTTCCTACATTTCAGCCACATTTCAAGTTTCTGAATCAGTCACGCTGTCCCGATCTAAATCACATTGCTGTCGGGAACTCAAAACCAAATGTTTCAAGCAGGGTAAATCCCTGCAGAGACACTAACAAATATCATAAGGGAACAGGTAATTGTTTAAAGATTCTGATATTGACTGAAAACATTTGCAGGAATCTGGTTTCAGTCAAAGGATGTAGTTATACTCTGTCATGTTTGTTTTGGTCTTAAGGGGGCAGCAGAGACCCATCAGTGCTGCTACAAACACAGTACCGTAAAGTGTAATGGCCCTTGCTCGGCCTTTTGGTTATAGGCCAATACAGTCAATTGGTATTCTTAGAAATGTACTAAATTACATTAAGACTTATATTGTTACTGGAGGCAGAATTTTCCCTGTCTGAGGTGGTAAAAATGATGGCAAGCAGAATGACTTAATCAGGCAAGAGACCAAAAATGGAGATAAACTCTCCTGGTTAAGAGCTCATGCCTCAGGTGGTGAGTTCAGAATCTCACCATCAGGTGATGAGAAGTTTAGCTTCGCGTATTTGCATTTTATTAACAGTTCAACTCACTGCATTAACAGTGCCCTTGCAACATTGCTGTCTCTCTGTGGCACAGAAACCCCCGACCACTAAAACAGCGCGGGTAGCTGACAACCACACTCATCACAACTGGCAAAGTGGCTATGCTGGCTATTGAGTTTCTGTTTGCACACAGCCGCTTCTTCTGTACAAGGAGAATCCACGGTCAATGGCCGTGCTCTTCCTGAGCCTTCATCCACACAACATGGGATCAGCAGAACACCAGCTTCACAACATCATTGTGCTTGCTCTAAATTCAACTTGACCACACCTTCAATATGTAACATGGAGGCGGGGGACAGCCAAGACTTGCAGCTTGACAGATCAATTTGTACCGAGGGACACTCAGGCATCTTATTTACTGTTACAGGAATTTTAGTGCTTAGATTGATCGAGATATCTACAACATCTTGATTTGCTTTTTAGCAGACAGGTTATTAACTGCAGCGTTCGAGGTTGGCAGCCTCTTTGGCATAAACTGCCTTTAGAGCAGGAGCAGAGGCAGGCGGCCTGTAGCAGTGGGTAGCACTGAAGATTAAATGGATCCATCAGGGAGGGGTTAGACATGTCGCTGTATGGCCCAGTGCTATATCAAAATCAGAACTGAAACTTGTGCCAGCAGTTAATACAGCAATCACACTATATGAGATAATAAAAAAGATTTTGAGAAACTCAGCATATATGGCATCAGTGGAGAGAGAAAATGTGTTAACACGTAGAGCTGAATAACTCTTAAGTCATTAGAGTTGAAACGTTAATTTTATTTCTCTCTCGACAGATACTGCCAGACATACTGAATTTCTCCAGCACTTGCTATTTTTATTTCAGATGTCCAGCATCTGCAATATTTTACTTTCATTTCAGTGTTTAATTCACTGTCACTTCTCTTCCAGGTATGTTTACTTTGAAGTAGTTCTGCTTTTCTCTCTGACATGATTTACATTTAAATCTTCCAGTTTGTTCACATTCATTGCTTTCTATTCCTCTCTACATGTTTGATTAAGCCAAAACTCACTTCACAGTCACATCTCCTTCCTTAATGACTGTCTCTGGATCTGACTTACCCCACAAGAATTCCAACTGAAGTGCCATTCTCATATTTCAAACCCAACCAGGATCACAGGTAACTTTGAGATGAAAAATCCTCCTTAGACAGTTGTTCATGTTACATCACTAGATCCACACATTGCCACACGCTGTCACATGCAAACTCTCACCTTTCTCTCCATCAGTACCGCCTCATGCTGCCTCAAAGCTGTCGTGGTCTGCAGTTCCATTTCATTTTCATCTGATTAAACACAGAGCCATAAGGTGAAGGAGCAGATGGGGAGACGATAACCTAGTGGGGATTATTGCTACACTATTAATCCAGAAATTCAACCGTCGTTTAAGCACCTGGGTTCAAATCCCACCACAGCAGATGGTAGAATTTGATTTCAATAAAAAAAAACACATTTGGAATTAAGAATCTACTGATGACCATGAAACCATTGTCAATTGTCAGAAAAACCCATCTGGTTCACTTGTGTCCTTCAGGGAAGCAAACCTGCCGTCCTTATTCTGTCTGTCCTACATGTGACTCCAGATCCACTGCAACGTTGTTGATTCTTAACTGCCTTCTGAAGTGGCATAGCAAGCCACTTACTTGTATCAATTGTTACAAAGTCTCACGGAAATGAAACTGGATGGGCCACCTACTACTAACTTAGGCACTGGAAAAGACAATAGCAGAAACAGAAACAAAAACAGAAACTATGGGGAAAAACTCAGCAGGCCTGGCAGCATCTGTAAAGAGAAATCAAAGTTAACATTTTGGGTGTGATGACCCTTCCTCAGAACCTATGGTAGCTAGGAAAATGCTGGATTTTATGCAGAAGATAGGGTGGGGCCAGGGAGAAGTAAATGATAGGTTGGGATAGAGCCCAAAGAGTGCGAGGAACAGTTGGACAAAGGAATGGATAACAATCTGGCTAGGAGGGTGAATTGCTGTTAACAACAGAAACAGCCCTGTCAACCCTGCAAATGGCTCATTACTAACATCTGGAAGCTAGTACCAAAATTGGGAAAGCTGTCTCACAAACTAGTCAAGCAACAGCCTGACTTAGCCACATTCACGGAATCATACCTTGCAGGCAATGGCCTAGACACTACCATCATCATGCCTGGATATGTCCTGTCTCACCAGCAGGACAGTTCCAGTATCTGCAGTAATTTGCTCATATCTAAAAATGGGTATTAATCTGGTGAAGATACCAAACAGGACCCAAACAGCATTACCAGCATGTGACTGACAGAGCTAAGGGAGCCCACAACCAACAAATCCGATCAAAACTCTGCAGTCCTGCTCCTCAAGACGTGAATTATAGTGAACAATTAAACAACTCACTGGAGGAGGAGGCTCCACAAATATTCCCATCCACAATGATAGAAGAACCAAACAGTGCAAAAGATAAGGCTGAAGCATTCGCAGCAATTTTCAGCCAGAGGTGTCAAGTGGATGATCAATCTCTGCCTCCTCCAGTGGTCCCCAGCACCACAGATACCAGTCTTCAGCCAATTCGATTCACTCCACATGATATCAAGAAACGGAGACACTAGATACTGCAAAGGCTATGGGCCTTGACAACTTTCCAGTAATAGTACTGAAGGATTTTGCTCCAGAACTTGCTGCTTCCCTAGCCAAGCTGTTCCAGTAGAGTCATGACACTGGCATCAACCTGACAATGCAGAAAATTGTCCAGGTATGTCCTGTACATTAAAAAAAAGCAGGACAAATCCAACCCAGCCAATTACCACCCATCAGTCTACTCTCGATCATCAGTAAAGTGATGGAAGCTGTCATCAATGGCGTTGTCAAGTAGCACCTGTTTAGCAATAACCTGCTCAGTGACGCCCAATTTGAGTTCCACCAGGGCCACTCAGCTCCTGAATTCATTACAGCCTTGGTTCAAACATAGACAAAACAGCTGAGCCCCAGAGGTGAGGTGAGAGTGATTACCCTTGACATCAAGGTTACTTTCACTGACCCTAGCAAAACTGGAATCAATGGGTATCAGGAGGCATACTCCCTGCCGGTGGGAGTCATATCTGGCACATATGAAGATGGTCGTGGATGTTGATGGTCAGTCTTCTCTGCAGGAGTACCTCAGGGTAGTGTCCTAAGCCCAACTATCTTCAGCTACTTTATCAATGACTTTCCCTCCATCATTATGATTGCACAATGTTACACACCATTCATGACTCAGAAAGTGAAGCAGTCCACATTCAAATTCAACAAGATCTGGATGACATCCAGGCTTGGTCTGACAAGTGGCAAGTGACATTCATGCCACAGAAATGCCAAACATTGATCACTACCAATAAGAAACAATCCAACCACTGCCCATTGACAATCAATGGTGCTACCACCACTGTATCCCCCATTTTCCTATGGGGGACCATTGACCAGAAATGCAACTAGACTTGCCACATAAACACGTTGGCTACAAGAACAGGTAGAAACTAGGAATACTGCACCAAGTAACTCATCTCCTGACTCCCCAAAACCTGTCCATCATCTACAAGGCACAGTGAGGAGCGTGATAGAAAACTCCCCAAAAGCCTGGATGGGTACAGCCAGAATAACGCTCAAGAAGCTTGACACCATCCAGGACAAAGCAGTCCACTTGATTGGCACTACATCCACAAACATTCACTCCCTCCACCACTGATGCTCAATAGCAGCAGTGTGTACCATCTACAAGATGCACTACAGAAATTGTCGAAATATCCTCAAGCAGCACCTTCTAAAACTCACGACCACTTCCATCTAGAAGGATAAGAGCAGCAGATACACAGGAACACCACCAACTGCAAGTTCTCCTCCAAGGCACTCACCATCCTGACTTGGAAATATATCGCTGTTCCTTCACTGTCACTGGGTCAAAATCCTGGAATTCTTCCTCTCATGGCATCATAGGTCAACCAACAGCAGATGGACTACAGTGGCTCAAGATGGCAGCTCTCCATCACTTTCTCAAGGGCAATTAGGGATGGGCAATAAATGTTGGCCCAACCAACAACACCCACATCCCATGAATGAATGAGTAAAAAAGTAGGCCCTTCAGGCATTGAGTCTGCTCTACCATTCAACAAATTCATGACTGATCTGATAATCCTCAGCTCCACTTTCCTGTTGTATTCCCACAACCTCTGATTTCCTTACTTATTAAAAATCTGTTTATCTTCCCCTTGACTATGCTCAACACCCTTCTGAAGCACAGAATTCCACAGATTCATGACCCTTTCATAAAAGAAGTTTATCCTTACCTTTGCCTTAAATGTGCTACCCCTTATTTTGAGATTGTGCTTTTTGGTCCTAGGCTCTCCCACAAGGGGAAAATAAACATTTCCAGATGAACACTAATACATTACATGTCCTTACTTAAAATGGCTGTGTATGAAAACCAAAGGGGAAGAGCATTTAGTGGTGTAAAGATGGATTCTGGTCAGTCGGAGATACTATCACGGTCAGTTAAGGGCTGTTCTGATTCCAGTCTAGGGGGCTTGGCCAGGGTCAGTCAGATTCTTGGGCCTACATGAGATTGGAGATCTATGCACTTGCAATCCGGAAATTGAGTCATAGTCTGTCATTGAAGTCAAGTGCTACCAGTTTGGGGATCAGTCTGGTTGGAGGACTATGGTTAGTCATGGTTATTTGGTCAAAAATGGTCAGAAAGCCATCGGGACAGCACATGGAGCTGTGGGAAAAGCAGGCTGATCAAGTATGAAGAGGGGTCTTCATTGCACTGAGGAACTGGTGACGCTGGTTGTGGGCAATTGCAGTTAGTTGGGTGGATCTTAGTTAATGGGAGTGGAATTCTCAAAGTTGGTGTTCAAGCAAGTTGCAGATGCTCAGGCCTCTGCACAGGGAAGATAAAGGGCCCAAAAGGACTCACGAACCTCAAGGATTCTGGGGGTTAAGCAGGCACATTTATAGTGATGCAAAGGGACTTAAACGTGAAGAGGCAGGCGTATCATTATGGTCAAAGGTTAAGCAACACAAAACGGAACATGAAGAATAGGGGGAAATTAACGGGTCAGAGATGCAAACTACAAGTTACTCATGCAAAGACAAAGTTGGAATCTAGCTACATCAGATCAAGAGTCAATTGTGCATTACCTTTGCAAAATGACAGGTACCGCATGCAATGTGGAAGGAGTAAATTATTGATTTTTGTTCTGCAGGATGGAGTTTACAATTTTCTTTTTGCAAGACACAGAGATAATCGCAGTAATCATGGTGTCAATTATTAAGCAATGCTGCTCCTCTCTCTTTAGTCCTCACTTCATCTGGAGTTCAATAATTGTTATAGGATATAGAAAACAAATGGTGTTTTCAAGAAATTATGAGCTTTACATTATGCCTATTTAGTGTCTTTCATCATCTAAGCTCAACAAGATTTGTTGTATCAAGGAACTTAAAAGATAAACCTGTAGTTCCTATTTGACAACAACAATCTACTGTAGGTGCAGGAAGACAATACACAGTAGTTGCCATGTCCTCACACAGAAAAATAAGAGCAAGGATATGGGCAGTGATATGGAAGGGAGGCTTGGGTGGGATAGAGGTGGAGGGTGAAGCATTTCATGGTGGTTTACGGATAGAAGCCTACTCCCATTGGTCGATAGACACTTGTTGTTTGCTGTGTCTTTGTTAAGGTCATAATTCTCAGAGTTCCTTAGTCAGGCATGACAATGGCCTCCTTGTGTAACCTACATGCTTCACCACTGAGAGACAGCATCACATTCAGTTTGATTGTTGAGAATGTCAAGGCTCAGAGATCCTTTCAATGACATTGCATGACCCCCCTGACTTTCGCTGCCGACTATCTACTCAGGTACCCGGCATATCCAATGCCTGCCTTTCTCATAGCCCTTGCCCCAATAAGAAGGAGACAGTGAAGACAAGAGCTTTAGCAAGTCCAGAAAGCAAAACAACTTCCAGCAGCTGCCACATGGACTCCAGAAGGAAAACCAGCAGGACTGGATCCCCTAAGGCATTTAGAGGACTGGAAAGAACCAGGCTTTACTGCAGTTATCTGCAAATGTCTGAATGGCAGTGCTGTAGAGAAATAGGGATGTCCTGCTCCATCACCTTAGAGTTGGGGCACAGCTGGAGGGGGAAGGAGTTGCACTCACAAGCTCATCCTGGTGGTCATCAATGTCACAGCAGCCCTTAGTTTTCATGTTGAAACCTTCTTTCAAGGAGCATCTGTGGCATTTGCCAATTCTCCACTCAAGTGTATCCAGGATATTATAGATAGCAGTTTTACAGAGCTTACCTCTTCACCATTACCTTCACCTTGATCAAGAGAATTAAGCACCTAGGGTAATAGGTTTCTCCATTATTACTGGCTACCCCCAAGTGCAAAGTACCATTAAATGAATCCATGTTATCTGAGATTAAACCAGTGGTATTTGTGAACAGAGAAGGATCCCATACCCTTAATGTTCAACTAATTAATGACTGTTGAAATCACCTCTGGAGGTCTGTGCCTGAAATTCAGGGAGTCATCTTCATTTGCACACTCTAGAACACTAACAGGGGCCTGCCTCTTTCCAAGGCCCTCAGCCCATACAAGGATGCCTGCTGGGAAAAAGTAGCACCTTCTCTAAACCTGGCTTGTGAAACTTGAAAGAGATCCACAGATGGGTGCAGAACAGAGGCACGATGCTGCTCACAATTCCACCAGGGCAAAGCGAATAGACCACAGGCTGCCTGAATGTAAGGTTTTGATATGTGGACCACTCCCACCAAGGCTTTGCAGTATAGCCCAGGCATGGCATCCTGTATCATGGTGACAAGCTGTCCTCTTCACCTGTTGAGCTGACAAAGCTTAAATGCAATTGAAATGGAGAAATGAGAGCAAGGATGAAGAGGAGCTAGAAGATCAGGAGATTGACCAAATGGCAGGTCACCAGAGGAGGACAGAGCATTGTATTAGAGAGACCATGAAGCCAAAGGAAACCTCATTACCAAACACTTCTAGGATGACAGAGCTATGTTCAGGCTTCATTTGACTGTTTAAGTATCTACGTTGCTCACCCAGCAGGCAGTCCCCTGAACAAAACATAAAGGAAAGGTCTAACTTGTTGATTTGCTGTTCTTCACTTTTTTGGTTTTGCAGATAAAGTGTTAAATTATCCATCTTTTTGTGCAAATGATATGTTTGATGGAAACAACGTTAAAATAGCTAGATATAATCTATCTTACATCAATGTTATGGAAAAAGCAGCGGTGAGACAGTGCACTTACATTGTATGCTGCTAAAGTTATGTACTTTGTTCTGAAACCACCGGTGAGGATATAACTCATGAGTCATGTGTGGTTCAGTCCCTCATGAGAGCCACCAGGCTGAAATGAATCCCAAGGAAGCTCCTTTTGACTCTGTTCATTGCTAACCCTTCAGTGTGTAGAAACTGGACATTACCTTAATATGACTGAACATTCTCTATAACTGCACTTAACCCATGAGAAGAAGTACATTGTGCAGGTCTCCTCTCCAGACCAATGTGTTGTAAGGGACAGTGAAAATGTGATCTACCAGTGAATATCTCCAACCTTGAATGCCATTGCAGTCCCTTGAAAATGTCATACATAGGAACAATGTTTCCATAATGGGATGCATGGAATCATCACCAATTCTATACTTTCACCCATAAGTGAGTGTACATGTTGAAGGATGTGTGCAGGCCAGACCCTGGTTTATTCCCTGTCCATTGCTTTTTATCCTCTATGCCCATAACAGTGCAATGCCTCATGCACTGGACCAGGTTGCACTTCTGGGCTCTTCCTTTGTTCTCAGTAAACACTCACTCTGAGCCTAACTGAATGCACACAGATCCTTGCCTTGCCTTTTTGTGCTTCAGCCAGTATCTCAGCCAGACATCCCAGGCTCACATTACTGCTGTATGCCCTGCCATGGAGCTAGTTACGTTTATCAGCAGGCCTCAGTCCAGTCAAAGGGTATTGGCTTTGCTCAGGGGGTCCCGGCACAGTAAGTGAAGTGCAGTCTCCATACCAGGCCCAGCTTGAGGCGGCCCGAGTCAGAAGCCTCTCCCCATAAGGAATAAGGAACCAAATACTGGGCAGCATACCGCCCACCTTGAGACTTTCTGACCCAGGATCCCTCCTGGAATGAAATATTACAGAAGGTGAAATGGGGTGCCACCGCTATTACTACTCATGCAAGTGAGAGGCGTCCCAAGTGAGTGAATAGACAGCACAAAGGGCATGCACGGCTA
The DNA here is from genome assembly GCF_021869965.1 of Rhincodon typus. Taxonomy (NCBI): domain Eukaryota; kingdom Metazoa; phylum Chordata; class Chondrichthyes; order Orectolobiformes; family Rhincodontidae; genus Rhincodon; species Rhincodon typus. The sequence continues at coordinate 76,946,834 of NC_063334.1, read as the reverse complement.
GTGATGTCAGGGGTAGGGTGTGAGTGAGGGAAGTTGTTGCAGCAAATAGTTAGATTGATAGAGCAGGAACCAGTGAATTCCAGGATATCTGCTCAGTGTTGAGTTGTCCTGGTAAGATACGGTGAAAATCAGATGTGAGAGATGTCTTAAGGATGGGTTTAGTAATTAATGTGGCAAGTTTAGTAAGCTACAGCAAGAAAACTCGCTGCACCTCACAGCAAGAAGCCCTAATCAAATCTCAACACAACTTGGGCTTAGCTAAAAATAACCAGGCTCAGCCCTTGGGTGTTTATTCATTGAGTGGCTGCAGGGACGTATCAGTGAGACGCTCATCACATTTTGCCCCATAGTGTAAACTGGAATACTGACTTGAGGTGAAAGTTTCTGAGCTGTGGGATGAGGCAGGAGGAAGCCTTGACAGTGCATCCTCTGAGGGTTCACTGGGTTCCTCCTCAGAAGTGGAAGTGGAGCTGATGGATTCAGAGGTTGGTCTATCCGTCCTGGAGCTTCTCTGCACGCTGCAAATGCCTATGTAAGAGAAGAGAGAGAATTAGTTGGAGAAGAAGTTAATGCAGAAGAAGAATTAGTTAGCACTGCTGGTTAATCTGTGAGTAGCATGCCACAATGTGACTTACTGGACTGGTTGCCCATTGCTGTCTCCCCTTCAGCACATGAAGGTTCCTGGTCTTCTGAGACAGCTCCATTAAATTTTCTTCAGAGCAAGTGAGAAATCCAATGCCCATTGACCTACTGTCTGTCTTGGACATTTCGGCTGGATGGTAGATCAATTTTCCTGCAATGACACAAAAGCAAGGATTGATTGTGTTGGAAGGGATTCTAAGAGCTGTTAGTTATCATTGCACGAGCAGGAGAGGTAATGAGGTGTCTCCAGTGAGTGAGTAGGAAGCACAGAGGGCAGGAAGGGTAAACAGTTGGTGATGATAAACTGGGTGCCGGCCTTTGAGTGGACATTTGATATTAAGAATTATGGACCATCATCCTTGGTGAATTACAAATGCAGTGGCAGAGTTAGAGCGATGGCCGTTTGAGTATGAAGTAGCAGAGAGACAATAGCGTTATTTATCCTTGTGGCATGCAGGATATCACTGACCTACTTTCTGTAGTGCTGCAGATCCCTTTGTCTGGTGGAGATGGCACTGACCTATGCTGGTATCTCTGTCCAGCCTTGATGAGTCTGGTGGCATAGCTTCTTCAGATAAAATTTTCTCCATCACTCTGTCCACCAGCACCTCCACATCTTTCTCCACGAAGTCGGGAATGACTTTAATTTTATTATGAGCCATTTGGTCAGGGTTTAGAAGTTAGTATCACAGTGTGAGAGGTCCATCCTGTTGTCCAGCTGACCGTTAAATGTGACACCGAATGTAAAAGTTCCAGTCATGGTGAACTTTAGTCTAGCTCATCATCAGATTCACTGAGTGACATACTGAAAGCCTCCTTTCTATGAATAATGAGCTGAGAAGCTTGTGATTGTGTGAGGCAACTCACCCCATGCTAAGGCAGAAATTACACCATGAAATTTCCTTACCGCAATTAGAGTTTTGAATCTATAGATAAGTCAACATTGCAGATGCTGATTGTTTAGGACACTGAGTTCCAACAACTAAAACATTATATAGTCATTGGCTGTCCTCAGCTTATCATTTCTAAATGTTTCCATCCGTTGTATTTTTCTAACTATTGGCAAAGAGGGAAGAGGAATGTAGAGCTGGGAAAAAGACAACTTAGGATAAAAAGCAGAATCCAATTTGGCAATAGGATAAGCAAGACAATGCCAGGAGGGAATGTAACTGTGGAACCTCATGGACATGAAGATAACGTAAACATGACTGAATTGATTGGAGGACAGAACTTAAGAAAGAAAATAACTGAACATAACCTGGTAACCTAGGAAGGATGATAATTCCGAATACTTGGAAGTACATGGCGACATACGGCAAAGTCAGCATGGCTTCATTAAGGGGCGGTCATGCCTGACAAATCTGTTAGAATTTTTTGAGGAAATAGTGAGCAGGTTAGACCAAGGAGAGCCAATAGATGTTATCTGCTTGTTATCAAGAAGGCCTTTGACAAGGTGCTGCACAGGAGGCTGCTGAGTAAGACAAGGGCCCCTGGTGTTAGGAGCAAGGTGCTATTATGGAAAGAAGATTAGCTGTCTGACAGAAAACAGAGAGTGGGGTTAAAAGGGTCTTTCTCAGGATGGCAGCCGGTGACATGTGGTGTTCCACAAGGGTCAGTGTTAGGACCACAGCTTTTCACTTTATACATTAATGATCTAGATGAAGGAACTGATGGCATTCTGGCTAAGTTTGTAGATGATACAAAGATAGGTAGAAGGAGTTCTGAGGAAGGGTCACCAGACCCGAAATGTTAACTCTGTTTTCTCCTTCATAGATGCTGCCAGATCTGCTGAGCTTTTCCAGCAACTTTGTTTTTGTTCCTGATTTACGGCAGCCGCGGTTCTTTTGGTTTTTTTTATATAGGTCGAGGGAGAGGTAGTATTGAGGAGGCGGGGAGGCTGCAGAAGGATTTGGACAGGTAGGAGAGTGCGCAAAGAAGTGGCAGATGGAGTACAACATTGGGAAGTGTGAGGTCATGCTCTTTGGTAAGAAGAATAGAAGCATGGACTATTTTCTAAATGGGGAGAAAATTCAGAAGTCTGAAGTACAAACGGACTTGTGGGTTCTCGTCCAGGATTCTCTCAAGGTAAACTTGCGGGTTGAGTCAGTAGTTAGGAAGGCAAATGCAACTTTGGCATTTATTTTGAGAGGAATTGAATATAAAAACAGGGATGTACTTCAGGAGAATGGGGTTGAGAAACTTATCAGCTATGATTGAATGGCGGAGAAGACTTGATGGGCTGAATAGCCTAATTTTTGCTCCTATGTCTTATGGTCTTAAGGCCTAAATATAAGAAGAATAACAATTTGTCTTGAGTAAGAAAGTATTAGCAGAACAAGACAGAAAAGAAAAGCTTTTGTTGGAAAGCAAAGGTGAAATTTGGACATGATGATCAAGGCAAGGAGCAAATCATCAGGACTAAACTTAATTGTGGCTCCTGTCATCTGGTGATAGCATGACACTCAAAACGACAAAAGGCTATTGTTTTGACCCTGTCTAAACTAAGATTTGTGAGAGCAAAGACACAAAACAGGTAACGAAAATGAACAGTACTTGTCCAGATATTGTGTTTATACAAGTAGGAGTGAATGATATTTTGTTTTTATTCCCTCACAAATAATGTAAGACATTGGAATTGAGCACAAATATTTTAAACAAGCCACAATAATTTATTTAGAGATGTATTCAGGCTAACATAAAAGTGAACCATTCATTTAGATTCACACTTTCATGAGTATTTCATATCTGAAATTGTTTAGCGTTTATAGCAAAACCCTGGAGCTATAATAAACTCTAGATTGTATCAAAAACATAAAAAAGGTTTTTGCAAAATAGGAAGGAACTGATTTTTTTTTCTCTGTGGAAAAGCTACATTTTTAAAGAAAGCAGCAAAATTAATGTAAATACCTTAAAGATTCAAAATTAAATTCACCATTGTTTAAAATGTAACAATGTGCACAGGTAAAAATGAATCAGATGAAATAATTCTCTGAACTTATTCAAATGATATACTTTTTGATGAGTACTAAGATGATGAAACCATGATCTAATGAGATTAGGTCTTGCTGGTAGTGCACTGGCCAATCTGTGGGGTTTTCTAATATTGATTTAATTAAGTATTTATTTAAATTTCCAGACCCAGTTCAGGCCTATCTGTAGGAGCTTGCTGTTAGTCAAGAACAGGAAATAAAATGTTAGTTTGTGAGATGTAGTTTTTATAATAGCAAATTGTGATGTAAGGCCTGTGTTCTATATGTATTTTAATATAACTTATGTTTGGATTTTTGAATGTTGAACTAGTGGCATATGGGTTTTTTATGTGCCTGAAGAGCTTTAATGATTAATGTGCAAGCATATCTATTGCCATGGTGATTTATTTTAAAACTTGATATTAAAATCAGACTTCTTGGTGAGCAATGGGGTTTTGTTTACATTGGAAGAGTGTATGAATGTTACTCAGTTCTGAAAAAATGAGTTAAACTAGACATGAGACTTTAACCCTGTTTCTCTCCTTAAAGATACTGACCAACCTGCTGATTTTCTCCAGAATTGTCTGTTTTTTTATTAAAGTAAACAGCATAGTGTATTATCTTTTCAGATAGAAGGTTCTTGAATAGTTTTCTTGAGCATAGGGGAAATACACAACTTGGAAAAGCAAAGCCTTTAAAATTTCAGTTTGCAGCAATTAGGCAGAAGTCTTGGCTGAAGCCAAATGTGTGTTGTTCAAGAGAAAGGGAGGTAAGTTTATAATTGTTAAAAGAAAAGTTTACCACCATGTAAGAAGTTTAGGTTAAAAGTTCTAGAGGCAAAGTAACTGGCTAAAATCCTGAAGAAATTATTTGAAACTGAGCAAGTCAGTTCTCAGCTTTTTGAAGAGGCTGTCAGAATCTCAGGGCAGGGAATTGAATTGGGTTGAGCCCTGTAGATGTGAAAGAGAAAGAGTTTCTCTCTGTAGATACTATAGTATTTTGGGGATTAATTGGATTGTATTTTTCTAGTAGGTTTCAAAATTTATTAATTGGTGTTGTATGTATATAATTTGTTTTTTGTTTTCTATTTTATCTTGATTTCTTTTGCATATAAAACTTCTGCTGAATTGTTCAAACCACTGTGGGAGGACTTAAACAGATTATCAGATCAGCCGTGGTCTTGCTGAATGAAAGAGCTCCTACATCTTGTGCTTATGCAGCATCAGCTGTTTATATTTTTGATGAAAGACCACCTCATTAAAAAAAAATAAAAAATACGAACTATCAAGCTAGATTTGATTCTATGCTCTGACTTGTTCAGTAATAACATCAGCTGGGATCATTAAAAAAAATAATAAGCTGGGAGAGGAGAGTGTGCAGTGTGCCATGGGTGTCCTTGTGCATCTTTGCTTTAGGTAAGCATGTAGGTGCAGCAGACAGTAAAGAAGGCAAATGGTATGTTGGCCTTCATTGTGAGAGGTTTTGAGTCCAGGAGCGGGGATTGCTGTTGCACTTATATGGGGCCTTGGTGAGGCTACACCTACAATATTGTGTACAGTTTTGGTCTCATTTTCTGAGGAAGGATGCTCTTGAGGCAATGTAGTGAAGGTTTACCAGGCTGATTGAGGAGGTGGGACTGACATATATGAGGAGAGATTGAATAGGTTACGATTGTTTTTGCTGAAGTTCAGATACATGGGGGTGGGGTGGGGGGAAATCTCAGACTTAGAAAATTCTAACAGGACTAGACAAGGTAGATGTGGGGAGAATGTTCCTCATGGTGTGTGTCCAGAACTGGGGGGGGTCACAGTCGAAGGATTTGGGGTAGACCATTTAGGACAGAGGTGAGACATTTCTTCACCCAAAGAGTGGTGAGCCTGTGGAATTCGTTATCACAGGAAGTAGTTGATGCCAAAACATTGAATGTATTCAAGAGGTGGCTAGTTAAGCACTTGGGGTGAATGGGATCAAAGATAATGGGGAGAAAGCAGGATTGGCTATTGAGTTGGATGACCAACCATGATCGTGATGAATGGTGAAGCAGGCTCAAAGGGCTGAATGGCTGCCTCCTGGTCCTATCTTCTATGTTTCTATTTATAGGGCCTGCTTCATTGTCATTGGGAAGAGTAGAGGTCATGTTAGAAAACAAATGCTCACTTCCATATTCCCATGAAGCTTTTGCATCCCAGGTTAGGCACCTTACAACAGATGGTCAGGTTGCTTGACTGTAGGTGAACACCAGTTAATGCAGGGAAGAATATCCAGAAGGAATGCACTAGGAATTTGGTCAAATTAATGATAACTAGCTTATTATCAGTAAAATATGGAGTTGGAAAAATAAACAGTACATTAACAGTTTCTTCTTCATGTGACATCCTGAAGGTAACTGCATAGTAAACCCAAACCACGGTTTGATCAAAGCGTTAATATTTGCCGAAGCTGTGGACTTGAACCCTGCTTTTCAAACTGGAAAATCTGAATGTTGACAGTGCTAAAGCCCCTCCAGCTTAAAAAAGACACACTGATTGGAGAAACACTCTGATGCCATCAATAGCAGTAGAGTTTTGGAAATGCTGTCATACAAATAAAGAAACAGACTGCTGTTGGACGTGTACAAAGATAGTAAATTGCTTGCCCTGGCATCAATCACCCATTTGATATAACAGTGAGCTGCAAATTAATGTTTTTGTGGCATTGATCTCGACTTCAATTGTATTCAGGGTTCTTGTAGACAATGGTTGTGCTATCGCCATATTGGAGATTACCTGGAGTTTATATTCTCGGAGGAACTACAGTTTGCAATGACTTCCTTGGCAAAATAGAACTTGTGATGACCATTTTCCTGTGTTCTACCATGTGAAATTTGCTTCTGACCATTAGTATTGTTTTGTGATAAGACCCGGTGAACAGTTCAACCAAGCCTGAGACAGCTGTAATACGGTTATACAGTTTCAGAATATCTAATTTCCAGGAAATGGCTTTTATCTGCGGATTCCAAGCAGCATTATAGTGCTAATTAAGCCAGGAAGACTTTGTTTGGGATGTGCAAACAACTCCCACATGTGTTTCATTCAACCTGGAAATGGTCCCTGGGCTATGAGAGGGACTAGTATTCACTCAAGTAATACCAATATACATGGCTAACATTTGCCTAGAAATCATAGTGGAGTTCATGACTCTCAGAAGAAAATGTGACATATAAGATTCTGGTTTGTGAGACCAACACAAGACAGAGAGAGAGCGACAGACAGAAAGGAAAACTGAAACCCAACTGTTTATGGATGAAACAGAATTGACAGCAGAGAGCTATAACATGTTGTGGGCCATTGGCAAAGAGCCTTGTTACGTTCATTGCTGTCAGGAGCCCAGTGTGGTTGTAAAAGATCAGCCTGCTTAGTGCTATCATTGCTCAAAATAAAGAAGCTGCAGATTGTGCATGTAAAGGATAATAGAATTACATAGTATAGAAGAGGCCCTTTGGTCCATCAAGTCTGCACTGGCAAAAACTACTCTATCTACCCCAAACAAAAAATAGCCAAAGAAATGCAAAGGCTGGAAATTGGAAACAAAAACAGAGATTGATGGGAAAACTCAACAGGTCTGGCAGCATCTTTGGAGACAAAGCAGAGTTAATGTTTTGAGCCCAGTGACCCTTCTCAGAACTGATTGTGGTTAGGAAAAGTTTGGTATATATGTTGGAGAAGGGGTGGGGCAGGAGGAAAGAGAAAACAATAGGTGGAGATGGAGTCCAGAGAGAAAGAGAGAAAAACAGTTGGGCAGATAAAGAAATGAGTAAATGTCAGCCTGGGGGAATCAATAGCTGCTGCTGGGGACAATTTGTAGCTGACGATGGGGACCATTTGTAGCTGACAATGGGTTGTTTTAGGTAACTGCCCATGTGATGACAAGACCTGATGTCTGGGGGTTTGGGTAAGGACATGGATGGAGGTGATCAGAGCCTAAAATTATTGAAATCAACATCGCGTCCCGAAGGCCGACAGGTCCCTACACAGAAAATGAGATTCTGTTTTTCCAGCTTGAACTGAGTTTCACTGGAGCACTGCAGCAAGCCTGAGACAGAGATGTTGGCTGGGGAACACAGTGGTGTGGTGAAGTATCAGGCAATTGGAAGTTTGGGGTCATTTTTGCAGACAGTACATGAGCAATCTGCAAGGTGGTCACCCAGTCTGTGCTTCGTCTCCCCACTGTAGAGGAGACTACGGTGTGAGTAACCTCTGTCTCCTACCACTAAGCCAATTTTGGATCCATCTTGCCAAGTTACCCTGGATCACATGTGCTTTTATCTTCTTTATCAATCCCCCATGTGTAAACATGTCAAAGGCTTTGCCAAAATCCACACAAACTGCATCAACAGCACTGTCCTTATCTTCACATCTATTTACTGTCTCAAAGTTCACTCAAATTTGTCAGGTATAATGCCCTGCTGACAAAGCCATGCTAACTATCCCTGAGCAAATGTTGCTTCTCCAACTGGAGATTATTTCTCTCCTACAGGATTGTAACCAATTGTTTCCCTACCACTGATCTGAGACTCCCTGGTTTATCTCTATCACACTTCTTGAAAAGTAGAGTCACATTAGCTGTCATCCAGTCCTTTGGCACCTACCCTGCAACCAGAGAGGAATTAAAAATTTAACATCCACACCCTTAACTCAGGTGTCTTCGCTATAAATCTCCTAATATTCGAGTACAGCCCATCCAACCTCGCTTTACTCCTTTGTGGCTCAACATGGCTAAACTCCCACTGCCTTGGTTCCTTTTCTAAAAGTATGCTGGGTTCATATTGTATTAACATTGTGTTTCCTATCTTTGCAGAACTAGTTTAAATTCCTCCTGACAGCACTAGCAAACCCACCTGCAAGAATGTTGAATGGCCTACATGATCTTTGAACATGATTTCTCTAGTAGGAGCTGAAAATTACAACAGACATTCTGACCACATTTATTGAAGGGAGGTAGTGATAATTAATTAATTGATTGAAGAGCCTGAGTTGTGAGACAAAGTTTATTTTATTTTCCAGGAGCAAATGGGAACATGCATCTCACCCCAGAATGTTTAGTGCTTCAGTTTTTTCCAAATATTTCCAAGCAATTTGAGTCTATAATAAAAAAAAATGGTTTTGCCCTGGACAGGTCATAGATATTTATGTAATAACATTAAAATAGTTCTATATTAACATAATTTTATAGAGCATAGTTAATAAAAATATGTTTTACCAATTCCACGGAAATTAGAGGACAGAGGGAATCAAATAAATATGGCAAATGTTTGTCTGCTGTTCTCACTAACTGATGTTTAACATTTGAGTTTCAAAAAAAAATGTGCTAATGATAGAAAATTGATACATGATGTCAGCATTATATTATCACTTAATTTAAATAAATACAATCATTTTTCCTGCTCCTATGATGCTGCTTGGCCTGCTGTGTTCATCCAGCTCTGCACCTTGTTGTCTCACAATCATTTCAATGCCATGTGTACACATGCTGAGGATTGATTAAAATAAATTTGGTGGATGAAAAAATTGATAAAAATCCTTATCCTGTTTCTATCCTGTGTTTCAGATTGCTATAATTTGAATATCCTGGCCCAGGGATGGAACAACTCGATGTATCTAATAATACTTGGCCTGGAAGTGCTTGATACTGGCAACCAAATTTCAATTTCCAACCAGTTTTCAGCACATAATCAGTATTATGTTGCTGTGGAAATGAAACCCAAGAGATCTGAACTCTTGTGCTTTATGCAATCCTCACTAACCATCCATTCTTGGTAACTATTACATAGAAAGCAGTTAGAAACCTTGAGCCCAGAGATCAGATAAGTGGCAGGAACAGTTGGTAGATCTGTTCCATGGGGACCTTGTGATTAGGAGAGAAGGAATGTTTGTGACATGGGAAGTCTAAGCCTTGTTCCTCCTGACCCTACAATAAAATTAAAAAAAAAATAAAACCATACATCTTGAGTCTTTTCAGGTTGCAATAGGTCAAGGAAGACACTCGCAACTGTCACTTATTCATGCCACTGAGTTAATACTGCAGTCTGGTTCCAATTATAGAAGACTATCCAGCTTTGGGTTGGTGACCTTACCACCATTTCAGTTTGATAAACTTCAAATAATGATTGTCTGGATCCTGAAGAGAAATGTTGTGTTGATGTCCACTATCCTGTCCTGAGCTGAACAGCGTAAAAATGATGGCTTCTCTAAAGTTGTGATTGAGAACATGTTCCATCACCATGAAGACTATTTTGTTCTTGACCTTAAATATTTATCAAAAGGAAGAAAGGAGCTCAGAGGAAGTGGAGGAGGCTGATACAATTACAGCATTTAAAAGGCATCTGGATGAGTACGTGAATAGGAAGGGTTTAAAGGGATATGGGCCAAATGCTGGCAAATGGGACTAGATTTTTTTAGGATATCTGGTTGGCATGGACCAGTTGAACTAAAGGATCTGTTTCCATACAGCACAACTCTATGACACTAAATATTGAAATTGTGGAGTGGATTTACAGAGTGGGGGGAAGCATGGGGAACAGATTCTGGACCCTCCAACCGAAAGAGCGAGTCATTCAATCCATGAGACCATATGCTGGAGTCAATCTTAATTTGGTCAAAGTGGGACTTCAGCACCACTCCCCTCCCCCCACACCATCTGAGACTTCCTCCTGCCAACCAGTCTAATTGGCTAAGGGTTTGGTAGTCCCAAATCACCAGGACTGAGTAATGGTGAATGCTGGGACAAAAGACATTCCCCAAGAGCCAGTGCCATGGATTCTGGCCTTCAGCTAAGTCCAGAGATTTTGTTCAACCTTGCCAGTACATCAAGTATGTGGGGCCGAGGGTGGGGGTCAGTAGGAACATGAAGTGAGTGGTGTGTTATAGAGTCTGTGATGGACGCTTAAAGAAGGAATAAGATGATTGGAGTGGTGCCTCTGATGGACCGAAGGGAAGTACTCCACCTCCTGGTTAACAAGTGGCCCATGCAATGAAAACTGTCAGGCTTCCTACCTAGCTTTTACTGTTACATTAATTATAGTGGAATTATAGTCTTCCATAATATGGGAGGCAGTTGGTGTGGTCAGAAAGTCAGTGAGCAGGCCACGAGTTTTATTTTATGAACTCCCTCAAAACCCAGTTTCAAATATTCTGGTGGTGGACTATACGCCCTGCCTTGTAGATTGTTGCTTTGTTTATCCTATTTCCATTTTAATAAATGGAAACAAATGAGAAGCCATAGGAGGATGTGATCTGGATTGTTGCAAGGAGGGATTTTTGTGGCTTTGTGTTACATATTAATAATGTAGCTCTCCAAAGTAGCAGAAAAGTGTACTCTCAGAATCCGGACTTTTACATGACAACAGGGGAGAACTTAATCATCACTTTAAGTAGCAGACTATTGTGAAAGTGCTTATTAAGGAAGTATAATTCAAATACATTCTCGTAAATTGATGTACCAGCTATCCAAAGGCAATCAGAACAAGATGTGGTCCAGCAGACAGCAGGAATTTACCTGACAGATAATTCTCATCTTTCAATAGAGTGACAACACATTTCCTTTCCCTTCTCAGAATATTTTGAGTGATTTCTGAAATTTCACAAATTGTATTTCAAAAGACATGTAGGGACAGTTCGACAGTATTCAAGCTGTCATAAAAATACAACTCTGAGAATTTGCACAATTGTGCCGTGTCTTGTTAAAACTGAGCATTTCCAGTGATGCCTGACCTTCATCTGAGGTCAGTCCAGAAAACTGTGCAAATCTGATCTACACCTCTATAAGTGAAAGTGTTTACTGACGGACCTCACATGACCTGGCTCTTACTAGTGTTGCCCCAGAATACTCCATGATTCTTCACTCCATGGATACACACTGTAAATGCTGCACATGATCAAGTCATGAAAACTCTGCACTGTGTCAGGAAGTAAAGAATTGCTAAAAAAAATCCTGTTTTCTAAAGACCTTGCTTCAGCATTATTTAAAAAATACATTGGAAATATTCAGCGTAAAATTTATCAGGAAGCCCAGATACAAAAATAGTTTTCTTAAAAATTACTACTGACTGTTTTCAACATCGATCATGGGTACACTCCAAGGAACAAACATTGTATTTCATTGGAGCCCATCAAATTTTATTTTCATAAAGAAAGTTAGACATGAGTGAATTGATTTTATGTGATGCCTTTTTATCTTCTGTTAGGCTAATTTGAATAGTTTCATCAGTAATAAGATATTGGGTTTTTTTGAAAGGAAGGGGAGTGGAACTCTCAATTTGCAGAAATCCTTGTTTCTAGTTCTAAACTCTCCTTAGCAATGATTTGAGGGAAGGGTTGTTGTGTGACGCCTCATGGTCAGTATGTCAGCAAACCTTTGAGATACTACATGGCAAGATAACTTTAAGAGATGGGTCATAACCTCATCACCTTACTTTAGCATATCACTTGAGGGTATAAAGTTCTCCAAAACCATCTTACTTGGGAGCTCTTGAAGCATGCTGTTTTGTGTAACTTAAGAGCTTAATATTTGCCCAGGCACTGATGTGCCTTTAAATGTAATATTTGTGTATAAAAGCTATCTGTAATAAATATCTATTTATCCTTCAATACCACATTATCCATGCATAGTTCTTGATTGTTACAATTGATAACATTAGTATTGCTGCGTAAAGTTTAAAAAAGACTGAAGGCAAAACCAATATCATAGTGAGCAGTGATGATCATCTATAACAAATGATTTCATGACCTCCATGGTAAATAATTTGAAAATAATTGAAGGCCAACTTGACAACAGTCCTGGGCACCGAAGAATTTATACAAAAACAGGATTAGCTTCTTTGATTATAGGCAACCATGCAGATCTATAGACAAGCATTGAACAGCAACAAAACAGAGCGAATTTCTTTCTAATTAAAAGTAAAGTTCCTTCAAGATACGAGAAATTTCTTAGAGTCACTTTGAAATGAAAAGACTGAATACAACCAAAACCAAAGGCAACTGATCAATGATAACAACGTATAGAGCTGGATGAACACACCAGGCCAAGCAGCACCAGAGGAGCAGGAAAGTTGATGTTTCGGGTCTGGACCCTTCTTCAGAAATGGGGGAGGGGAAGGCAATTCTGAAATAAATTGAGAGATGGGGGGAGGCGGATGGACAGTGATTAAAAGAGCAGATAGGTGGAGAGGAGATGTACAGGTCAAGGAGGCGGGGATGGAGCCAGTAAAGGTGAGTGTAGGTGGGGAGTTAGAATGGGGGTTTGTCAGTCAAGGGAAGACAGAAAGGTCAAGGAGGCGGGGATGAGGCTGGTAGGTAGGAGGTGGGGGTGTGGTTGGTCAGTGAGGTGAGAGGAGCAGATAGGTAGGAGAAAAGATGGACAGGTCAAGGAGGCAGGGATGAGCTGGGCTGGTTTTGGGATGAGGTTGGGGATGAGAGATTTTGAAGCTTGTGAAGTCCACATTGAGACCATTGGGCTGCAGGGTTCCCAAGCGAAATATGAGGTGCTGTTCCTGCAACCTTTGGGTAGCATTGTTGTGACACTGGAGGAGGCCCAGGATGGACATGTCATCCAAGGAGTGGGAGGGGGAGTTGAAGTGGTTCGTGACTGGGAGATGCTGTCATTTGTCGCGAACCGAGCGTAGGTGCTCCACAAAGCAGTCTCCAAGCCTCTGCTTGCTTTCCCCGATGTAGCGGAGGCCACATCGGGAACAGGATACAATATACCACATTAGCAGATGTGCAGGTGAACATCTGTTTAATGTGGAAGGTTTTCTTGGGGCCTGGGATGGGGGTGAGAGGGGAGGTGTAGGGGCAGGTGTAGCACTTCCTGTGGTTGCAGGGAAAAGTGCCGGGGTGGTGGGGCTAGTGGGGAATGTGGAGCGGACGAGGGAGTCACAGAGAGAGTAATCCCTCCGGAAAGCAGATAAGGGTGGGGAGGGAAAAATGTCTTTGGTAGTGGGGTCGGATTGCAGGTGGCAGAAGTGGCGGAGGATGATGCGTTGAATCTGGATGTTGGCGGGGTGGTACGTGAGGACGAGAGGAATTCTGTCTTTGTTGTTATTGCAGGGAGGGGTTGTGAGGGATGAGTTGCGGGAAACGCGAGAGATGCGGTTGAGGCCGTTTCGACCACTGTGGAGGGGAAGTTGCGGTCCTTGAAAAACGAGAACATCTGGGATGTCCAGGAGTGGAATGCCTCATCTTGGGACCAGATGCGGCGGAGGCGAAGGAGTTGGGAATAGGGGATGGCATTCTTGCAGGAAGGTGGGTGAGAGGAGGTGTCTTCTAGGTAGCTGTGGGAGTTGGTGGGCTTGAAATAGATATCGGTTTCCAGGTGGTTGCCAGAAATGGAAACAGAGAGGTCCAGGAAGGACAGAAAGGTATCAGAGATGGTCCAGGTGAACTTGAGGTTGGGGTGGAAGATGTTAGTAAAGTGGATGAACTGTTCGAGCTCCTCATGGGAGCATGAGGCGGCGCCGATACAGTCATCGACATAACGGAGAAAAAGGTGGGGGATGGGGCCAGTGTAGCTGTGGAAGAGGGATTGTTCCACGTATCCTACAAAGAGGCAGGCATAGCTTAGGCCCATGAGGGTACCCATAGCCACCCCCTTTGTCTGTAGGAAGTGGGAGAAGTTGAAGGAGAAGTTGTTAAGGGTGAGGACGAGTTCGGTTAAGCGGAGAAGGGTGGCAGTGGAGGGGGACTGGTCGGGCCTGCGGATGGCCTTTAGGCCATCTGCATGGGGAATGCAAGTATATAGGGACTGGACATCCATGGTGAAGATGAGATGTTGAGGACCAGGGAATAGGAAGTCTTGGAGGAGGTGGAGGGTGTGGGTGGTGTCACGGATGCAGGTGGGGAGTTCCTGGACCAGGGGGGAGAAAATGGAGTCGCGATAAGTGGAGATAAGTTCGGTGGGGCAGGAGCAGGCGGAGACAATGGGTCAACCAGGGCAGTTGGGTTTGTGGATTTTGGGAAGGAGATAGAAATGGACGGTGCAGGGTTGGGGAACGATGAGGTTGGAGGCTGTGGGTGGGAGGTCACCTGAAGTGATGAGATTGTGGATGGTTTGGGAGATGATGGTTTGGTGGTCAGGGATGGGGTCATGATCAAGGGGGCGGTAGGAGAAGATGTCGGAGAGCTGGCGCCTGGCCTCGGCAAGGTAGAGGTCAGTGCACCATACTACAACTGCGCCCTCCTTGTCCGCGGGTTTTGTGGTGAGGTTAGGGTTAGAGCAGAGGCAGCGGAGGGCTGCACGTTCTGTGGGGGAGACTTTGGAGTGGGTGAGAGGGTTGTGGAGGTTGAGGCGATTGATGTCTTGACGGCAGTTGGAAATGAAGAAGTCGAGGGAGGTTAGGAGGCCTTGGGGTGGTGTCCAGGAAGAAGGGGTATGTCGGAGGTAGGAGAAGGGGTCAGTAGAGGGATAGGCTTGTGATTAAAGAAGTAAGCACGGAGGCAGAGGTGGCTGAAAAACTGTTCAACATCCAACTGATCAATGTCCTCTATCTCTCCCTCTTTCAAAAAGAAGTGACAGCCTATTGGGGTGGCATGGTGGCTCAGTGGTTAGCACTGCTGCCTCACTGCGCCAGGGACCTGGGTTCAATACCACCCTCAGGTGACTGTCTGTGTGGAGTTTGCACATTCTCCCCGTGTCTGCGTGGGTTTTCTCCGCGTGCTCTGGTTTCCTCCCACAGTCCAAAGATGGGCAGGCTAGGTGGATTGGCCATGCTAAATTGCCCATAGTGTTCAGGGATTTGTAGATTAGGTGGGTTATCGGGGGGATGGGTTTGGGTAGATGCTCAAAAGGGTGGTGTGGACTTGTTGAGCCGAAGGGCCTGTTTCCACACTGTAGGGATTCTATGATCTATGATCTAAAGTTCTGGGCAAGAGGAAAGCCCATAATCATTCACTCATTATCTGAAGGTGGATGCAAATATGAAGATCAGTGGCAGGCCAACATCTATTACATGCTTTGGCACAGCCAACACATTGATACAGTAAGCAAACAAAATCTGTAACCACGCTTTGTCACACCTACCCAAAAGCTGTCCAGCTTTTCTTGATATCCGTAAAGTATGTGGCACCAAATGACAGTGGGCACACGTGCAGAAAATCTGGTTTCAAACGCCAAGCCAGGGTCCTGAACAAAGGACAAGTGACCAACAAGAAGTAAATCACCATAACACTGACAACAAATAAAACATTAAGAATGTAGACAAAATCAAACTTATCAACAAAGTTCAAAGTCAGCCAAAAGATAAACAAATCTTACAAGATGATCAAGCCTTACATCTTGTTGACCTTACATGCCATGTCAGTGATATAAAGCAATTGAAAGCTTTTATAAACATTGAACTCACATGTCCTGAAAATGGAGAACAACACATATTAAAAGTTAAAACTGACATGGGAGCTAGTGCCAACACATCAGCACAACACATCCTAAGGGACATATACTTAAGCCAGAGGTGCTCCATGGTACAGCCTATGAGAGACTTCTTTAGTGTAGAGCAGATCATTAACTCTATGTACAGACAGATTCACACTGGATTCCATCAAGTGGTAATCAAGTAGTAATATGCAAACTCATCTGAAAATTTTTCACATTCCAAATTTTTCCAAATTAAAATCCCAAAATTTTCATCCTGGAAGGCACCAATTGTCCAGCGGTGGCAAGGCTACCATTCTGCACAGATCTTGGTATAGTCACAATTAATGACATTCAAACTTCACCCATTATTGTGGAGCAGACCATACAAATTCAAGGGTGATGCTACATTATATCTGAAGTGTGAAGCAGCCCCATTTATTGATGCCCCAAGGAGTTGCAGTATGTACATTCAAGAGAAGCTTTGAGTGGTAATGAATGAAATAGAATAAATAATTTGGAATGAAAACAAAAAATGCTGGCAATCACAGCGGATCTGGCAGCATCCATGAAGGGAAAGCAAGCTAACGTTTTTGAGTCTAGATGACTCTTCATCAGAGCTGAAGTGAAGTGTGGAGGGGCAGCATTTATGCAACAGTAGGGGAATGGGGTTGGAGTGCTGGCAGAGAAAGGATGTTGAGATTCAGATTTAAGTGATTGGAATATGAGAATTGCAGAACAATAGTGTGTCTAACTGCCAGGGAACGAACAGACATGCCCATTGGGGTAGGGACAGGGGTGGAGAGGGTGACAGAGAATGTAACAAGCAAAGCTAAAATAAAGGGAAGAAATGAGTTCTCAATTTGAAGGTGTTGAACTTAATATTAAGCCCAGAAAGTTGTACAATGCCTCGTTTGAGGATGAGACGTTCATAGAGTCATAGAGATGTGCAATGTTTCAGCTGTACAGGACATTGATTAGGCCACTTTTGGAATATTGTGGGCAATTCTGGTCACCCTGCTGTAGGAAGGATGTTGTGAAACTTGAAAGGGTTCAGAAAAGATTTAAAAGGATGTTGCCAGGGTTGGAGGGTTTAAACTATAGGGAGAGGTTGAATAGGCTGGGGCTATTTTCCCTGGAACATCGGAGGCTGAGGAGTGCCCTAGTAGAGGTTTATAAAATCATGAGGGACATGGATAGAGTAAATTGACAAGGTCTTTTCCCTGGGGTGGGGGAGTCAAAAACTAGAGGGCATAGGTTTAAGGTGAGAGGGGAAGGATTTAAAAGAGACCTAAGGGGCAACATTTTCATGCAGACTGTGGTGTGTGTATGGAATGAGCTGCCAGAGGAAGTGGGGATGGCTGGTCCAATTACAACATTTAAAAGACATCTGGATGGATAAATGAATAGGAAGGGTTTATAGGGATATGGCATTCCAGCAGAAAGCCACCACCAAACGCATCTTCCCCTAACTCCGCCATCTGAATTTCGCAGAGATTGTTCCCTCCAGGACACCCTAGTCCTCGACCTTTCAACACCACACACCCTCCCCACGGCAGCTAACCACGTAACCGCAGAGGGTGCAACATCTGCCCCTTCACTTCCTCCTTCCTCACCACCCAAGGGCCTAAACAATCTTTCTAGGTGAAACAGCATTTCACCTGTACCTCCTCCAATCTTCTGTATTGTATTAGTTGCAACCAATGTGGCCTACTCTACATTGGAGAAACCAGACGTAGGCTAGGTGACCAGTTTGCAGAACACCTCCAGTCTGTGCGCAAGCATGCCCATATATCTGTACTTGGCATGCTGCAATGTTTCCAGTTTGCTCTGTGTTTTGCTGGAGAATTGCAGTATTCAATGGGGTTGATGCAAAGGAGAGAATTCTACTTCCTGTAGGACTGGCAGAGGAGGCCTCATCATCAGACCCAGGTAGCCTGGCATGAGGGTCAGTATAATCACAGAGGGATGGCCAGCAATGTTGTAAGAAGCTCAATGACCTGTTCTTTTCTGCCAGGGAAAGTGCCATATTCCTCTTTCTGCTGCTGCACTCATCTCCCACCAAGGCTCACACTCTGCCACTCTCATTAGTACCAGCAACATCTTCCCTCATTCACTCTCATTCTCCCAGACCACTGACCCTGCATGCCGTCTGTGCTGCCTCCTCAACCACCTGGGACTCTTCACCACCTTTAGACTGTCTGGACCAGCACCAACAATTATTCCCGCCTGGTTTGACCCCACGCAATTCCTCTGTTTTTCTCAGAGAAGGCAGCCCAAAGCAGGGTTGAAGAGGCCAAAGTGGGTGAAACAGTGTTAGGCCATAGGTGCATCACTGGAGATGAGGAGAGAATTCTGGACCTTGCAGGAGGAGAATGAGTCCACTACTGTGGGATTTAGAGGCATCCATATCCTGCCGAGTAGGTGCACCAAATCCTCTTTTACCATGGGATAGGGGCATAGACTTCCCACAAATAACACAGATACTGCTACCTTTTAACTCTATTATGAAGGACCACACAATCTGGCTAGATGAGTCCACGAGTATGTGGATCCACCGTTAGTAAATGAACAGACAATGGTTTTCATTCACTTCATTCCATTGCAACTCTCACCTTAACACCATTTTCTGTGTTGTGCATTGCACACCACTTCTATCTAACTACTGGCCTCACCAGCTTCTCCTTCTTTTGCTTTGTAAGTACTGCCAGCTAGAAGACTGTCAGCATGTCTGGGCTGTCCAGACACAAACCTGACCAAACAATGGGCTCCATTACGGACAAAATTCCCTCCACTCTAGCTGTGGAACCACTACACTAAGACATAGTGGGTGGATAAAAAGAATAAAGAAAACGTTGTACGAGCACTCTAGTGGCATGCACGACAAACATATGAACAGGGAAGTCTGAACCCATCTGAACCTGCTCATTATTGCAAATGAATTCTCACGTTTGTATAAATTTCACCATCTTGCCTCTACATCGGATTATTTAAATTTCTCTGCGGCTTTGAATACAACCGTGCCGGCATGCTGTTTAACTTTCTAGCCACATAGGATGGACCATGGGTCAATGTCTGTATTGAGAGCCTGCTGCACCATGTGGAAGCAAAAGGAACAAGGTATATACGGGGGCAATGGGTTTGCTGACAACATTGTCCATCTTGCTCAAATATCCGTATTCTTTCCTTTGCTTCTGTATCCAGCAGTGTTGGTGTGAACAAGGTGGTCAGCAATATCTGGAGCAGGAAGGTGCAACACAACTGTGGGTCAATGGATTAAGTGGCCAGGGATGAGAGACCCCACAGTTTGTGTACTGCACAATGCACATGGCTTTGTACTAAATGCTTTCCCTTTAAAGGGCCTCAAAGCCTGCAGAGCTCTCTCTCACAGGTCGAGTCACTTACCCTGCCCATTCCAGGAGTGATTGCATCTATTTTCTTTTCTTTTTCTATATGTTCTATGTTCAGCTCTCTAAGGATCTCCACCCACTTCATTTAAGCTTATGGTTCTGACACTGCGGTCATGCCTCCTGAGTCCTTTTTCTCCTCAATCAATGAGATATACATTGTTGGGACAGTAGACTTTGACAGCTTGGCAGTGAACTATAGTGAACGGCAAAGTGTCAAGCTTGGACTGATAGCGCACCGATTGCTATCACTATTGCCACTCACTGCAAATCCAGATTCAAATGGATTCAGAGATTGTTGAGTTGGAAAGATTCAATTTTTTTGTTTTGTGTCATTGGGGAGATTATAAATCTATAACATATAGATCTGTTGCACATATGAGCACATTTTGCACTTTTCTATTATAAACTAATTTATGTTATAAGATAAAATATTAGTATAATTGAAACATTTTGTCAAACAAAAAAGTAAAGAAGATTAACATCTGGAAGCAGTACTGTGCTTATAATATAACATTTGAATCCTATAACTGCATGTTCTTTCTATTACACATACCAATGCCTCATATTTTAATTAGAAACGGATTCATTTGCCAATAAAATCCACATGACTGTAAATAGGTAAACTGCCACCACACGAGAAAACAATAAACTATTCATACATTGAATTAAGTGAAAATTGAAGAAAAGAAAAGCTGTTTTGCTTTGAATGTGTTACATCACTCCACAAAGTTTGCTCTGTAACCTGTGTTGAATTAGCAAATTTCAAATTTATAAAAACTTGCTGAGGATACTCAGATCTGATTGGTATTTACTATCCCTTAATTTCAAATTCTGCAGCGTTGCCCTTGAATATTTCACAAACTGGATAAACAGTGATAATATCATTGAGGGGCCTGCTCCATTTTCATATTTGGGCTTCATTTCAATTATATCATTCTGCTTCCAATGCAATTTTTGCTTGCTAAAGCAACTCATTGATTGCCAAAGGCAGGGAATCTGGAGAGGTGACAATTGTTTGAAGGTAGCCTGCACATGTTAAAGGAGAGAAAGCATTTTTCATTTAATGGCTATTCTCATTCATTTTTCAGAATTGCATTCCAAGTTAAAAGCACACCAGACTGCCTGATTTTCATACATCATCATGACTGTGTTAATTGAGCCTGTAGCGATCAGAAAGGGAGTCTTCTTTGTTTATAATGGCATGCCTGCACAAGTGGAGAGAAGGCTGAGTAGGCCACAGTGCTCAACATTGGTCCAAGGGCTGGTTGCAGGGCAGGAAGAAACTTTAAAACATTTCTCCATAGTGCCAAAGTAAGACTTCCCTTTATATCTATGAGGTGCTCTGTACAGCCTACACCATCTTACCTTAGCCCCACAGTTTCAATTTTTATTGAGCCTGCCTCTGCCTTTTAGCAACTACCAATTAAGACCTGGGAACTGTTTTCAGTGACCCCCGAACTGTTTGAGTGATCTACTGAAAGTTTTGCCGCAAGCCCCACCTCTATTACTAGGCAGAATTGAATTGAGCAACTAAGTCAATTGTAGCAAACTTCCTTGGAACAATCTGTCTGCCGAATGTTGCGATGTTCACCGTATGCTTGATATTATCGTATAAATTACAAAAAATAGTTCATTATGAATTGCTGCTGTCCTCACATGACTTCTTCTTTGCTCACATCTGCTGCTTCTTCTTCTCAACATGTTCATGCTGCTTAGCTACCTCACATATCTTCAAAGGTCTTTAAAAACTCACATATACAAATTCTTGGAGGAGAAACCGGCACACAATGGGGAGAATGCTGATCAGAGAAATTTCTTCCTCAGAACAAGTGTAATTCCCACAACAATGGAAGAAACTGCCAATGACATAAATGACAGACAAAGGGAGCCTGCATTGTTGGATGCCCAAATCAACTGGAGATGACTTGAACCGCAGATCTCCAACCATCTACTCTCTCACTGACCTCTGTGTGCAAAGAGTGTTTCTGTCATTGCTTGCATCCTGAATATGCACTGTAATGGTTCAAGAAGGCAGCTCATAACCATTATCATCATCATTGATGGTCCCTCGCAGACAAGGATGAATCTCTTCCACTCTCAGGGAGAGTCTGTAGGTGGCTGTACAGACTGATGGGCTACAACAGGCTCTGTTACACTGGGGCAGAAAGTGTCCACAGTAAGGGATGGATGGGGCATTGATGTGGCAGCACGCTCCTTTCGCTGTTTTCAACAGGTTTTTGCTTTTTCCCGACGGCAAGTCTTGAGGTGATCGACGCCTTTCCAGATTCTCCTCCTCCACTTTGGATGGTCTTGGGCCAGCGATTCCCAGGTGCCTGTGGGAATGGCAAACTTTACCAGTAAAGCCTTGAGAGTATCACTGAAGCATTTCCTCTGTCCCCATGGGGCCTGCTTGCTGTTTTGAAGCTGAGAGTAGAGCACCTGTTGCGGGAGTCTCATGTTGGTCATGCGGACGACGTGTCCAGTCCATTGCAGCCGATCAAACGTGGTCAGTGCCTCGATACTGAGGATGCGGCCAGCTCACAATCACCTTCTCAAGGGCAACCAAGAATGGCAACTGGTGCAGCCAGCAACACCTACAGCTCATGAGTGAATCTACATTGTAGTGTCAGCTATGGCTCAGTTGGCTGCACTCTTAATGTTCTACATTCAAATTTCACTGCAGCATTTAAATATTTCAAAGAAGAACAAAGAAATTATCCATTATGTCCTTGCTGATATTTATCCCTGAAACAAGATCTCGTAAACAAATGACCTGGCCATTATCATATTTCTGTGTGTCTATTGCATGTGACTATTCCTACTTGACCAAACTTCAAAGGCTCCTCATTGGCTGTAAATCACTTTGAGACATCCAGTGATTGTGAAAAGCATTAAATAAAACATTCTTTTTTTCTCTTTTGCAGTGAGCTTAAAGTCAGGAATTTTGCAGGACCTCATAAGGAGTTTGAGCATCTGCCCATCATTTACAAAGCCAATGGAATAGAAAGGGATGAAGTCACAGGCAGAAATTCCAATTCAGGAAATTCCCATATCTCCAGCTTCACATTTGGCAAGTGTTAGACCACTGATTGTTACACAAAGTGTTAGTATGACACATGTTGACCTCACACAAGGATCTAGACCAAGATTAATGCAGATTTTCACTGATTCTTCCCCACATTTGATTGGATGGTAAAAATCCATTACTTCTTAAATTTTGGAATGATTTCAAATGATTTTCATGTTTCAAATCAAACCTTGAGATCCATAAGGGTTTCAGTTCTAATGCCAACACGTAGGAAAAAAGAGTTTTGGTTGCTTTGCTCACTTCACTCTGGAACCGATTTCGGCAGGAAATGAAACAAAGGCTGACACATTGGATTTTTTTTAAAGGATATCTGGAACAACTTAACATGCTGCTTTGATGGCTACATTTGTTATAGTACAACCTAGCATATGGTCTGACTGCCCCAGGCCTGTCAGGCAAGGGAAATGGGGTTTGGGAGCCATGCTGAGGACAGAAGAATTCTTTTTCATTTGAAAAATTTTTGGCATTTTGGTGTGATCAGAGCAATATTCCCTTTGATTACTCTTTGTATTCTGCAGATTGTTTCTTGCATTGCATGGTCATTTTTAGATCACTATGTGGCCATGCTTGCGTTCTGCTCAAATGGGAACATTGCACTTGCATGACCTGTTTTGTTCACAGCTCAGAAAATTCTCCATTGCTGTCCTGCCAGAGGGAACAATTGAATCAAAGCCACTTGGCAACGCAATCTTCAGCTTGAAAGCTCAATGCAAAACATTGGCCTGAAAGATCAATAGTGACACTCAAATTTGCATCATGAGTCTCAGAATTGTTGTGTGTCTGGAGTTTATCTAGACCAAGTATATGGTCTGGGCCAGGAAAATACAGGCAGCAGACTCTTCCCAGGTTCCATCTCTGCAGTTGGCTAAACTAAAACTGTTGAGTCCAATTATTTCAGGCTTGGGATAACCAGAGGCTGCAATTGCCTTGTGAAGACCCTAAGCAAAAAGTATATTTTGGACGCCATACGTTTTAAGTAAACTTATGACTAGATTTGTTCAGGGCCTTGACTGGATCCTGCCCCAAACAATTTTTAAGTTATGTTGTCTGAACAATTCCCCTTCAAAATAACCACAAAGGCTCAGCTGTCATTGTTTGTCACTTCATCTAATCTCACAATTGTGTGTTGCATTATAATATCTATATAATAATGAGGGAAAATTTAACAAAATAAAAACAGAAAATGTTAGAAATACTCAGCACGTCCATCAGCATCAGTGGAGATAAACAGAGCTGATGTTTCAGGTTAATCCATGTTCAGAATTTGTTTAATGCAATGGTTTATACCACATGCATCAAGCTTTCCTTGATACAGGAGAACAGTATTGCTGAACTTGTAAGACTGCCATTAGTAGAATGCACAGAGATTACTCTATATGTGCGAAATGTAGCAATGATTGGCTGCAATGTCAACAGCTCATAGAAGGTTATGACATCCCATTTTAAATCATTTTTAAATAATTTAAGTGTTTGATGCTGTAATGTTGAATGACATTGAAAATAAATGCATAGGCAATTGGAAAAATAGACTGTCATCAACTTGACAAGTAATGTGTAAAAAAAAGGTTATACTTACCAGCACACAAGGCACTGTCTGCACAACAAAATATCTCAAAATATCTAAATTGCTTTCAACCACACAAAATGGCAATAAACTGCTTACTGACATTTGTTTGGATTCTGCCAGGGCCACTCAACTCTTGATCTCATTACAGCTTTGATCCAAGCATAGAAGAAAGAGCTGAACTCCAGGAGAGAGGTGCGAATGACTGACTCTGACATTATGGCAGCATTTGACAGAATAAGGCAACAAGGAGCCGTAGCAAAACTGGAGTCATTGAGAATTGGGAAAATACTCTTTGATATATATCACTTCAAGGAAGATGATTGCGATTGTTTGAAGTCAACCATTACAGTCCCTGGATGTCACTGTAGTAGCTCCTCAGGATGGTGTCCTAGGCTAAGTGATCTTCCACCATTTATCAGCACCATCCAGGAATCCTCAGATATTGAAACAACCAATGTCAACAAGCAGCAAGATGTGGACAACATCCTTGGGCTGATATGTGGGAAGTAACATTTCTGACACTTAAGTACCATCTCAAACAAGAGAGAATCTAACCATCACTCCTTGAAATTCAGTGATATTGTCGATGTTCTAAATCCTGAAATATTAAGCAGCAAACTTTTTATTAACCAGCAACTGTTAAATATTCTGGATAATTAAGAGGTACGCATAACTGCGTTAGACCCTATCCAAACCAAGCTTCAAGACATAAACATCCCTCAAAAAAACAATGTAAAAAATTCAACACACCTCCTAAAAACACTGTCAAAGCTTTTCATCTTGTATTCATCAGGACTTTTTATAAGAATACAAATCCGTCGGGGTGCATTCTCCACGGCACCACCAAGCACACAGTAAGTAATATAAACATAGTGCAGAAGGTACACATCACTCTTACATTTTATTTATAGCATAAATACTCGGACATCGCAGTAGCTCATGGTGTATGAGGTATACATTTTGCCGTTTATCAAGAGTGCCAGTAGATCAAAGTGCCAGATAAGACAATGTTTGTTGCGCTATGGATTACATTGACCATAAATTGAACTGGCTCAAACAAATAAATACTGTATTCTGCAGTGAGCAACCCATCCCCTTCTCCCCAGTGTTTATCCACAATCGTTCTCTTGCTTCCATATTGCTGAATAATTTTCCTGCATATTGTTATGACCAGTTCTCGGGTGAGGGTCCCAATTCACTATGGTTTCAAATGGGATACCACAAATTGTTATGCTCAAGGATATAGATGGATGAACTGACATCCCTTCTTTATTCACCCAGCCCCTCAGCGTGTTGCAACAAGGTAATAAAAAAGGATCTCTTCACTTGTGGATACCTTTCTGCCAGATTAACTGAGTCCATACCTTTCACCTAAGCACCTGTATCCTTTGGACAGCATTGAAGTATCTCAGAAAGAAGAGGAACTGCTGAGCTGGTGGAGACATGTTGCCACTTCAGGGTATGCCTCACATTACTGCACTTCAGCTAAGGCTTCCTTTTGTTTTGGATAAACTGTTAAGTCATTACATTCAGAAAATTTCTGAATATGTTCACCTCATGATTCAGCTTTGTCTTGTGATTCTGTTAATTCTTCTGAGAAAAACATTGACTTCCTTAGATCAGTGTCTGCACCGTTGTTGCCATTATGTAACATGTTCGAAAATGGGCTTGTCATACAACCTCAGGCCAGACTTCTTGTTGCGATTAAAGCATGGTTACTGATAGACTGCACATGACGTTAGGCTACAGAGCAGCATTTATTATGCTGTATAGGGTCCCAAACTCCTAGACAACACATGACTAGAAGGGCACAGCTACATTATCGCTAACTTCAGAGATTCAGCTTTTTATTCATTGACACTATCTCCACACTCCAGACACATGTTATGAAGTGAATGGAAATGGTAGCCAGGGAGATGAATTCCTGGGGCCAAGTCTTGATAACCTACTGTATACCTACAGCATTCTGTCTTCCAAACCTCCTACAAGCATTAGGAATTCTTGATGATCTGACTGAAGCACACTATGAAACATGGCACTCTTACAAGTGTGGATCTAGGCCAGAAGTGATTGGATGTAGTTTGATCATCATTTTATGAATTCTACACCAGCACTAGAGGCACAATGGAGCTGAATCTTGTGGTCAATTTACTGTATTGTTTTACAAATCAGTTTAGTTACCTGAGGCTGGAAATAAACTGTAGATGTTTTTATTTAGTGTTTTTTGCATCCAGAATTTTTGTGTTGCTGAAAAAAATTTCAGTGAGGCTTTTTGTTTCAAGCTCATCAAGAATACAAAGCCAAGAGGAAAACCAATATCTCTACAGCATGAGAGAAGAGTGCTGATTGATTGATAAAGGTTTTGCCGTGGAGAATGCACCCTGAAGAATTTGTATTCTTATAAAAGTCCTGATGAATACAAGATGAAAAGCTTTGACAGTGTTTTCTAAGCAATCGTCAACAAATTTGTTAGTTAAACAGTTGTATATTATAGAAAGCAAGAATTATTCCTTTCTACATTTTCTATATGCTACATAATATAGACATGATTTCTGTTTGTTGAGGTGTTTTCAACTTCGGATGTCATCACCTGCAGACATTTCCTAAGTCAGTCGCTTCTCGTATTTACAGGTGTCTGAGTCAATGTGTCTGCTGATGCATCATCAGAAGGTTAAAGTGCATTGTACTTATAGATGGGGCAGAGAGGCATAGTAAAGGTAGAAAATAGCAGGGACTAAAGCAATCAATGTGCAGCCTTGGTTCCTTCTTCTTCTTCTTCTGCTTGTTGCTTCTTTTCATCTGCTGTCTGATGCTTGACGAGTCGCCTTATCAAGCTGAAGTGTTCAAGGACACAGGAGGAGACTATAATCTTGGAAACCTTGCCTAGATTGCATAGTGACATTTCTCCCTGACCTCTCCATTCAATGAAATCACTGCTCAAGGATTCCGAAGATTTGTTTCACAATGCAAAAAGTGTAAGCTACATTTTACTGCATCCTGGCCTGTCCTTTGGGTAATAAAGTGGTGCCATAAGCCACTGCTGCAGGAAGGATAATCTTTTCAATTCTTCAAATATTGATGGTGCCATTTATTGAGATAAATATATTCAATTCAAGTATTTGATATCTTTAAATGATAAAAGGAGACTCGTTGTGGAACTAATCAGTGTTTACAATGTTGAAGTTCCTATGGCTGTACATACATATGCCATCTTTCAGTTCATGAACAGAATTGAATGAGTGGAGCGGCCATAACTATTATGCCTGCCACTTGGGGAAAGCATCTTGATGTTGGGGCCTTTTGACTTGCATGTGGTTGCTTTTCACTGCAAAATGAATGAAATAGATCGACAAAAAATACATTGGTGACTTGCTTGATCCAGCACGCACTGAAGATTTGTGACATAGATCTGCTACACTTCTGAAAGGAACCTGTCACAT
This sequence comes from Rhincodon typus, assembly GCF_021869965.1. Taxonomy (NCBI): domain Eukaryota; kingdom Metazoa; phylum Chordata; class Chondrichthyes; order Orectolobiformes; family Rhincodontidae; genus Rhincodon; species Rhincodon typus. The sequence goes on along the minus strand of NC_063334.1, from coordinate 76,919,337 downwards.
AAAATTTCAATGCAGTTGTAACCTTGACAGGCACTGACAGCACTACCCATGTGCTGGAACTAGTTTGCAAGTCTGGCCGCATAGCCCTGTTAATGGTGTCCTTCGGGAATCTTTGTCGGCAGAATGGGAGCACAGCTGTGTGGAATTTTCAAGCCTATGTCTACACAAACAGGTGTCCTTGGACAGGTCTACATTCCAGAGCATGGTTTTGTTCAAATTAATGTCAGTTTAAAGAAATGTTTGAATTGAATATTTTAGCAACAAACACGCTAGCCTAGCACGTTTCTTGTTGCCCTCTCTTCCTAGAACGTTAAAATAAAAAAGGTTAACACTTGCATGAAAATTAGTTCTCACACAACTTCAACTATATAAGCAGTCACAGGTAGGAGCACAAGGACATTAAGTTAGGAGATAGATCAGTAGAAAAGCACTGCCAGACATTTAAAGGGATATTTCAGAATACTCAAGCACATTCCCACTGTAAAGAAGAACTCCTCTATCCATGACTAATGAAAGCACTAATGAAAGTTAAGGAAAGCACTAAACTTAATTAAACAGCATGTGAGTGCATGGGAGGAAGTTAGCTAGAAATGTAAAAAGAAATACCAAGGGTTTCTATTGGGGCATATATGGGAAGAGAGTAAATAAAGTGAATGTTGGTCTCTGACAGTTGGTCTAAGACAGTTAATTTGACATTTGTCATGGGAAGGTGTCAGAATTAAGGAAGCTATAGCTGGATGCTTATCAAGGTAATCAAGAAAAGTCAGCATGATTTTGTTAAAGGGAAATCATGTTTAACCTACTTATGGGAGTTATTTGATGGAGTAACATGAGTAGTGGATAAAGGGGTGTAGGCAGACACACCATTCTTGGATTTCCAGAAGGCATTTGACAAGGTCCCACATAAAAGGTCAGAGCACACAAAGTAAGAGCTCGTGATGTAGGGGGTAATGCACTAGCACAGATAAAAGATTGGCTGGCTGACTGCCCAGCAGGAAACAGATAGTATGTGGATATGAACTCTTTTTAGATTGGCAGGATGTGACCTGCAGAGCCTTGCAGTGGTTTGTGCTGGGTGCTCAACTTTTTACAATTTATTTTAATGAGTTAGTGATCAAAGGTATGGTAGCTACATTTTCAGATGACATAAAAATAAATAGGAAACTATGTTGTAAAAATGGCAAAAATCCAGCAGGTGGAATACAGTGAGAAGTTGCTTACTTAAACAAGAATATAAACAGCAGATTATTTCTTAAATGGAGAATGACGATAAAACTTCGAGGTATGGAGGGATCTGTGTTTTAGTACACAAAGTCACAAGAGGTTAGTTGGGAGGTAAATACAAAATCAAAAAGGCTAATGGAATATTCTTGTTTGTCATGAGAGGAATTAAATATTAAATTAATGATGTTACGCTTAAGTGATGCCGGTCATTTGTCATACCACATTTTGAATAGTGTGTGCAGATTGATTTCTTTATTTAACGAAGGGTTTAAATGTCTTGGAGGAGGTCTGAAGGAAGTTTACTGGATTGATCCTTGGAATGAACAGGTTTTCATATAAGGACAGATTAGACAGGTTGGGCTTTTTTTCCACTGAAGTTTTAAAAGAATGAAAGGTGATTTGATTGGAGTTTGTAAAACCTTGAATGCTCTTGACAGATTGCGTGAGGAATGGATGGTTCTTCTTATGGGCAAAACCAGAGCGAGGAACGATTGTTTTAAAATTAGTGCTCACCTTTTTACAACAGATATTGGGAGAAAATATTTATTTTGGAGAGTTTGTGAATTTTGAAATTTTGAAGGTGATGTAGGTTGAGGGTATCATATTAATATAGTGAAGGTGGAAGTAAATAGAGTCTTGTTGGCCAACAGAATCAAAGATAATCATGGGGTATAGATGGGAAAGTAGAATTTGAACACAAATAGATTAGCCAAGAACTTAATTACTGGCAGAGCAGAATGAAGGGCTAAATGGCCTACTTATTCATATAGTTTTATGTAGCTGTTAGGACATCTTCAAGAGTTGCACTTAATACCCCTTGTTCAACAAGGTTAAATTGGATGCAGAAGGAACAGTAATGCACCTTTAAACAATTTTAACTAAAAGGTACAAGTTTCCTTTGTCATTCCAGTTTTATAATGTGTACTGCTCAGGCCTCTAGATCACATTATTAATGTAACCCCTCCTTTATACAAAACTCAGCCTTTTAATAAGTTTTCTACATGGTCTGGGCAGCCCTCAAGTGAATAAAATGCTAATATGTTTCTTTGTATCTTACATGCACTGAATTTATCAAAGCTCCCATGTCTAAATGTTGGGAACAATTTAGTAGAGAAAATCACATCATCAGTCTCATTGACAATTTCCTGAATAAAACATTTGATTTCCATTATTATTTCAGTTTTTTTTAAAATTTAAATCATGAGGAAGAAATCCAATAACATGAACAATAGCAAAGTTGTAGCCACAGGTTTAAGTGCAGAAGTGCATGAAGGAAATGAAGTCATCTTAATACTCTGAAATTTTCACTGTTCTGTGGTTAACACAATTTTGATTGTGTTGGTTATATTCTTTTGTCTATATTATTCAATAGAAAATAGCAGCAATTTGTCCAAGGCATATTTGTCTCCCTTCCTACATTGACGTACCAATATAGCAGCACCCTCTATCCTAACTGCATTTTCATGATGCATCTCAACTCCTTTCAGAATATTCCCACTCTCTAAATTTCATACAATGAGCACTCTATTACAAATAATGAGACATTATAGATCCAACACCGTAAAACCCTGAGCCATCCAAACATTTGAATCATTGCTTTCATACTCAACTATTATTTTAATCAAGGTACTCGTTTGTGCATTTACTTCACTGTACTTGTTCTTTGCTGGGTTACAGGAGCTGCAACAAAGTTAGGATTATAAGCAACCATTTCTGCCACCTTCAGTGGGATGCTACTTCCAACAGGCACATATTACCCTTCCCTCTCTTGTCATCATTTCTCAGGGACCGTTTCTTCTGGGACACACTGGTCCACTCATCCTCTATTCCCAACCCCTCTACATACCCCCATGGCACCATACTATGCAATCACACAAGATGTAACACTTGCATGTTTACTTCCTTAAATACCCAACTCTCCAGACACATTCTCCAGGGGAAGCAGGAATTTACCTGCATTTCACTCAAGCTAGTCTGCTGTATTCTCTGCTCACAATGTGGTCTCCTCTACATTGGGGAGACCAAACACTGACTGGATGATCACTTTAATGACAACCAATGTTCTGTTTGTAAAATTGACCCTGTAATTCCTATGCCTGCTATTCCACACACCACCATTCCACATTATCAGCTGTCCTTCTTTACTTACTATCAACAATTCCTTTGTCTGCCTAACTTTCTTTCTCTCTTTGTCTCCGGGCTCTGTGACCACCAATCTGCTCACTACTTTTCCTCTTTACTCCCTGTCATTAGCATCAGTAGCTACTATCAGTTCTGAAAGAGGGTCATCCGACCCAAAATGTTGAATGATTTCTCTTTATAAATGTTGCCAGACTTGCTGAGTTTTTCCAGCAATTTTAATTTTTGGTGCTCACAAGTTATGTTCATCAAGGCTATTTAATTAAGTAACCAAGGTTCTTCAAAATCAAGCCTTTCTTTACATTCAGCAATTAGGGCTTTAAGCAGTATTTCAGCATCAAGAGGTTTCAGTTAAAATGGATGATCATTTTCTAGCTGCTATTGGCTAATCATGCTGCAGTAAATACCTGCAACAAGACATTATTTTTATTTAGTGCATGCAAACACCAGAAACCACAAAATAACATCCTCATTTGCTGGTTTTAAGGTGATTAGTCCACTACTTAGTCTGCTGAGGACAAAACTATACAGTAAAGTGCAGCATTATTTGTCTCACTGCACAGTTGCGTTAGTCGTTTGTGCTATGGGCTTAGCAACGACGTTTGATGCACAGGGATCTTGACAAGACACCAGTGGATACCATACTTCTACATCAAGACCCTATGACTTTATTAATTAAAAGTTAAAAAGTCAGTAGAAGACCAGTATTTTCAAAATCTGGGAAATAGGTTTCTGCCTTGATTAATGCAACAAGTCCACCTGACAGAAGGATTTTGTTGTAAACATATCAGTAGTTTTTAATGTCACCAAGTTGATGCTGGCTACAGAAAGACAAGAATCATACAATTCTATAGATCATCAGCTGACACCTTTACAGCACAAGATGTAAGGCTTATTCGGCTAATGGATTAATTCTGCAGAACAGCACATATTAAGGTTCTGTCCAGCTGGTTGCTGTGATTGCTTCACACAGAGAGCTCAGTATAGGCCATGGTTCTGTGAGTCATTCACTCTTAGAACACTAGTCCAGGCGTGACTTTTCGGGGTCCAGCTCAAATTCACAACAGATCACCGAAGGTGCTAACGTTTTCAGTTCCGTGAAAATTGTACAAGTTTTAAAGAATAGCATTGATAAATAGGGTTCTGTTCAAAATCCATTTTACTCTGCAGAGATGTGTTGCGATATCTGATGTCGGTGTCTCATTGCTGTAAATGTCTTGCACTGACCTATTTATGCCATGCAGCAAACTGAACAAACAATGATTAAATTGACCTGCTCTTTGGTTAAAATAAGCAACCTAATCATACTGATTCACAGAAAAATAATTCAAAAAGATTAATCGAAGCCAAGAAAAATCAATCACTTAGAAAACTGCAATTCCAATCAATCGTATTTCAAAGTGGTTTTACTCATGAGTTTTTCTTCTGACCCATATGAATATATAGTCACATAAATAACATTCATAAGGGAACAAAATCATAAAAATGTATTTTTTGGGTTTAATTTTAACCTAACTTGTCAAATGTGATGGCTACGTGATCTAACTGGCTGTTCATCTTGTACACTATCTGACAAAACAGGATGAAAATAAATTTTGTGCAGAGTAAAAGGGTAGAATTTAAATTGAGCAAAAAGCTAAATGAGGAGATAGTGAAACAGGAAAAAATTGAGTAAAATATTGGCGTATGGAGATGATGTGAAGGGAAAAGTGATTTGCACATTCCAGTTTCACATTGGGAGATTTAGATAAACTATCTTGTATAATTGTGGAATAAAACTGCTTTATGATGCAGAAATACATACAGCATGTTTCCCTAGATATTTCTGGCTTAAAGCCTTAGAAGCTTGAATTCTATTGATTCGTCTGACTTCTGCAATATACCAGTGTCAATGTGGTGGGACTGCTATTCCCAAGGTGTAACTTTTGTTCAGTAAAGCTTTAAACATGATGTTAATGACATAGTGCTGCATTTACAGTGATCAGATGAACTCATCTCTTGACTCCCGAAAGCTCCCCAAGGCACAGACTGGAGTGTAATGGAATACTCCTCACTTGCCTGAATGAGTGAAGCTCCACAACACTCAAGAAGCTTGACGTCCTCCAAGTTGGGCATTTGATTGGCATCCTATCCACATAAACATTACTCCATCCACCTACAATGCACATGGCAGGAGTGGAAACATGCTCTTCTGTTGTAAATAAACACCTAGTATTAGCCCAGACACTTAGATGTCCAAGAAATGCAACAATTATACATAATAATTTGTTCCAATAAATGTCTGTGGGATTCTTCACAATATCTATGAACAGTTTAATACGTTACGGAAGATAACATAAGGATTGGTGCAGCAATAAACCACCATGTTGGATGTAAACTCACAATACATATTAGAGAGGGGCAGGGAAGGTTAGAAACACTTGGAAGGCAGTCAGTGTCACTGAGAGGAGTGGTGAAGTGATGTCTCTCCATGCAGTCAGCAAATCCAAAAAGAACTAGCAATGTAAGGACCCGGAAAGAAACAGACCGACAGCCTAAGTCGGCAACAGTGGCAGCAATGTTAAAAGGAGTAGGAGAATACAGATGTGGGCATAGCCCTCACTTAGTACTTTCGTTATTTTTCACAATGGAAAAAGATGTCACAGCTGACACACACCAGAGTGGAATACTGTAAAATATTAGAAGAAAGTAACAGAGAGACAGATAGGGAGGGATAGAGAGAGCAAGAGTGAGAGACAAGGTATTAGCAGGTTTAACAGCCTTTAGATGTATAAATCTGCAGTCCAAGAGAAGATAGAGCACAGGTTTTTGAGGGATGCCAGGGAAGGGCTATCAGGTTTCGTGGTTTCAGTTTTCAGATCCTCTCTGGCCACAGGTGAGGTGCTAGAGGACTGGAGGATTACAGACGTTGTCCCATTATTAAGGGGATAGACCAGGAAAATACAGGCCAGTCAGTGGTGAGGATAGAATGTATTTGCCTTTGGAGAGATATAGGTTCATCAGGGATAGGCAGCATGAATTTGTTAAGAGAAGGTCATGATTAACTAAGTTGATCAATTATTTTCAAGAGATACCCAGTGCAAACACGTAAAGATAAAATGTGGGACGAAAAGTGGAGAACGAGTGCTGATGCGGATAATACATTTGATGCGGTCTACATGGACTTTAACAAGGCTTTTGAAAATGTTCTCAATGATACACTGATCCCTGGGATCGAAGGCAAAGTGGCGTATTGGATTCACAATTAGCCGAGAGGCTGGAAGCAGAGTGTGATGGCAGAGGAATGTTTCTGTGATGGAAAGTCTGTTTCTAGTGGAATTCATAGAGCTTGGTGTAGAAGTGCATGCTGTTTATAGCACTTTAATTATTTGGATTTTAACATGGAGGTATGTTCAAGAAGTTCACAGATGACATGAAAATTAGTAACATGGTAAATAGTTGGGTGGTTGGCTGTAAACTGTAGGAGGATATCAACAACTGGACTAAACTGCATGGCAGAGCAGTAGCAAGTGGAATTTAGCTGGGAAAAATGCACTTGGGGGAGGGCTAACAAACCAGGGGATTGTCTAAGAATTGTAGACCCTGGAAAATAATGAAGAGCAGAGGGAGCCTGGTTAGCATATCCAGAGATCACTGATGGTAGCAAGGCGAGTCGACAACGTAGTTAAGAAGGCACATGAGATGCTTGCTTTCATTAACCAAGCACAGAATAGAAGACCAAGGAGGTTGTACTGGAACTGTACAAAACATTAGTTAGGCCACACCAGGCGGGTTGTATGCAGTCCTGGCCATTACAATATAGGCAGGTGGTGATTGCACCAGAGAGGATGTTGAGGAGATTCACCAGGATGCTGTCTTGGCTGGAAAATTTGAGCAAGGAGGACAGGTTTTGTAGTCTTGGATTTTTTCCCTTGGAGCTGCAAAGGTTGAGAGTGGACCAGACAAAGTTGTACAAGATTATGAGGGGCATAGATAGTGTGGATGGGAAGGCATTTTATTCATCAGTAGAGGGGTCAGCAAATTAAGCCTTGATATAAAGTATAAGATAAAAGGCTAAGAGAAAGATCATGGACATATGTTTTAACCCAAAGTTTGGTGGGAGTCTAGAACTCTCTGAAAGGGTGGTTGAGTCACAAACACTGGAAACATAAAGGCAGCATTTAAGTATGTACTTGAATTGGCATACCCTCCAGGGCCCTGTGTCATAAGCTAGCAAATAGGATTAGTGTGGTCAGATTTTTGTTGATCAGCACAGACAAAATAGGCCAAATGGCTCCCTTCTGCAAATGTCTATCAATCTATGACGTTGTCTTTATTTCATATTTCATGCTCTTTTTCTTGCTCCCATATTCTACATTAGATCTTTTTGTTAAATAATTATCCATCCTACTTTAAATTATGTTTTACAGCAGAAAGTGCAGACTCTAACCACTAGCTTCATGTTCTATCCATTGTCAGTATAATCAAATCTTTTCTTACTTCTCCAATTATTATTATTAATATCTTAGATTTATATCTGCTGGGTGCCATCTTGCTGTTCAATGGAAACCATTATATTGAATTCTGTTTTGACAGTAGCTCAAAATAGGTAAAACCCATTTCGTTTTCTGTTCACTTTATTGTGAAAGAAAATTGGCTGAAATGTTAAAACAAGCTGCCAATAAATTATGAGATAACAAGGTGTAGAGCTGGATGAACACAGCAGGCCAAGCAGCATCAGAGGAACAGGAAAGCTGACGTTTCGGATCAAGACCCGTCTTCAGAAATCAGCATCGGTAGTTCCTACTATCTCTGCCAATAAGTTATGGCCCATTTCATGCTACCATGAATTTCAATTTCAACCCCAACATATAACTATTTAATTCATTATAGGCCTTCTTAATCTTTAAGATTTTATGAATCAGGAAAGGAGAAAGCCAGTTAGTCTCTCAAGCCTACACCACTATTCAACATAATCATGGCTGACCTGACTGTAACCTCAAATCTATATTCCTGCCTACCTTTGCTTGTTCATTTTGGCAGGATGAATTAAAAAACAATCATATTTTCACATTTTAATCCATTTTCTACATCTTTGACCACTCATTTAACCTAACCATATGACGTCTTGCAAATTCTTTGAGTGCTTTTCACAACTTACTGTTCTAACTATATGAATGTTATCAGCAAATTTGGCAACAATACGGCCCATCTCCTCATGTGTGTCATGAATAGAACTTGTGAGCACTTGAGGACCCAGCACTGAACGCTGTAGCATGCCACTTGTTACAGATTGCCAACCTGAAATATTTATTTATGGTTACTATTTAAATCTATTCTCTGCATTTTGGTGCCAACCAATCTTCAGTCCATGCTGATATGTGACCCCCGAACCATGAGCTTTAACTTTGTGTACACACCCATTAATCTCATTGGCTGCCCCTTGCTTTCTGTTCTCTATCCATCTACACAAGGCCAAATTTCTCATGGTTCCATGTATTTTTACCTCTACTACTTCATTAGCTGCCATTTGAGAATCCACAGCATTCCCTTGATCCAACTGCTATGCTTCAAATTTTCCCATTATTTTAATCAAATGCAATCACATGTCGAGTGGGAGAAACAAGGGGGTATTTCAACCATAATAGGACATAAACAAATCGAATACTCAACTGACAAGCTTAGACATTCAACAAATAAACCAGTTGCAGGGCACATAATTTATTTCCAGCTGTTTATATCCTCCTTCCAGTTCTTGGCTTAGGGTTTTCTTCTGATTTAGAACTAACTGTAACAAAAATTTATAGAGATGCTGTTTCCAGTTGCTGGTATTTAAAAGATCTGGGAAGCTGTGAACTAATGGCTGCTAGTAAAGAATGATTGGTGAAGCTTAAGTAGAAATGGTGGCAATCTCTGCCTGAATGCAAATAAATGAAATTTTAAAAATGTAGAGGACGCATCAGCCATTGCATGTGACAAATACAAGACGCTAATGCTGGTACACGATTAATCACAATCACACTTCATTCAGAATCTGCATATGATTTGGGAAGAGGATCGTAATTATTCTAGCCTTTATTGTGAGTAAATGGTGCTATCTATGACAATTATCTAACCAGCTAATGAAAGACAAAAAGAAAGGGTGAGATTTGAAGTACTTGAAGTTAAACTATACTCCTTACTGGAAACATCTGTCTCGTTGTTTTTGCACAGATAAAAGAGACTAGAAGGGGAAAAGCTGTCAGTTAAATGGAGCCATGTGTCATGGCATCCTGATTCAGCCACTCAAACCACAGATCACAAGACAGAAGAATGGATTCCTATTACATCTTTGCATTTCGAGACAAATAAAGAATCATCCTGTCGGCTTTTCCCACCCAAATTGAGGAAGATTTGCTGAACTAAACTGTTTCTGAACTCTTACATTGACGGAAGGCAATCAAGCCTGGCAACCCTTCCCCTTGTCTGTTATCTTAAAATCAATTCCACACCCTGATGCTTGGAGTAATGACTTCTGTGAGTGCTCCAGGACGTAGCCCATCTGGTCACTAAGGAAATAGTCAAAAGAGTTTTCACATCGATTTACGAGCCATATGCTGTAAGTCAGATGTGACCTGAAAGCTTTCACCTGGTTCTACAGTAGATGAAGTGTCTGCAGTGTGCTCAGCTGGGAGCTGGCTATGCATTTGTTGGAAGCACTTTCAGCTCTGACTTTCAATTAAAGACTTTGGTCTAATTCTATGCAGAGGTCAGATAGTTGTAATCAGACCACTGCATGCACAAATACAAGATTAGTGATCCGCCAGGTTGGATTAGCGGATCAGATATAGTGGTTTTAATTCAAACAAGTATGCCTAGAGAAAAAAAAGATAAAATATCGTTCCTGAGAATCACTTTGTATTCATATGAAAACCATTATCAGCGTAAGTGTTTCTTTCATCTCATATGAAAACCATTACTGGTGTCGGTGCTTTGTTTAAAGCAGCTATCCTTTACTTTGTTTTTTAAGAGGGAAAATCCTCGGAATTCAGCGAGAAAATATTTCATCCTTTCCGAATGGTTGAAATTGAAAATCAAAGAATTCTGCTTATAGGCAGCAGACAGGCTCCCAGCAGCTCCATACATTTTCTTTTCTAATTTGTAGAAGCAATTATGTAGCAATTTGAGATTTGCAATTACATTATCATAAAGTACAGCCTCATTCACTTCAACCGTTATTATCATATGCTTCAGAAATTTATCCAGCTGATGTTGATGAAAACAGCTTCCTACTGTATTCTTAAGGAAGACAGTTTGGCAATAACTCATAGCAGAAAATGAGATTCATTGAGGATTTACCTTGCTCTTCCAACTAGGAATGAAAGTTAGGAGAATGGAGCATAAAGTCATCAAAAATATTAATATGCACACACTCTCTCTGTCCAGATACTGCCTGACTTGCTGACTGTTTTCAGCATTTGCTGTTAGATTTCTGCACATGTAACTTTTCACACTGTAATTATCCTCTCCTATCAGTGGTGTTGCTGTAGTGCCTGTGATGTTCATCTCAGCTCTGTTGCTGTAATGCAGAGCAAAAAACTCTTTGTCCAAACAATTCAGTTCCACACTAATGTGGTGAAGTGCTGTCTGAACAAACCACTTAGTTGTGTCAAACGTGCTGCCAGTGATTCATGCAAAAGTCCCACGATCACCTTCTCGGGAAATTAGGAAGAGACTATAAATGCCAAACTTGCCAGTAATACTCACATCTCAAGAATGATCAAAAAATTAAACTGAGAGGCAGATTGTTTCCAATAGATTTATAGTTTAGAATACTCTCTTAAAAAAATAAATAACAAGACCATATATTGAACATGCTGTGTAGATTAGACAAATTATTTTAGTACTATATTGAGTAATCATATGGGATCTGACAGTTAATTATATTATAACTATAATTGTTTTCAAGAGTTTACACAAGTAAAACCACAAATGCTATTCTGGCACTATTTTATACACCATATTAACATACTTTAAGCCTCTGCGCTTCTTTTTTTCCATTTCATTCACACAATCTGGTTATGATCTTATGATGAAATAGCTCTGTGAAGCATAGAAAAGGTAACTCCCACTGGCAGAATTGAAAAAGAAACAATGCATGAATGTAAAGAGTCTCAAGCTGTTTCACTTTTTCAAACACACCTATGTGCTTTTTTTTAACAGGCGCATGAGATCAGTAACTCAATCTAATGTTAAAATGGAAATCTAATCACAGGATTGCAGAATTGTACCTTATAGCACCCTGGGGTGCTGTAATGATCCTCGTATTACAATAGATAATTTCTCTGTACATCAAAGAGAAATTTCTCTTTGCAGAGAGAAAGACCAAGACCAGACATTTTTGTTTTGGAACAGAGGTACATTGCACAAACCACACTTTGAGTTCCATAAAACATAACAGGAAACTTAATGAGTGAACGTGTGGACTTAACATCAAACACTAAAACTGGAAAACATACTTGATGCTGAGAGATGTCTTTGTTGCAACAAGCTTAAAGAAGTGTGGGGTGCTCTTGACACAAATGTTTGTAGTCTCCCATACTTTATAGTTCCTATACACAAGTTATCAAAGGACCAGGCAAACATCGTTCATTTTATTAATTGCTCTAATGACTATGTGGGAGGAGAACCTTTTGAGGCAACAGTTCCACTAGTTTTGAGAAATGGTCTATATCTGAAATTTCAGCCCAGATTTTAATAGTCCTGCCTGGAATTAAAATAATAGCGCAGAGATAGTAAGAGCTGCAGATGCTGGAGTCAGAGACAACATAGCGTGGAGCTGGAGGAACACAGCAGACCAGGCAGCAGGAAAGTTGACATTTTGGGTTGGGACCCTTCTTCAGGAATGGGGAAGGGGAAGGGAGCTGGGAAATAAGTAGAGAGGAAATGTAGGTGGGATGGTGATAGGTGAGTGCAGGTAGGCAGTGGTGGGGATTGGTCAGCGGGATGGGTGGTGCGGATAGGTATGAGAGAAGATGAACACTCCCTTTCAAGATATGTACACAGGCTCTGCTGAATTGAGTCCATCTGCCATTCTTGGGTTGTGAATATTTACCAGGTGGATCCCCATAGCCTTCTAAATCTTCAAGGTAAAATTAGCACTGGGCTAAAGAGCTAGTGACGTGAGCAATCCCTTCCCTAGAACTGGTGGGGAAAGTGGCCACACAGTAAAATAATGGAGCAGGTTTATGGATTCCTCCTTGTCCCTGCCCATCACCTCACCAACTGTGAGCTGATGTAGGAGGGATGAAAGGTCCATAGATGATTTTGCTGACTTGCCACTAATGAATCTCCTGAAAGGGGTTAATTAATGCTTATGGGTCTTGAGCCGCCACTAATTCAATTATCCACTTCCTGATAGGCAAGGCAAATCGTTTCTGTCTTGCTGCATTTCCTCAATCTGGAGGCAATTAGGGGCACAGATAGAATTTGGGGGAATCAGATTCTGAAAGTGCCATCACCTCTGACTTCCCTCTTCCAATGACCGCATTCCACCACAATCCCCTCATCCCCTGTTTACTGCTGCAAGTCTGCTTGGTGAGGTATGTCCTGGCCCTCCAACAATGCTCTCTAGTGTCCATTGACTGCTGGCCTCTGATTGTCCAGCATCTTCGGTTGGGGTGGGACTTCAGTAACAAAGGACATGATTGGCTTAGAAGTCCATCAGTAAGTAATTAAGTGCTGATTGGTGCTTGACCGAGTGGGATTTCTTGCAGGTGGAGGTAGGGTTACTGACTACTGAAGATGCCCACTTTAACACGATGTCTTTTATATTAAATTCTGACCATAATGTCCACAATACTTGTCGGAAGTGCAACCCAGAGAGAGGTGATTTTTGCGAGTTTGAACAAAATCAGCCCTAAAAGCGTTCAGTAAATGCAGAAAAGTTAAATTAACTACTTGCTAGTTACCTCATTAGGCAAGGAAGATTTTTTTAAAAATTCGTTCATGAGATGATGGTGCATCTGGCTAGGCCAGTATTTATTGCCCATCCTATGGGGAGTTTAGTGTCACCCACATTGCTGTGGGCATGGAGTCACATGTAGTCCAGACAACGATGGCAGTTTCCTTCCCTAAAGGGGAACCTGATGGGTTTTTCTACCAACAATTGACAATGGATTCATGGTCATCATTGGACTCTTAATCCACACCTTTATTGAATTCAAATTCTAACATCTGGCATGGCCAGATTTGAACCTGGGTCCCCAGAACATTAGCCAGATTTCTGGATTAACAGTCCAACAATAATACTGCTAGTCCACTGCCTCCCCCGTTGTAAATGTGAGGTTATTAATCTGAAGGTCAGTTTGTGGACAGCCAGAGAAGGGGTGAATTTCTCCTCAGGGCCAACTTGTCCAATTATTTCCCTTTCTCACTACTTCTGGAGAGGGGGAAATTGTGCCAAAAGTTTTCTCAGTTCTTTTACATGAAAGATCAAGTGATGTTGTTTAAAATAAAGTGTTTAGATTTCTCTTTAAATCTTAACAATCCATAAGAAGATTGTAAAATCCCACTCACATTTGAAACCTGCCCCCAAATATAACCGCTCTAACAACCATCGCTCTCTAGACATAAGCCCTTTCATAACCCTCCCCTCTGAATACGACCCCATTCACAACACTTCCCTATGAAAAAAATCTCTCTCAAAGTCCTCTCCTCCATTTGTGTCCGTGTTCATTTTGCTCTAATTTCTGACCATGACCTTGCCATAGCCTTTTCCTCATCCCAGTTATGTTTCCATTCACAGCCCTCCATGGACCCATGCCAGCCCCATGATGGCACCCCAAATCCCACTAACTGTTGGGAACTCTCCCCTTGATCCTCCTGCCAATTGTTTGTGCTCATGCCTGCTGTACAGGCTGTCAATTTGGCCTGTTTTCAGGCAAGAGTTTTCATTGATTTATTTAAATGACCTTGCTGAGCTCCTCACACTGTTTCTGCAGTGCTTGCATCAGGTCATATGCAAATCCCAGCAAACGTGTATAATTTCAAGAAGCCAGTAGCAAACATAAACATTTTATAGTCAATGTTATAAGTGGTGCTGCAAAAAAGAATTTCAGGACCAACAATTGAAATAAACTAAAAGCTTATGTGGTAGACGAACTATGATTTATCAAGCTGTAATAAGCAAATTGAACCACAACATTAAAATGTGTGTTTTATGTGATTTTATCAGCCAGAACTAGCCATTACTTTTGCAGCAAGTAGGAAAATAAACATAGGAGACAAGAAACAGGAAAGTAGCAAAAACATATAAATATGAAATTGAAAGAAATGTCAATACAATGTAGAATTACATTTACCTTCCTTTTAATCAGACTTTATATTAGCAAAATAAACCAGTTACTATGAATCTAACATTATGGTAACATGATCTTTTTCTTTACGATTCTGGCTGTCCTGCATGTATTACTACCAAACATGAATAGTCAAATACATGATTTACCAATCGCGTGAAATATACCTGCTAATGCTACGGTGTTGTCCTACTGCAAAAGTAAATGGCACTGATTTGCCCAAAATTGTATATCATACTCTGAAACTTATTAAAAAATGTGTCTGATTTTCATTTTGATAGAAAGCAAATGTTTTTCTGCAGACTGATTTTGTAATTTTAAAATGGCATAGGTTGTCTATGATTGATACATTCCAAAACCTAGCAACTAATTTTCAATGTGAGTTGATATACAAGTTCAACACTTTGTATATTGCTTGACTTCTTTTGAGTGGAAGATGCCATAGTCCTTTCATTGTAACTGATGGTGTTGACTGTAAGATCCATACTGTCACCTTCGCTGAGAAGAGAGTGCTGAATTCAAAATTCATATTCTCCCAAGAGAACACGACAGTGCTACTCTAAAATGAATGCATTAAGACCCCCATTTGTTTTTACAACTTGCTTCCTATCTATGATAACTTGAATGAATTTTATTCTTGGTTTCAGGTTGAAATGCAAGGCAATGCAAATGAAAAAAAAATCAGAGCACAAAGGTCAATGTCCAGTTCCTGTCATTTTTTACACTCTTGTCTTCTGGAGTGATCCATGAAATGAATAAGCTACATACCTACATGAATTGACAGTCTGGTCCTAGACCATACAAACATTAATCCTAAGATATCAGGGTGTAGGCATTACAATGTTCAGATATAACAGGACAGCGTGTGGACTGTGTACTCCAATTCTTGGTTCCTGCATTGAGCGGTTAAACTATCATCAAAAATGGTAACAATGAGCCACTCAAAAACATTCAACTTATAATTTTCAAGTGTTCCTTTGTGAATCAGATCTCAATTAATGAAATTCATTGCTTCACAAAATCATTCTGGCTTTTAGCACCTTCTCATTCCCATAACATTTCCTCTTTATTTTGACCCTTCCAATAAGTGATCTTCTGTGATGTAGAGTTCAACTTGAAACAATAGACTATTTTTTATGGTCTTTAACTGATCTTCTATGCTCATTTTAATTTTACTTTTATTTTATTTTAATTTTTGCTCTTTTAGCCACTACACTAAATAGTTTCTAAAAGATACTTAAATTTAGAATCATATTTTCATTGATATTGATTGGAATCCTGACACAAAAGTGTTTGAAAAAGCGTTACAATCCAACCAATGAACATGGAAGTTCATTCATTCTCATCTTATTAGTATTGTAGCTGCCAGTCACAGTATTGTATAGTTCTCATAATTAAATTAAGCAATATCTTTCATTTGGTAAGAGTACGTAAATACTTAACAACAACATATACTTAAATAGCACCCTTATGAGCACCTTCAATCCAAGATACTTCACAGAAGTAGATAAAAATAAGAAAATAAGAAATCTTTGTCAGGGGATATTAGGGTAGGTGATCAAATACTTTGCCAAAAACGCTTGTTTACAGGTCATCATAAATAGTTGTTTGGTAGTACAGAATTTGAGTATTGTTAAAAAAGAGACACATTTCATTGAAGCTTTTTGTCTGCCCACATCAGGACAATTTACACAAAATACTAATGTAAAGGGTAAACAACATCTGAACTGCTGATTGGTTAAGAAGTGGACTTTAGTTGGTAGAGGCTTTGCAATGGAGAGTGCACCAGTGCATGTTGACTGACAGTGAACTGCCAACTGTACATTGCTTCCACTCAAATAATCATCTAACGCCCTCCTAAATGCCTTAACTGAACCTGTCTACACCCCACTTCCAGGTAGTGCATCCCAGTCCCGATTACTCACTGTATGAAAAAGCTTTTTTGTACCTTACATTTCCTTCTTTTGCAGATTACTTTAAATTTGTATCCTCTCAGCCTTGATCTTTTTATAGGTGGAAACAGATACTCCCCATTTACTCTATACAGGCCTGTCACAACTTTGAAAACCTTTATCAAAACTGCTCTTAGCATTCTTCTTTCCAAGGAAAACACCCTAACTTCTCCAATCTATCTTTATCATTGAAGTTTCTGGCCCTCGAAGCATTCATGTAAACCTCTTCTGAACTTTCATAATACATTCACATCCTTCCTGAAGTGTGGCACCTAGAACTGTTTGTGATACTCAGGCTGAAAGCTAACTAGTATCTTATATACTAGTATATAACTAGTATCTTATAGTTGTACTGTATAAGAAATGAAGGACTCAACCATTTAAACACCTTAATACCTGTTTCAAATGTCAGGCTAATTGTCTATTCACAGACATGTTAAATATTACATCAAGAATGTCTTTGAGGTCAATGGGATGTTAGGATGGACTGTCTCACCCAGAATTTCAACTCAGGCTTCTGTTTGGTGTCAGGAATAGTGGGTGTAAGTTGAGTTTTCCCTCAGGACATATCTTTATAACGTTAAATTGTTGGGTGTGATTTTTTTGTATTTGCTAAATGTCATATTATGTTGTATATTACAATAAACAGTTTTTGGCATCAGAGGAATAAGACATTGAATGATTGATGTAAAGTACCAATACTCATTTATGGTTTACATTTGCAGTTTTCATCATGAAATATGAAGAAACACTTACAGTGAAAAGTGTACCATTAGATATGTAAATGTATTTTACTTGGCTGAGTGCCCATTGTAACATAATGAATCCCAAATAATTTTAATCCAACATCCATAAGTAAAAGACTGATGACCAGTGCTGATTTACTTAATGAAGCTATTAACAATGAAGTTCTGTGCGTACCTCACTGAACTGATTTAGAGAAGGAATAAGAAGTGAGAAAACCTAATAGCAGTGAAGCATTCCAATAGCACACAGTAAATTACTTAGACTTAGATATATTTTCAAATCCATTTAATTGCAATGACTTCATTTCACCATCTGTATTAAAATCACATCATCTGACAACAGTGGTGTCGGTTGAATTTCTTTCTTTTGGGGGTGCCAGACCAAAGAACGATATTTTGAAAGGTCCATTCTTCACATAGGAATTTCACTGTCAGGTTCAAGTTAAACCTTATTACTTCCATTAATCTAACAACTCAAATAAAAAAATTCAATTAAAAGAAAAAAAATGCTCTGAACAAATGCTCTAAAATGCAAAATTCAAATATCAGCTCTGTGCTGTTCATCTATCAATAATGTGGCTGCTGTTCACAGCAAATCCTGATGAACATTATTACTGATTAAATGGAGGCACTGACTACCTTTGTGTAATCTACCCATTGCATTTGGGCTCCATTTCTAAACTTCCCTGAAACTTCTTTGTTCAGAACTGAGTGGAGTACTGAATATGTGCAGAGTATCGGAAATTGTGTGTAAAATCACAAGGAATATACACGTATCCTCATGTCGCACACTTGAGTGTGCATGAAGACTGAGGGAGATGTAAATCTCACACATTTCTTCAGCACAGCTTTTGGCAGTGGTGAGAAAATAAAAATCTGTATATAGAATGCACGTAACGTAAGGTATATTTTGCTTTTATGTAAAAAAGAATCATCAGTTAAGCAATTTCCTTTTACTCTTAAAAAGATTCATGATAAGGTTTGGTGACAGAAATAGTTCTGAGAACAATCAGTTGCCTTGAATATCTTTTATCCTCTTCTTACAGCTTGGGATTTAAGTTCTCTGTTTGTTCTTTTTCCCATCTTCATAGAAAATGCATTAACTTGAAACTCTTACAGTACTCTATAGACACATAAGCTATTATGATGCTATTCACATCTTATTTGCAACTGTACAAAGAAGGTCATATGACATTCATGCTCTCTTAAGCAAACATGGGATAATACATGTGCTGCAGAAGCTCCACAAAGTTTCAGCTGGAGATCAATCAGAAGAAAGCCCAGAAAACAAATTTGCACTTATATTTATGGTGATGGTAAGAACAAAGAAAGCAGAAAGATTTGCATCTATATAGTGACATTCAAGACATCAGGACATCCCAAATTGCTTTACAGCCAATTAAAAGCTTTTGAACTGTAGTCACTGGTGCAGTGCCGAAAGTCATTTCTTCCACAGAATGACCCCATATAAAGCCATGAAGTGCATGATCAGGTCATATGTTTTAGTTGCTGTGAAAGGATAATTATTGACATGACATGAGAAGAATAACCCTGTTCTTTTTGATTAGTACCGGGGGATCTTTTACGCACACCCCATTGCTACCAACAATGCAGTTGCCCCTCAGTGGTACTGTAAGGTGTCAGCTTTGCTTATGTGTTCAAGGTGCTCTGGTGGATTTGCACTCAAAACTTACAGATATGGGATACTTTCATTAATGAAGTAAGTACTCCTGCTTCAACCTATAAGAACATTCTTCTTTCCCCTACTGCACAATTTTGAGATGTTTTGGAGGCAGAAGGTTGCTTCATGTTGTTTCTTTTCCATCATCAACTAACCAACCATATTAATAACATCCAGATTACTGGTGGCCAATCTAGCTGGACAGTTTGTTACAGCTCAAAAGGAAGACCTACTTCTAATTTCACAATTAGGACAATGCAACTGACCTTTTGGAATAATTTACTACCAGTATAGTATAAAATTTGTTCCTGAAATAAAGAAAATGAAAATTTTATAATTAAATTTTCACAAAGAAAAACTGCAAAGCTTGTCTTCTTCACTGATCTCCAGAAGTTAAATACATAATCTTTGCTTCCTAGATAAAGCTATGAAATTACTACTCTTCAAGTGTCAGAAGTGAACTTGAGTATAATAATAATTACCATTTAGCTTTGAATGCTTCAAAATCTATTAAATTAGAACTGTAAAACTGCTCTAGTAAAAGAAAGGAATACAAAGTGGAAGCAGCAAGGTATGAAATGAAATCAAATCTCTTCTATGTTTACTTGGCAATAAGGAAAGAGAACAAGCAGCATTTCCTCTCTCCCTTTCAACCAAACAAAGAAAGGTTTGCCGTTGTGATGTCTGCCACTGCTGATGAACTAAACTCATCCCAACAATTGTACCTTTAATTGTTGCATAGGTTTCCAGTGTGAATAGTGAAGCTGTACAGAAGAGAAACATGCCAGCTCTGATTCCTGACCTGTGCTGGTGATTAGGTCACTGCAATTGGTCTCAGTGTCCCTAGGATAAAGGAGGGTAAAAATTAGCTGAAGTTTCCACTTCTAATTGTCAACTTTGGATTGCTTACTGAAAAGTGCATCTATTAGTTGTTGTCAGGTTTGAATTTGGCTATGTTGATGGTCATGGATGCATAGGCTTGGACATATGAATTGTCGCTTAGGAGAGATTCCATTGGAGGAATCATCTATCATGAAGGGAGGAAAAAAAATGTATAGAAGGACAAAATCTTTCCAACAATGGCAAATAAAAATGAATAATTGCCAATCCCAGGTCACAAACAAGGACTGTTTATTTATGGCCAAACTAAGAGAATCCCATCACTTTAATCCATTAGGCAAGAATATGATAGGATTGCATTGGTTGCTTAATTTACATGCTGCATTGATTTCTACACTCCATTGACTTCAAAATATAGAATATGTATACAAAATGAGGCAATGGATTACAAAATTGTAATTAGTTTTGTATGTGCAATCTCAACAGTATAAATGTACGTTACATATTAAGGCAAATACTTTGAAATTTAACTCCAAATTTATTACTTTGCTTTTTAGGTTTATATTCATTTTTTAGAGAAAATACATGAAAAATCATTGGCTAATAGGGAAACTGGTCCACTTAAAAGATTATTTTAGACGCAAATAACCAGCAAATGAAAAGCAATGACTTCAATCATCTGCTCTGATGTGTTATCAAGGACAAATTCAAACACTTGTACTTGATGCGTACAATAATGACAAGATAAAGAAAGTCATTTGTTTGACATCGCTTTGCACTCTAAATGTCGCAGCTCTCCAGGTAGTGTAATTACTTAGCACTGTTTGAGTGCTCCAAACAGCCAATAATCATTACAACAGGACATCATATAGTTAATTCAAATGGCAAGACACATTTATTTCTTCAATTATGCATAATCGTAATCAACTCAGCAAATCAGTGAAAATTGCAGAAAAAAAAGTACCATGCAACAAAAATGTACAAAACTAGCTCAGAATGAGACTATTAATCACAATGCATAAAATATCGTAGTCATAAAAAGGTCTTGGTCATTTCATTCTAGATTTATGTTCACGGGTTATCATTTGTAACAGGGTGAAGGATTATGTATGTCATGTTGGTGAATTGTACATATACAAATATTTTGTTTCATCATAAATTTAAAGTTGGATACTGCAAAGAATTACAGAATAATTCCCTCAAATGTATACTGTGATTATTAACAATACAACCTGCAATCTACTGATTTTGTGAGCCTGCTGGCAGGATACTATTCTGACTGGGGAAAACCTGTCAGGACCCCACTTCACCTTCTGGTTGATAGCTTTATACAGTGGCCAAATAAGCGATTAATGCCATGTGTTCGCAGTTCGGCTACTTTACACTCACTGGTTGGAGTTTCTTTGTGAAGAAAACAAAACATTGCTAAATTATTTTGTCAGAGGTGAATGTGAAACCTGGGAATGCAAATACTGAATGTTAAGTTAAATTATGAAAATAAACAGCTTAACTATAGGGTAGCATCATAGAAAGTTTACGTAATAGATTGAGGCCGTTTGGTCCATTATATCTATGCCAATATATTCCTTCTCAGCTTTTGAAATTCCATGAGCAAATTGCCTACAGTCTTTAAGACTTTGAAAGGTGTGCATATATTTGAATGGGGCACCTTATGCAGAATCATACGATGGATTGGGTATAAGATCTCTGGCCTTGAAACTGTATTGGGAAGCCTCAGCACACATTGGTTGCCACTTAACTTATGCCTATCACTCAACTGGCATTGCTTTTTCACATTAACCTAAAGTTTCCAGGAATTTTTTTTTAACTTCCCACTGAAAGCAAGGTGAGTCCACTGAGGTAGTTGAGGGATGAAACAGTAAAGACTGTCAGTAAAGACTGAAAGATTTTAGGCTTTGCAACCACAGATAACTAAAATAGGTATTCATAAATAATTCTAAGATTGCTTATTCAGTTTATTAAGAAGGAACAGTTTAAATATTATGCAATAGCTAAACAGACAGGAAAGGTAAACAAGATAAGACAGGTGTGAATAGTTCACTGATGCCAAGGACATGCAAACAGATGGCACTAAGGATGTTGATCTCAGTAGCATTTGATGACAAATCCTGCTCTTCAGCTCAAGTATTAGGGGCCTCTTCCTTGGGACTTGCTTTATCTTCTCTTGTCTATCTTCTGTCTGAAGAAGGTGATAAGGTCTACCCATGTCTCAAAGCATTCCTTAACGCATTTTATTTCTAGGGTTGGTAGTTTATCCAATGTCAAACACTTTCTGGGACCTTTCTAACCAATGAATATCAGAGAGGTACCAAGATGTCAAGGTGATTTTCTCTTCCCCTACTCAGGTCACTTTTTAGCTTATAACATGTGGAGGGTCATTTATTAGTCTTTACTAGACAATTGTATTGATAAGGGGATTCACATGATGCCATCCTACTGACTTAAGACTATCAACATGAACTCTTGAACCAAAAGAAGTCAATATTTCTAGGATAACAAGGTGTAGAGCTGGATGAACACAGCAGGCCAAGCAGCATCAGAGAAGCAGGAAAGCTGACGTTTCGGGTCGAGACCCTTCTTCAGAAATGGGGGAGGGGAAGGGGATTCTGAAATAAATAGAGAGAGAAGGGGAGGCGGATAGAAGATGGATAAAGGAGAAGATAGGTGGAGAGGAAACAGACAGGTCAAAGAAGCGGGGTTGGAGCCAGTAAAGGTGAATGTCGGTGGGGAGGTAGGGAGGAGATAGGTCAGTCCAGGGAGGATGGACAGGTCAAGGGGGCGGGATGAGGCTAGTGGGTAGGAGATGGGGGTGGGGCTTGAGGTGGGAGAATGGTTAGGGAAGCGGAGATGAGCTGGGCTGGTTTTGGTATGCAGTCGGGGGAGGGGAGATTTTGAAGCTTGTGAAGTCCACATTGATACTCTTGGGCTGCAGGGTTCCCAAGTGAAATACAAGATGCTGTTCCTGCAGCTTTTGGGTGGCATCATTGTGGCAATGCAGGAGGCCCAGGATGGACATGTCGTCCAAGGAGTGGGAGGGGGAGTTGAAATGGTTCGCGACTGGGAGGTGTAGTTGTTTGCTGTGAACCGAGCGTAGGTGTTCCGCAAAGCGGTCCTCAAGCCTCCGCTTGGTTTCCCTGATGTAGAGGAGGCCACAATGGGAACAGTGGATACAGTATACCACGTTAGCAGATGTGCAGGTGAACATCTGTTTGATGTGGAAGGTCTTCTTAGGGCCTGGGATGGGGATGAGGGGGGAGGTGTAGGGGCAGGTGTAGCACTTGCTGCGGTTGCAGGGAAAAGTGTTGGAGGTGGTGGGGCTGGAGGGGAGTGTGGAGCGGACAGTTTCTCTGCGGAGGTGGCCTTATGTTATGCTTACAATTACATAAGAATTTGATACTTATTCAGAATAAGGTCATTTATTAAAGGTCACTTTTTTTTAACAATACTCAATATGCCCAACTGCTTTTCATAGTTACTGACGGAAAACGGTTTGTGCACAGTTCTTGAGCTGAGAGGTTCCTGTGAAGATTTCCTCAACACCTTGGAGATGTCATCTACACCTTGTTGATGTGTAGGTTTGCACTGGCCTTTGAAGCTCTGATCTTGTAGATCAGTATGGGTACTTTTTACACTGCCTTAGATTTGACCTGAGATGAGCAGCAAAATTACAACAGCAATGGCATCATAAAACTGTCATTGATTGTCTTAAAACCCAACAAGTTCTCTAATGTCCTTTAGCAAAGGAAATTGGCTACCTTTTCTGATCTTCATGTGATTGCAAATCCACAGCAATATGGTTGACTCTGAATCACCTTCCGAAATGGCCGAGCAGAGTTCAAGGGCAGTTAAGGAGTGGGAACAAATAAAGGCCTTGCCAACAATATCTACAGCTCATGAAATAAGTTTTAAAAGTTACTCAGTTACAGCAATATTATTCTCCAGATCCATGAGCAACGAACAGCTCAGGCTACAATATTAGCCGAATCCTGTTGTATTTTTAAATTTATCCAATTCTAATGAACGGTCATTGACTGGAAACATTTTTCTTTTTGTTTCTTTCTCAACAGATGCTGCCCAATCCGCTATCTCCATCATTTTATGTTTAATTCTTATTTCCAACATCTGCAATATTTTGCTCTTGACCATCAGACATTCTATTTAATTCATGGTCTATAATCAATAGATGAATGCATAGATACACTCATAAGATTGTCATCTTTGGTGTCACAACACTCCTTCAATGGTTAAAAATTTGTGACATTATATTTGTGGTTGAGACATCCTCCTGCAATCACTCAGTGAAAAGTCACAGTGCAGTTGGAAAGACTGTGACGACATTGCACATTCTGTTCTGCTGCTCTCAAAATACACTGCTCATCAAGAGGGCCCAAGACACAACATCTGTGTCCAGATAAGCAGGGTTTGGACTTTTGTGTACTCTCTGGCAGAAATGTTCCACTGCTGCCCCGTCTCCAGCATGCACACATATTCACTTGTGACATGTCATTCATTACGTGAAAACCGTAGTGAACTATGCTCCATTGTCAAACACTATCCTTTGCAGCACACTGAATAAAATGCAACTAGTGGTCATTGTGTCTTCAGTGGTTGCAATCATTGAGTTGCTGGGTTGTTGAACAATGGAAAATTTGGACAAGTCATCTGTCACAAGGATCTGAACTTTCCTGTGCACTATGAATGAATCTGTTGCTATTTTTGATCAAGCAGTGGGTAGAATGTTACGTAAATGGAAAGGCTGCCTCAGCTCCTGGGTTGAAGCAACTGGCCTATAGTTGCATGCATTCACAAGTTGTTCAATATCCTGATTCATCTCTGGGCAGATGCCTGGTATAACAAATTCATCATATCCTAGTATAATATCTTAGACATTGGAAGTATTTTGCAATTAAAAATAATGACGCATCAAGTTCATCTCTGTATGACCAAAATGACAAAACATTCTCAGAAACTTCTTTAATACTGTCAGACCAGCCCTGGATATAGGTAATTTGCAATGCTTGTAGTTGCTCATCTTTGACAGTTGCTGATCGCAATGCTATAGTGTAACAGGTTTCCACTCTGAATGTCTTCAACTCCAATTGTTTCATTGTGTCATTTGTATTCTGTTTCACTACTTTGGATGTAGTTTGAACCTCATGAATTGTGACTATCTTGAGATCTGTGCATATTGGTCTTCCTGCAATTGCTGGATCAATGGTATTTACCAGGGAGAAGATTTTGGAAAGCCAAAATGAGCTTGCACATAGATGGCACAGTGTGATTGTCCAATGCATGAAATTAGTGATTGATTATATGCTGAGAGACAAGGTTGTATGAAGGCGTGCCACTTACATAGATACACGTCTTTCAAGATGCATTATGGTTATTGCTGGTACTAGCTTCCCTGTTTATTTTATCTTTCAGAGTGTGTTGACCAGCCTTTTCAGGATGCATGATGTTAATGATGGTAAACCTTCAGATTATCTTATACAATAGCATGTGAAGCTAACAATATTAAAAGTTTGATCATCTTGTGAAATTTAATTTTCACTTGGTTAACTGTGTACTTTATTGATGTTTAAAATTTTTGAGAAGATTTGTAGCTCGGGTTGTGGATGAGGTTGTAGACTTACTTGTGTTTGATTGCAGACGTTTCGTCACCCTGTGAGGTAATATCATCAGCGTGCCTCTTGGTGTCACCTATATAATGTTTCTTACAGTCCTTGTATGGTATTTTGTATATTACATTAGTTTTTTTGGTTGTGGGAATGGGATCCTTTACATTTGTCAGTAGCTGTCGCATGGTGGTTGTTGGTTTGTAGGCTACTCTGATACCTCGGGGTCTGAGTAGTC
Source organism: Rhincodon typus (assembly GCF_021869965.1). Taxonomy (NCBI): domain Eukaryota; kingdom Metazoa; phylum Chordata; class Chondrichthyes; order Orectolobiformes; family Rhincodontidae; genus Rhincodon; species Rhincodon typus. The sequence continues at coordinate 76,893,566 of NC_063334.1, read as the reverse complement.
TTGTGGTCATTTCTGATGTGCCTGTGATGTACAGTAGGGTGACTAGTGTGTCTGGCCATGTTGTATCTTCTTGTTGTGTTCTGTCGCAGAGGTAATGACGGATTGTGCTTTTTGGATATCCATTCCTTTTAAAAACTCAGAATAAGTGTTCTGCTTTGCTCAATTCTGGTTGCTGCAGTGTGTTGTGGCTTGTTTGAATAATGTCCTGATGCAGCTCTGTTTATAAGTATTGGGGCGGTTGTTGGTGTAATTGAGTATCTGGTCCATATGTGTGGTCTTTCTGTATACGCTAGCCCAGAGTTCCCCGCTGTTCTTACGTTCTACCATTACATCTAGGAAGGGTAGTCAGTTATTGTTTTCTTCCTATTTTGTGGATTTTATTTCAGTGGGGATGTTGTTTATATGCCGGTGTGTTTCTTCTAGTCGTGTGCATTTGATAATCATGAAGGTGTCATCTACATAACGGACGCAGAGTTTGGGTTGTATAGTGGGGAGTGCTGTCCGTTCTAATCTTTGCATTACTGCTTCTGCAAACAGTCCTGATATTGGGGATCCCTTTAGTGTTCTGTTGACTTGTTTGAATATACTGTTGTTGAAGGTGAGTTGGGTTGTGAGGCACAGATCCAGCAGTTTCAGGGTACTGTCCTTGTTGATGCTGTTGGTGTCGTGGGGTGTCGCTGTTGCCTCCTCAACAGACCACAACAAGGAGAACAACATGGCCAGACACACTAGTCACCCGTCCATACATCAGAGACTCATCAGAGATAACCATAAGACTACTCAGACTCCTAGGTGTCAGAGTAGTCGACAAACCATCAATCACCCTGCGACAGCTACTGACAAACATAAAGGATCCCATACCCACAACCAATAAAACTAATGTAATCCCATGCAAGGATTGTGAGAAACGTTACATAGGCTAAACTGGAAGAAAACTGACAATAAGGACACACGTACACCAAGTACACACCAAGAAACATGATCAATTCTCACTGGTCTCAATACAGATGGACAAAGAAGGACACAAATTCGACTGGGACAACACATCCATAATAGATAAAAACTGAAAGAACTGCAGATGCTGTAAATCAGGAACAGAAACAAAGTTGTTGGAAAAGCTCAGCAGATCTGGCTGCATCTGTGAAGGAAAAATCAGAGTTAACGTTTCGGGTCCTTCCTCAGAACTGATGGTGGCTGGGAAAACGTCAGTTTATATGTAGAACATCCATAATAGCACAAGCCAAACAGAGACATACCAGGGAATTCCTGGAGGCTGGGCATTCAAAACCGCAACTCCATCAACAAACACATTGAACTGGACCTGATGTACAATCTATGAAAAACAGAACTGGAAGTAATGCCAACCACCCCAGCAAACCAAGGCATATAAACAACAAATGGGACAGAACACCAATGCTTCACCGGAGGCGCACTGATGATGTTACCTAGCAGGGTGACGAAAAATCTGCAGTCAAACACACCAGCTTGGCGAGCAAGTCTACAATCTCACTTTATTGATGTTTTTGCATTTATGAAAGTTTCAGCATATTTCCTGCTGCCAGTGTTATTTGATTTGAAAGATAGAGTGAAAAGTATTGCATTGCATGCTAACAAGACAACGCATACCTTACATAAGTACATCAGGTTAATAGAATAAAATAAAGAATATAGTGTTACAGCTACAGAGAATGTGCAGAGAAAGATCAACTCTAATATATGACAGGCCCATTCATAAGTCTGATAACACTTGTTGGTCATCTTATCTGCATTTTGCTGTGGGGTCCAACTTGATCTTTGGAACTAGATTTCTTGTACACATGTGCCCAATATCCACTGGTGCCACATGCTTTACAGGTGTGAAGAAAAGATGGACAAATTTTTGGTCAGTGTGACAAGTTGCTTCTGTTAAAGATTTTGTTGTTCTGGCACACATCATCACTTATTATACTGCTGCACCTAAAATGTGTAATTATTGTTGGCTTGACAATATGGTTTCATGCTTGAAACTGTCTTTGACAATCAAATGGCCCTTTTCCTTTCTCAGATCATTTCTTTAATCGGTGTAGAGAGGACTAATAATTTGATGAGCTTCTCTGAGATTCCTACTTTGGCAAATTCACACTCATGCTGTTTGTCATGGCATCTTCTGACAAATTTATCAATAGATTTTTGGGCTTTCTGAATCCATGACTTGGAATCTGTTAATCCTCTTAGCTTCAGCTGGTTTTTGTGTACTTACCAGATCTTTGCTGCATCTTTATGATGGTCAATGTAATAATTGAATATATTAAATGTATGAAGCCCACTAACTGCTGATGGCAAGCAAGATTTCTACAGCTTTCTTTTCATGATTAGTTAGCACTTGATCTGTGAAATAAGATTACACACAATTCTTGAATAGCAATAATTCAGTAAAGGTATAATTGATTGTCCAATTCACAATTAAGTATTGAGGGTATTTGGTTTATTTTTAGAAATAGAATGTAGTGTTTGTTTGTTTTATTGGTTTTACTTTCAATTATTCTGTTTCCTTTTTTGGTTTTGTTTTGTTTTACTTTTCTTATTTTTGATCCTTTAATGAGCTTTAGTCACTTTAGAAACTGTAGTTTTAAGGAATGCAGACATATAAGAGCAGGTTCCTTCTAGCAAACGGTGTTAAAACTGAAAAGTCATAACCAAACAAACTGCACACAGCTAAGGCTTGGTGATATACAAGACACCTTTCTAGTGATATATTTTCACTCAGGTCAGCTCTTTCAATATGCTTTGGGTTGCATTTGACTGCCTTGTTTTTATTTGAAATTGAAAAGGAAGCTATAGATTTTTTTAAAAATAGAAATAGTCTTCTAACCTAAAAGAACTTGGAATTAATGGAGATAAAAGCCTGTTCAATTTATATGTTTCTACTGACAGAAATTGGTGCTGGTAATTTTCTGAATGTTTTGATCGCTAGGACTATGTTCAGTTGATCTTCAACGAGGTTTCAAAATATATGTTACGGAGATGTTGAACCCTTCTAAAACATCCCACTGCTGCTAACCATGAACTGTCTCCCTTGGGTGGCTTGGTACCCAGCAGCACATTTGTTCGTGATTCTCCAACGCCTATGTTAGTTCCTGTAACATAAAAATTTGATGTGGGTAACATGATACTGAAAGATTCAACAGAATTTTATTACAACTTCTGACGTATACAAATACTACAGTCACAGGTGCTTCAGCATCTGGGCTAATATTAAGCTTTTTCATTACGAACAGTAGCACAAATGCTTTCATCAACATGTCATGTTTCAAGTAGCCACCAGTAAGATGGAATCTGAGGCCATTGTACAACACAATTCTCAGTGGTATTGTTATGAGCATGTCTTGTAAAGGAATACAGCATATTAACTGAGACAGAATACAACAGTGACAACTGATGGTGTTGCCCCTGTTCTATTCCTTGTCCTGTCCACTGATTAGTTGCTCCCACCACCGCCACCGTCAAGATGATTGGTTAGCCAGCACTGATTCTGGGGTGAATGTGGATTAGCGTTGGAGCACTTGTTTCACATCCAGTCCCAGACTCTATTCCAAACTGATTAATGAGAAATTTTGCTCAGCGTATTTTTGGAAAATGAAAGGCTTTAATGTCATTAAAAGTTGTATTTATCACACAGACGTATCTGGAAATGAAGAGAATGGGAGAAAATCAATTTTAAAGAAATACCATCTATTGCCTCTAACTTTCCATTTAAAAGTCATAATATTTCTAACAGAGATTAAAATATATTCTGTAATATGAATGAATTAACTCTTACTATTTCAATAATTCCAAGAGTTTCAAAATTACACTACAATCGATTTACTATACATAAATCAAGACAATGATGGAGTAATCTTTGTTTTCCAGGATGATTGCAGCTTCTACAAAAAGATTTTTGACAAAGCAGCTTCTTTGATCAGTACTCCATTTAAACAGTCTTGTTTTTCACTGCCAGCATTTATCATCTACACAATGAATCGCAGCAAAATGAAAAGGATTCTTTGAAAGCACAATCCAAACCCACAAACAGTGCCACCTGGAATTTGACAAAGACAGATTTTACAAGAAAAATGTACCACCTGTAGCTAATTAAGGAAATTAAGGAACTTTCCATTAGTTTGTCTTATTGTTGCTTGTTTACTAAGCTTTAGTCACTTTAGAAACTACTGATTTATGGAATGCAGACGTGTAGGAGCAGATTTCTGCTATCAGATGGTGTTAAAGCCAAGTAAAAGTGATTATGTTGTGAGCCTTCACTCTTTGTTTTGAGTAAAAGAGACAAAAGGCCATAACCAATCAACCAACCTTTGCACACAGGTAAGCCTTGGTGGTGCATAAAACTACTTTTTAGCAGATTAAAAGCTATGTTTTCCATTGGTTCAGCTCTTTTAATATGCTGTGGGTAGCCTTTGGTTGCCTCTTTTTCATTTGAAATTGAAAAGGAAGCTAAAGATTTGTTTTTTTTAAAGATAAACAATTTTCTAACTTGAAGGAACTTGGAGTTAATGCAGAAAAAAACATCTGTTCAATTTATAAGCTTCTACTGACAAGAATTAGTGCCGTTAATTTTCTTGGTATCCAGGGCTGTTCTCTAGTCAATTTTTCAATGAGGTTTTCAGATATATGCTACAGATATCTTGAGCTCTTTCATAAATGATACCTTTGCTGCTAACCATGAACTGTCTCCCTTGGGTGGACTTTACCTCCAGCAGCATAGTTTTTCCTGACAATGCAATGCTTATGTTAGCTCTTGTAACATAAGAAGTTAAAAATAGTTAAAGATTGCAACAAGTTGAAAGAAAAGGTCTACAGTGCTGTGAAGATTCATGGGTGGCCAGACGTTTGGGAAGATTTTAGTAAACAGCAAAGCATGACTTAAACAAAATAGAGAAATTAGAGTATGACGTAAAATTGGCAAAAAATAAATAACAACCCATCTGGTTCACTAATTTCCTTCAGGGAAAGAAATCTGCCACCCACACCTGGTCTGGCCTACATGTGACTCCAGACCCACAGCAATCCACTGCCCTCTGATTATAGATAGGTTAAGCAGACAGAGTAAAATGTGGAAAAATGTAAGGTTGTCACTTTGGCAGGAAGAGGAGGAAAGCTATACATTATTTAAATGGTGAAAGACTGCAGAAGGCTGCAGAGTAGCAGGATCTGTGTGCTCTTATAATATGATTCCAAAAAGTTAGCGGGCAGGTATAGCAAGTTATTAGGAAGACAAACAGCATGTTAGCTTTTATTTCAGGGTACATGGAACTTAAAGCACGAAAATTTAACTAAAATGGTACAAGGCTTTGGTGAGATAAGACCAAGAGTACTTTGTACATTTTTGATTTCCTTATTTGAGGAGAATTTTACTTGCCTTGGAAGAAGTTCATAGAAGATTCACAAAGCTGATTCCGGGGACGAAGTGTGTCCTATGAGGAAAAGTTAATCTGGCTGGGCATGTATTAACTGAACTTTAAAAGAATAAGATGTTCATATTGAAACATGGGATCCTAAAGGATTTTGACAACGTTGATACTGGCAGGATGTTTCCTTTAATGTGGAAAGGTAGATGTAGGGATGAAGTTTAAAAATAAGGGATCTTCTGTTTAGGACAATGATAAGGAGGAATTTCTCTTCTCAGAGGATTGTTAATCTTTGGAATTCATTTCCCCAGAGACCCAGAATGCTGGGTCATTGAGTATATTCAAACCTGATACAGATTTTTCTTTTATCTACAAATGAATCAAGGATATAAAATGCAGTCAGCAAAGTAGAGTTAAGGCCACAGTTAGATTAGCCGTGATCTTATTTAATGTTGGAGCTGGCTCAATAAGCCATATGACCTATTCGTGTTCCTATTTCTGGTGATTTTATGATCTTATTTAGAAGGACAAAAGACAACAGGAACATAAAAATGTTCAAGATTCCCTCCAAATTACACATCATCCTATCTCAGAAATTATAATTATTCCTTCACCATATCTGGGTTAAAATCCTGGAATTTCATATCCAAAAGCAACACCCTTGAAATAATTGCAGAGGCTCGTATCCCATCACCTAATACTTGTGCATACTACACTGGCTGTTGCCAGCCAGCTCAGAGTCCATCATCAGAACTGAGGCGATTCTCATGTCCTGGCTTTATTAGTCAGCCAGGGCTTTCCTGATTGGCCCAGGTTAGCAACGCCAATCAATGACCTTGTAGTCAACAAGGGCAACCTGGTTCCAATCACTACATCCCTCTCCCCTCCGTCCAGGGATGAAGGGCCTGGCTTGTAGCTTTTCCTGTGATGTTTCCTCCCAAGTCTGGTTCCTCTGATTCGGACTCTGACACGGGCAGCATGTACTGGACCGTAGCCCACAGTCTCAGGAGAGTTTCCTCCTCTTCTTCCAGCAGTAATGGTACCAAAGCTGCATCCATCTCAGACTCTGAGGTTTGCTTGACACTTAAGAGGGGGAGAACCTACGGTTTCTGATAGGCCTTCTGGCTGTTCTGAGGGGCCAGGTATGTTTTGCTCTGGCCCTGTTTGTAACATAATGGCTTTCAGGTGATCCACGTATTTGTTCAGGCCTGTATCACCTACCTGGACTTTGTAAGTGACAGGACCTGACCTCACATCAACCTCATATCATACCCATACAGAGCCATTATCATGGTTCTGGCACCAGAATTAAATTATATTTCTCACTTAGAAGAGGCATGTGGCTGACATTAACATTCATGCTGCCATTTCATCCACCCCCAAGTTTTGAAAATATTAGTTTAACCTGTTGCGGAGTCTTCTCCCCATCAGCAATTCTGCTGGAGCTACCCCAGTTGTTGTGTGAGGGATAGTCCTATACTCAAAGTGGAACTGGGACAGTTTGGTATCAATTGACACTGTAGGCTGCTTCTTTAAGCTTGCCTTCAACATTTGGACCACTCTTTCCACTAGACCATTTGACGATGGGTGGTATGGAGTTGTCCTTATGTGCCAAATATCATTGGACTTCAGGAGATATTCAAATTTCCTGCTGGTAAATGATGTCCCATTGCCCGTGACTAATACTTCCGGGAGTCCGTGTATCACCAATGATACTTAAAGTTTCTCAATCGCATCTCTGAGTTTGCTGAATGAATTTTAAGCACTGAGTTCTGAGGAAGGGTCACCAGACCTGAAAACATTAACTCTGATTTTTTTATTCACAGATGCTGCCAGACCTGCTGAGCTTCCAGCAACTTCTGTTTTTGTACTTTGAATGAGCGTCCACATTGACTAGGAACATTGAGCCTATGAAAGGACTGGCATAGTTGACATGCGGGGGTTTACCCAGCCACTCCCATGAAAGTGGGGGTGGTCCTAGTGGCAATTTTTGTCCTTGTTGGCACACTGGGCATTACCCCACCAATGCAGCTATGTCAGCATCCAACCCTGACCACCAAACATAGCTTCTTGTTAGCATCGTCATCTTGGAAATTCCTGGATGACCCTGGTGGAGGTCAACCAGTATTTGGCAGTGACCTTTACTTGGGACAATCACCCATGCTCCCCATCGTAATATATGCCACTCTCCACAGTGATCTGATCTTGCCGGGTCCAGAAAGATTTTAACTCAGGTGGCAATGGCCCTTCTGTTTCCCCCATTACCACCAGTTTGTTTTAGTTTCACTAGGACCGGGTCTTTTTGTGTCCACAGTCGAATGTTGTCTGCAGTGACTGGAAGGGTATCCAGGATGTTCAAAACTAAAACAGACTCTTCCGGGGAGGCGCCAACAGTGGAGTATCTGCCAGTGGTGGGGGGTGGCTCAACGCATCTGCATGAGCCACTTGACTTCCTGGACAGTGTTCGAACTTGTTCTTGTATGCACTGAAAATAAGGGCCCACTGCTGAATTCTACCGAAAGCTATGGATGGCATCACGTTATCTTCCTTCAGTAGCCTTAGCAGGGGTATGTGATCTGTTACTATGACAAATTCCTGTCCGTAAAGGTACTGTGCAACTTCCTCACACCAAAATTGGCAGCCAAACCGTCCTTCTCTATCTGGGCATATTTGCATTCGGCATCAGCCAAAGTCCAGGAAGCATACATTTTCAGGCATTCCTGTCCATCGTGTCACTGGTGAACCAACACCACCCAGATACTGCACGGGGAAGTATTGCATGTCAGCACTAACTCTCACTTTGGATCGTAGTGAGCCAACACCTGAGATGATGATAGCTGCTCTTTCACTTCCTTAAAGGCTATGACTGTTTTCAAGGTTAACCCTTTTTCAAAAGCAAGTGTAAGGATGCCTAGATGAAGGCCAGGTCATTAATGAATTTTCCATAATAATTCACTAAACCAAAGAAAGACCTAAGCTCTGGTACAGACGTGGGAGCCGGGCTCCTTTGATCGCTCTCACTTTCTCTTCCAACCGGTATAACCCAGTTTTGTCGACTCTGTAACCCAAGTAGATTACTTGGGGTGCCTGGAACATACATTTTTCCCTTCTAAGGTGTACGCTCACTTGAGAGAAACTTTTAAATACTATGTCCAAGTTCTCCAAGTGCTGTTTATTGGCCTTCACTGTTATTAGTAAACATCGAGATAAAAGGCAACCTGGGATAGCCTTGTGAAATGTTCTCCATGGTCTGCTGGAAAAGGGTGCAGGCTGATGATACCCCAAATAACAGTCTTGTATATTGAGGTAAACCCTTAAATCAGAGACTCCCCCCGCCAACTTTGTGTAGAAGTCCTCTATGCAAGAGACTGGGTATTTATCCTGCTGCAAGAAGCAGTTTACCGTTTGATTGAAATCCCCACAAAGGTGAACCGAGACATCAGACTTCACAATTGCTAAAACTGCTGCCCATTCTGCAAACTGCACTGGTTTGATGATTCCTTCGCTCTCCAGTCTCCTGATTTCTGTCTCTACTTTTGCTCACAAAGCAAATGCCACATAGTGGGTCTTGCAAAGTCTTGGAATAGCTTCCTGGTAAAGTGGCTTTGGCTGCTTTGATAGTCCCAAGCCCTTCCTGAAATATTCCTGGGTATTTCACTAGGACTTCACTGAGGCAGCCATTTTCTAATTGAAAAATATGAAGCCAATCAAGGTGAATCTTTCTCAACCAATTCCGCCCCAATAGGCTTGAGCCCAAGCATTTTACTAGCATCAGTGTTGGTTGCACCAACTGCATCTCATAGGAAACTGGAACCGAAGTCATATCCTTCATCTGCAACGGTACCCCAGTGTATGTTCTCAGTCTGGCTGAGGTCTTGCGCAAACTTAAGGGTTGGAGTCTCGATCGAATCTTGTTAAAGACCAATTCTACAACCACAGATACAGCTGTGCAGGTGTTGACCTCCACAGGAACTGGGTGACCGTTTAACCAAATATTCATTTTAATCACTAAGCAATGGTGTCACTAAGCAACTTAATTGTTCCACCCACATGTTAGGGGGCTTTCCAGGGTCTGCACTGTCCTGGGTACTGGCCTATAAGTTTTCTTACTCAAGTCAGGCCTTGTAGGGCTCTTTTGCAGTCTCGAGTCTGCATACCAGCAGCAACTACAATGGCTCATCAGCCCAGATCCTGAAGAACTTTTGAGCCACTTGGCCAAGGCTCAGCTTTGTTGTGAAGTGCTGTTGTGAGTTGGCCTACAATGTCTCTGCTCAGGATATGCCCTGTATGAGGCTCTGCAATTGCCTTCACTCAAGTGGCGTTCGGAAAACTCATTCGGAGAGGTGAGGGAGTCCGCTTCCATTGAGATGTCTGGTAACTCCCATGCTCCACTTGCTGCATTTTCTAATGACAACGTTAGTTGTAGTGCCTGTTTGAAGTCCAGTTGGGCTTCAGCTAGTCTGTGCTTCTGCGTAGCTACGTCATTAATCCCATATACCAAACAGTTTCTCAGCATCTCATTCAGTGTTAACCCAAAATCACATACCTCTGCCAGTCATCTCAACCTTGTCAAAAATCCTAATATGGATTCCCCTGGTTCTGTAACAGCCAAATAAAACCAAAAGCATCTCCAGATTAGAGGAGGTTTGGGGTCATAATATTCCTTATCTAGCTCCGTCAACTCTTGGAAGGTTTTGCGTCTGGTGCCTCTGAGAAAGTTAAGCCCCTTATAACCAAAGATGCTGCGGGTCTGCAAGCAGTCAGATGGATTACTCATTGCTTTTCATCTGCCCTAATGTCATTTGCCCAGAAAAAATATTGCATTCTTTCCACCTACTGAGTCCAGTTTTGAACAGCAGAATCAAATGAATTAAGCTTCCCAGATAAAGGCATGATGCCAGAACTGCTTGCACCAACTTCAGGATGACTGTAGTAAACAAATGTTCTTCAGGCACAGAGATAGTAGGAACTGCAGATGCTGGAGAATCTGAGATAACAAGGTGTAGAGCTGGATGAACACAGCAGGCCAAGCAGCATCAGAGGAGCAGGAAGGCTGACGTTTCGGGCCTAGACCTTCTTCAGAATTTTGTGGCTGTGGACAGCCAGCTCAGAGTCAGTCCTCCACTGAGGAGATTCTCATCTCATGTTCTTTTTTATCTCCTAGTTATTTTTTTCCCCAACCACCTACATTACTGCCATTCAGCAGTAGCGCTTATCTTTCCCAGCACCCATGTTGTGCGTGTGCAGGTGCGAGACACAATAAAAAACATCAGGTGTGCAAATAACTTTATTAACATACCACCACCAGGAAAAACACCCGCGTGACAAAAGCATCAGTATTAAGCAGAGCCCCTAGGGGCAACTCCTGGTTATATTAGTCAGCCAGGGCTTTCCTGAATGGCCCAGGTTAACAAACCCAATTAATGGCCTCATAGTCAACAAAGGTTAACCTGGTTCCAATCACTAAACCCTATAGACACCAGTGATTCAAGAAGGTAGCTCACAGCCATCTTCTTAGGAAGGTAGGGATTGCTTTGTCAGTGACAATCAGATTTTAAAAAAAAGCTTCCTCAATACTGTGAGCAAGGAGACTTTTACATACAGTATGACTAATATCGTCAATATAATTACCTATCTAGACCCCTATGTCATTCTTCCCAGAGTTTCACAAGTTCTTTAGATTTAAAGTTTGCTGTCATGATTTTAATAGACTAATTCTTTAATTGTTCAACAAGCCTCCTTTATATCTGGAATCTTCAAGTCCTCTGGTACTTTCATTTGAATAAAACAGCATGATTTTTCAAGGCTTAACTGTTAAAGGTTTCCTATAATTGTTCAGTTACAGCCAATAACTCACTGTAGTTTGACTCATCAGCATCTGACATATTTCCTCTCCACTTCTTTTTACACATCCGTCAGAACTCCTGCTGTCACAAGATTATCATTATATGAAATTAACATTGTTACCTTCTCAGAAAGTGCAGCGAAATTCAACTGGTAACATCCTGATAGATTATGTAATTTAAATACATAAAATGGCTCACAAAATGAAGGCGAAAGGAGCAGTATATATGTCCAGCATAGTGATATGTTAAAAATGATTAGAGGAAAATGCACCATTCAAATCAACTTCAAAGCTTGTTGTAAGATAGTACAAACATTTTAAAATAAGTAACACTTACTGAATTCCTTTTGCCATTCAGGAATATAATTTCAGTTTTCAATATTCACATATATTTCCAGCGTAACCAAAATCCGATTAGCTTTTGTTATGCTTAAACCATCTCTGCTCTTGTTATAGACATCACTTTTAGACATCAGGTTATTAGATTCATTATTCTATGTAAATCATGAATATTTAGTCATTATTTGAAATAAATGTCAACATCACTAAATTGAAAAATGCAGGAAAGAACTCACTGGCTTCAGTGCCAAGAAATACATTGACATTCATCAATGCAAATGTGAACCACTGGTGGAGCTGATCCCAAAGGGATAATACGAGAACTTAAAAAAGAAAAGCATAATTTTGAAAGCAAAATGCTTGCTCTTTGACTTAAAGTACAACCACCATGGAATTCAATTCAAGACTCTGACCTTTATCCTAGAATATGCTTAGCATGGTTCATATTATTAGAGCCTAAAAAGAAAAGATTTAGTGTAAGCAAAATGAAAGAATCATTTCCTGCATATGGATCAGTGGGAATCTTTTTAAATGTCTACGTCAGCTGTCATAGATTATCATTTAACCTGATGATTTTGTATATTATTCAAACATTACAATGGCATATATCATTTTGACTATGCCTAGCGCAAAGAAACTTACAATGATGTAGATTACAATTGTGTTCCCTCTATAAATCCTCAGTATTACACAAAATTAAAATATAGTAGATGCTGGAAGTCTGAAATTGAAAGGGAAAATGCTGGAAAATACACAGTAGGACTGGCATCATCTGTAGAGAGAAATGGAGTTAATGTTTCAGGCCTGTGTTTTTGGTGCAACTTTACACATTTGCTGAGTATGATGGCAGAGGGGAAACAGTTTAGCTAAGTGTCATAGACTATTTATAATTGTGAATTGTAAAGTTTAACGTGTGCACGTAGCACCACTATTACCTAAGGTTTAGCTAATAATGAAGTTGGCATGGTTGCCTTGAAAAAAGAATTACATACTGTTGGATTGATTAATAAATGTTTCCCCACTGAGATACTGAGTTTTGGCAGCTTGTACACCCCAAACCCGATATACAGTTATTCTAATTTATTGTCTTGTCATTTTCAATGTTATTGCAATGCGCCATCTGCTTTGTATATAAAAATTCATGCCATCTAACTGCCAAGTACTTCCTTCCACAGAATACATATTTACTTAGTACAATTTTTTTTTGTTCAATACCATTGCAATCATATTTTCTTTATTGTCAATTACATTATAATTTGATTAGCAGTTTGAAGAGCCCAACCATGTTTTGGCAGCAAAGTGTCTTGATGACTATCCATACCTTAACCCTCTGGAAGGCAATATTGTCAATTTGGTTACTTGATGGTTGATCAGGCATTTCTCTAGAGGGAATTGTACTGCAGGAACACAAAAAGTGAATGTTCCAATTAATACTGGGACAGTTGTGGATTTCTCTTTTATTTTTCAAAATCAATATACACGATAGAGCATCTGTGTATTAATCAATCAGTTTATTGCACTTGTTACTGGACAACCAAGGAAAATCTCTCTTGAACTGCCTCACATGCTAATTATATTCACCTATATACAAATTATCTACTTAAGATCCATTAAATTTAATTAGTGCTTTTTATTGAAATCAAAGTGTATTGAAGAAATTGCACAACAATAAACAACGCACAATTTAAAAATTGGGTCCTCTTCCCATTAGATGCTGCAAGCAAATATACTTGCATAACTTACTTGGAGAACCCCAGGGGTGTGAAACTGACTCATTTGCATCTAGTTTATGAGTGGTACAGGTGTCTCAAAACTGCAAAATAACATTTGTGCACAAACACACATTAACTGGACTCCTTGTTAATAAGTGCACTTGCGTGCATGCAGTGGGTATCACTAGAAGTATACAGGGTAAACAGTTCATGATGGTAATTAACTTATTGATTTGATGCTCAGGTGAGGTCCAAAATGGAAGGTTAGCATCAAATCATATTAGATACTGACAGATAAGCATTAGGTTATCCATTTGATAGGAGGAACAAAGGTGCTGAGTATTTCTTAAATGGTAAAAGATTGGAAAGTGTTGATATTCAAAGGGATCTAGGTATCTTTGTTCATTAGTGACAGAAAGCAAGCATGCAGGTGCAACAAGCAATTCAGAAAGCAAGACATATGTTAGTAATTATCACAAGTTGATTGTAGTACCAGAGCAAAGAAGTTTTGATTCAGTTAGAATCACACGACACCAGGTGCTCTTTCATCAGGTGTAGTGCTTTGTTTTAAATTAAATTTATGTCTGGAGAGAGAGGGGGGTCCCATGGAATCTCACACTTATAGGTTGATGGGAACTTCAAATAACAGCCATTCAAAGGGAAGAAGAAGCAAATCCAAAGAGACTGGACAGTGATCTTTTGTGACAATGAAGATATCAAGGGGCTAACGACTTCCTGATCAACAGCAAACCAACCCCTGTGGATTATGTCCCAAGCTGCAGACACACTTTGTGTTTTTCCTTTTGAAGAATACGCAAGGACAGGTTAAGAAGCCAGATTGAACTCTATTGGAATGGGCCAATAGGACTGAATGTTCGCCATTTGTACCAGCCAGGGTTCGAGCATTAGTGTGCTGTAAAAGTCACAAAGAACTGTCCCGTAGTCATCCTTGTGTCACAGGCAAAGACCCTTTCACTCAGTCTGCATGCTAGAAATCAACTGATTAGACATCGGACAAAAAAGGAAAGAAGACAAAAAATTAACTCTCTCTCACCCTGAATGCTGGACTCCAATCACATTGAAGTGAAAAAGGAACTCAACCGATCTGCAAAACTAAGGATTATGATACCAATTGCTAACTACCAAATCAACACAACCAGTAACCTCCACTGTGATGGCCACAACATTCAACTACCCACTGTTTGCAAACAGTTCAGAGAGTGCTTAGTTTATCTGTGTATTTTATCTTTATCTTGTCTCATCTTATCCTTTAAGACTCACCTCTTATTTCTAATCTATGTGTATATGTGCTACATTACTATTTCTTCTCCCATGTAGTAATTAACAAACTCACCTGCTCTGTTAATTCAAAAAAGTCTGTTTACATTGGCTCCTATTAAAATATATTCATGCAATCTTGCAGAAAATTATCCACACAGGGAGCAATCCTTTTCAAATTGATTTTATTGCAACCAAATATGGTGTTGGGTGAATAGAGAAGGAGAGCCAATTCATCCCATCTCCCCTGGGATCTTAACTGTCTGAGGGAACTGTAACAAACTGTGGAACCTCACCCAGGATCTGGTTGTAACAATGGGGACAACATGGGAATATGGTATTCAACAGACTGAGTGGCTGAATGTTCCTTTGTTGCGTGAATGTTTTGGGCATCCCATTAATAGGAGGAAAATAAAAACAATGGGATAGGTGCAGGGTATCTTGATTCAGAAGAAACCAGGCCAGAGCAGTTACATTTGTGAAGTGAGAAAATTTAGCTGTCATGATTTATTTTATTGGAACTGAGAAGATGGAGGTGGCTTCAAGAATATGAAGGGCTTTGTTAAGATAAACAAGGATTTCTTTTCCCCCATTGATCAGCAGGATAATTAGGAGAGAAACTCATTTCAAAAGGGTTAAATTTTTTCCCTATAAAATAGAATATTATAGAGCAAGCTGGTGTGTGAGATCAAGTAGGTGATTAATATGGAGGGAAGCACTGGTGTATATTTAGTAGGGCAAGTGATTTAAATTTTTAAGTCACAATCTATGATGAGAGTTAACATTGTGATGTACCCATTATCTAATGAGCAATACAATATATATTCTGCAATCGAGTAAAATCATTATATTGGTCACCAAAGTCAATTTTCAAATAATTCTAATCATTATTTCCAACTTATAAACTATATGTCAGTAGATGTGAAGCCAGAAAAACACAGGTCAGACAGCATCTGAAGAGCAGAAAAGTCAACATTTTGGGCCAAAGCATTGACTTTCCTGTTCCTTGGATGCTGTCTGACCTGCAGTGCTTTGCCAGCTTCACATCTATTGACTCTGGCGTCCAGCACCTGCAGTCCTTACTATCTCCTTGTAACCTATATGGACTGATTGTTTTTAAATTGATTCCAGGGATGTAGGTGTTGCTGGCTGGTCTAGTATTTATTGTCCCACCCTGACTGCTCTTGAGAAGATGGTGTTGACCCACCTTTTTAAACCACTGCAATTCATGTGATGTAGGTAGACCGACAATGTTAATAGGGAAGGACACCTGGGATTTTGACAGTAAAAGTATAGCAATATAGTTCTAATTCAGTCATGTGGGCAGTTGTTGGTATGCCCACATATCCACTGCCCTTGTCCTTCTTGATGATGGAAGTCACAGGTTTGGAAGATGCTGTCAAAGGTGACTTGATGATTTGTTGCAGTGCATCCTGTAGATAGAACATATTGTTGCCCACTGTGTTTTTTGGATGAAGGGAATGAAAGTTGAAGGTGTTAAAATGGATTTGATCAAGGTTCCTTCACATCAGTCAAAAGAGTTGCTTTATCCTGGATGGTGTCATGTTTCTTGAGTGTTGTTGGAGCCGCACTGATCCAGACAAAAGGAGAATATACAGTTGTGCTTTTATAACAACCAACAAAGGTTTCATGGTTGCCATTTGACTATCATGTAATTCCAGATTTATTAACTGAATTGGAATTTCACCGTCTGCCATGGTAGGATTCAAAGCCATGTTTTTAATTCAAGTCCACCTCTCACAAGGCATTTGCCTGAAACTGTAATATAGATGAGTCACAATACTATAATATGACAATGTCTCTACTCATCCAGTTTCAATACCTGCAAGCCAACAATCTCCCCCGAATTCTTCCATTATCGGAAGTGTGGGAGGTAAGAAAAACTTTAACATAATTTCATAGCCTAAACTCATTAGTGAAAATTTGTGATAAACCTAATGCAAGAAGTGACAGAGACTTGGAGTCTGGTTTCTCAAGCTTGTACAACAGCTGGAGGTACATCCATGAAACCAAGAGATATGTGGACAGTATATATTTAGAGATGCGGTTGCACTAGGCTAGGAGCATAGACGAAGAAGGGGAATGGATGACCACAAGGTAGTCCAAGAGAACCAGGCAGCGAGTGGAGGAGCCTCTTGGGGTCCCATTTGCCAGTTCACATTGGTATCAATGAGTTAAGTAGGAAACAGGATGAGGTCCTGAAGGCAGATTTTAGGAAGTTAGAAATTAGGTTTAGTAGCAGGTCCTCTAAAGTAGTAATCTCAAGATTAGTCTCTTTCACACATGCTAAACAATAAAGTAATAATAGTTTGAGACTTCTTAATATTAACTAGGATACAAACAGTGCAAAAAATGTAAAAGTAAAAGTTCTACATTGGGGAAGGACAAATTGATGGTCTGGTGAAGGTGGACTGGATATAGCTATTGGAAGGAAAATCAATGATAAAATAGTTGGAATAATTCTGAAGTAAGACTCTACAGATACTGTGCAGTCATGTTCCTACAAAGAAAACAAAACTGATACTGCAAAATCTAGAGTTCCCTAGTTATCCAGATACATACATATTAAGATGAAGGAGAAAAAGATAGCTTGCGGCAACTATAAAATGGTAAATACTACAGAAAGCCGAAAGGAGTGTAAAGTGTACAGGGGTGAAATAAAAAAAGAAATGAGGAAAGCAAAGAGAGGACACGAAAAAAAATTGGCGGGTAAATTGAAGGAAAATTCCATTTTTTTTTAAATCAATACATTTATATCAAAAGGATAAATAAGGAAAGATTAGAGCCTAACAGAGATGTACAAGGTAACAGCCGTAAATGCAGAAAATGTGGGCAGTATTCTTAATGACTACTTTGTGTCCATTTTCACAAAGGTGAGAGAAATATAGACATCGTAGTTGAAGAGGTGGAATATTATATATTAGATACACTAATCATACTGGGAAGGGAAGGGCCAAATATAAGATGGATAAGTTATCAGGACCAGATAAACTATTGAGACAACTTGAAGAAGCTGAATGTTTAGAGGTGGTAGGGTAGGTAGATAAGATATTTTAAAAAAGCAAATGAAATACTGTCATTTATTGTTTGAAGTATAGACTAAAAACACAGGGATAATACTGAATCTGTAAAAAACATTGATTTGGCTACAGCTGGAATTTTGCATGCAATTCTGGCCCATTCTTATCCCACTTTCCAGCTCATCTATGGGCTTGCAGTTTAAAATGTTTCAACTGCAGATCCAGGTTCCTTTTCAGTGAATTGGGCGTTTTCAGCCTGTATCAGCAAACTAGACAGCAAATTCCAGACACATAATCAACGCCTGGGTGAAAACACTTTCCTCCTGTCTATCCCATTCCTTCTACCAATCACGTTAAATCTACATCTCCTGGTAATTGATTTCTCTTCTAGATAAAAATGGCCTTTCATATTTGGACCCCTCATAATTTTGCACACCTGAGTTAAGTCATCCCTCAGCCCCATAAGAAAAACATCCCAAACCTGACTAATCTCTTCTTAGCTTCAATTTTCATGCTCAGACAACATCTCTTCAAATCTCCTTTCCACTAGCTCCAGAGCAATTAATTCCTGTCGGTAATGTGGTGATCACAGAATCACAGAAAAGTTATGGCATGGAAAGAGGCAATTTGACCTATTGTGTCTGCACCAACTCTCCAAATGAAGTGCCATTTCCCAGACTTTTCACCACACGGTTGGACGTTGCTTCTATTTAAATAATCATCTAAGATTCTTGAGTAGATCTGTAGCTCGGGTTGTGGATGTTGTGGTTGGTTGGCTCGCTGAGCTGGTTCGTTAGTTCGCAGACGTTTCATTACCCTGCTGGGTAACATCATCAGTGCAGCCTCTGATGAAGTGCTGCTGTGTTTTCCCGTCTGGTATTTAAACTCTGGGATCCATTGGATTTGATTACCTCATTTCCGATTTTCCTTCGCAGTGGTGTATATATAGGGTCTAATTCTATGTGTTTGTTGATGGCCTTCTTGGTGGAGAACCAGGCCTCGAGGAATTCCCGTTCTTGTCTTTGTTTGGCCTGTCCTAGGATCCTGGTGTTGTCCCAATCGAACTGGTGGTTCTCCTTATCCATGTGAATGGAGATGAGTGAGTATTGTTTGTGTCTTTTTGTTGCTAGTTGGTGTTCATGTACCCTTGTAGCCAATTTTCTTCCTGTCTGTCTAATGTAATGTTTGTCACAGTCCTTGTGTGGAATTTTGTATGTTACGTTGCTTCTGTCCATCGTGGGTAAGGGGTCTTTGGTTCGAGTTAGAAATTGGCATAGGGTTGGCATGGGTTTGTGTGCTACTCTGATGCCCAATGGTCATATGAGTCTTGTGGTCAGTTTGGATATGTTTTTGAAGTATGGTAGTGTGATGAGTGTGTTAGGGCTTGCAGTATCTTCCTGTTATTTTTCGTGTGATAGGCATCTTCGGATCCAGTTGTTCGGGTATCCGTTGTCCTTAAATACTTGGTGGAGGGACTATTCTTCATCCAACAATCATCCAATGTAGTCTTGAATGGCTCAATTGAACCTACCTTCATCACATTTACACATAGTTCACCGAGACCTGAATGACTCATTGTTTGAAGAAAAATGTTTCCACCTTGCATTTGCTTCAAAACTATGTCCTCTTGTCCTTAGCTATTTTACAAGAAGGGACAATTTCTCCCTATTTACTCTATCCAGCCCGCACATGATTTTGAAAGCTTTTATCCAAACTCTTTTTAGCCTTCTTCTCTCTACTTTAGTAGTCGAAGCAGAAATCACCAACTGGAACCTGGATGTGCACTTGAAGAGTTTTAGCCTGTAAAAATAAAACCGAAAGAAATGCAGATGCTGGAAATCAGAAACAAAAACAGAAATCACTGGAAAATCTCAACTGGTCTGGCAGCATTCGTGGAGTGAAATCATAAATTTAACCTGTGAAGCTCCAGACCAGGTACTGTAAGGTGGGATAAGATTACGTGGCTAGCTTTCTTTTTTGGATGGTGCAAACAACATGGGACGAATAGCCTCATTCTGTGCCACAGCTTATCTACAACGTTATGGTTCCAACACTGAATAATAAGATTTTGTGCCATTTCAATAATAGAGTGAAGATTCTATTACAAGACTGGACATTAGTACAGAATGTAAAAGAGGTATCTGATGATACTCTAAAAAGTAACTGAGCTTGCAGGAACATGCTAATTTATTTATTTTTTATTCGATCATGGAATTTGGGCTTCACTGGCTATGCCAACATTTGTGACCATCCTTACTACACAAAAGGAGGCCATTTGGTTCATTGTGACAGCATTGCTCAGCAAAGATCTGGCTACCGTGATCCCTTTTCCAGCTGTTTACACATAGTTCTTGATGCAATAGCATTGCATGTGAATACCTAAATATTATCACCTATTTTCTCTCTGCCTGCACTTCTTTAACTGCAGGGTGATCACTTCTGGGAACATGCTATCTGCAAGGCTTTTAGTCTCTTGTATGTGCTGTAGTGACCCCCGCTGCCGCTTAAGCTTCAAAACCTGGAATAAATACAGAAATGCTGGACAATCTAGTCAGGGAGGGTGGCATCTTCGTGGAGAGAGACACAGAGTTCACGTTTTGAATCTGATATGACTCTAGTTCAGAATTTTCCCACATCTGCAATACTTCGCTTTTATTTGAGTGCCCATAGCTTGGGTTGTTCCAGCCAGAGACAGCTCCTGCACACATGGCCATTCAGTCTGCCAGGAATGCTTAGGATTTCCCAGATTGCGCAGGATCAGCAATTCACAGGCCTGAGTTCCACAGCTTATTGAAACTAAATCGAATATAGACCTTGACTTTTATTTTACCCTGATTCCAGCTTAACTATTGACTCGAAAAGTCCTATTCTTGCTTCAGTCAGATAAACTACCAGAATTCATTATCGCTTTTGAAACATTTATCTGTGTAACATTTTAAATTGTACCCATGGCCTTAAGTTAAATCAATATTGTTATGATCCCAGACAAGTCAGATCCAAGACTGAAACATGACTTGATAGATCATATTTTGTTTTCTTTTCATTTTTACAATATTGCATTTCACTCTACCGTAAACATGCAATGCTGCACATTTGGTTTGAACGATAAAATACAGGTGTATCATGCATATAAAATTAAGGTAAAATAGAATAAGCCAAACTGTATGCGTATAACACAAATTTAAAAATTTTGGAAACATACGGTAAATATATTCGCAATAATCCCAACAATACACTCCTTCAGTACTTCTCTTTCACATCTATAGGGCTTAGTTTAACTGTGGATTAAATTTGCTTTCTTGGGACTCTGATAGCCTCTTCCTGGCATAACTGAGCTTGGTCTTTCTTGGATTCATATAAACCCTTCGGTGTTTGAACTGAACACCTCTGAACTGGAACCTACAAACTCAACTCCTCACACATGGGTAACCTCTTCCACAACTGTCCAAAGATACTTCCCTTTCTCAGGAATAACTGGTTTACACACTCAGCTTCAGCTAAGACTTTTACAAAGCTGCAGATGTTTCCTCAAAACAAAAGGCAATTACAAAATCTTCTATCTGAAAACCTAATTAAATAGTGTTTACTTTGTTCATTCATAAACTCTCCCAATATAATCAAGACCCCAGTACTCTCCAGGAATTCTCTCTCTCATACTATATTTTAAGAGAGATCACCAAATCCAAAAAATCAATATGCCACTAGTTCACAATTCAAAAATAAATGATATTGAAAAACATACGAATCACACACCTTGCATAATATCACTCACAAGAGACAAGAGATAAGTACTCGCTCTCATTGGTCCTTTTAACATTGCTGCTGCTGCTCTCGCACTCCACACAGGTCCACTATCAGTCTGTCTGCTTCTGACACCTCTCTGTACTTGCTGTTAACTTCCTTTTAACCTTATGTCACTGTTACCAAGTCACACACAAGTCTGCTCTTGTTTCCCTTGAGAAGGTGGTGGTGAGCTGCCTGCATGATCAACTTCAGTCCATTTATTCTAGGTGCACACACAACGCTGTACGTGAGGAAGTTCCAGTATTCTGAATGAGTGAACCTGAGGAAACTGTGACACATCTCTAAGTCGGAGCGTTAATTTGCTTGGAGGGGCAATCTTGCAGTTGCTGGTGCTCCCATGTATCTGCTGTCCTTTTAGATAGCAATGTTCATGGATTTGGAAAATGCTTTCTAAAGATCCTTGATGAATTTCTACAATGCAACTTGTAGATGGTACACACTGCTGCTACTAAGCATCAGTGGTGAAGGAAATGAATACTTGTGGGTGCAGTGCCAAACAAGCAGGCTGCTTTGTCTTGGATGGTGTCGAGCTTCTTGAGTGTTGAAGGAGTTGTCAAGTGGGGAATATCCCATCACATTCCTGAATTTTACCTTGTAGATGGTGAATAGGCTATGGGAGTTAAGAGGTGACATAATAGCCACAGGATTTCTTGCCTCTGAGCTGCTCTTGCAACCATTGTATATAAATGGCTAATCTGGTTCAGTTTTTGATCAATGGTAATCCCCAGGATGTCAGTAATTGGGGATAAAGTGATGGTAATACCATTGAATATCAAGATTAGATTTGTTCTTATTGGAGATATTACCTGGTACTTGTGTGGCAAAAATGTCATTTCTTACTTGTCAGCCAAACATTGTTCATTTCTTGATGTACTTGAACTCAAACTGTTTCCATGAAATGGCTAGTCATGCATCTGTATTTGTTTTAGATTTCAGAGAATTTTGCTATATTTACAGGGCATTCCCAAATGCTTAGGCCTGCCAGAGTGCTGTCAATATTTTCTGGTTTTGTGCGCATGAATATATATTATCAGGGCTCCTGTATAGACAAAATGGGTACTTAGTTTTTGTTTGAATTCAACTGCTTCATCATTTTAAGATGTAGCTTCTGCTGCTACTCAATAAAAATATTGTACAACAAAGAAGAATAGTATGTCTGTGAATGCTTCCATATTATGTCAATTCAGATTAAGTTTCTAAATAACTGAAGCTTGACTAAGTTGTGCCATCAAACTCAGTAACTACTTCTCTATGAGCACTATGAATTCTCCCTTAGTTCCTCAGACTTCTGCAGTATACTTCAGGCATTCAGTTATAACCCGGTAAACTGTATGCTTCGCAATTTGCTTTGGGTGGGATTAACTTGTCAAAAATGCTGCACCAATTAGTGACATTGTGAGTTGGCTGATTGGTTCAGTTTTGTTCCTCTTGGTGATTATCTAGAGTTCAATGGTATGGTTAACTGTACTAGTTTGGAATCTAATTTTAAAGTTTGGAATCTAATTCTCATGGACTCTGCTTATTGGACATGTTGCTGATCCCTGTGTCACTTTAAAAGCAAGATGGTGTACTTTCTACCCCCTTGTCAGTCTGATCCTGAACCATCTGTTCTATTTGCTACCCTCACGCTGTGCTGTTTATTCTTTGTTTGGGCTTCTAGTCTTCACATTTACACTATTTATCTTCCTTGGATGGTTGAAGCTCTCACCTTCTCAACTGAGCATCTCCTCCTTCACCCACAATTGTTTCCTAATTTTTATTTAACCAGCAATTGTTCAACTTCTACCACTCTTAATTTGACTGACAAATTCAGGTATTGATATTCTTTGTCTTCTTGGCACCTGCTCTGACCTTCTCAGGGTTTTAATTGAAGCAGCTCTCCCCAGCTAGGCCAGCCCTCTTACTTCAACCTAGCTGCATAACTCTCTATACACTTGTTTATTCTTTTTCCTTTGTCTTCTTAGCCATTGGAACACTATTCTGTCAGTCTTGTTTTCAATCAGTGATTAGCCCATATCGCCAGTTCGCTCTCCAATTACCTTGGGATGCAAAACATCAAAACAAATGGGTGGCCATTTACTCTAACAGGTGACTACTCAGGTGATAAAATGCAAACTAGATGGACCTTGATTCTTTTTTTGTTCAGCAATTGCTATGTTTTGTCTTGCTCAATGAATCTGAAATGAGTCAATTGATTCTCGGTATATGAGAACGAAATAGCCTATGACGTTCCATAAACTGACCTGCCTGGCTTTAATGCATATCTTCAATCCCTGTTGTTTATTGTTAACTCCGTGCAAATTCATTTTCTTTTAAAGTGCAGTACTTAAACATAACATATTCCCAAACTCATTATAAGTATCAGTGATCCATTTCTAATGGTCTAATTGAAGCATTCATTTCCTGTCCACTGGGAGGAGAATTCAATCTTTCATAGGCTAGTGCAGAATATTCGTCTGTTCTCCCCTAATATTGTTAGGAGATGCTTTAATCCAATATGAATGTTGCTTACGATGCATTCTCTTTTACAGGCTGATAAGCATTCATTTTCTTTAGTCAGGAAATAGAGTGTTTTAGTATGACTTATTTTACTCTTCTTGCAAGCTCAGACCAAACTTCTAGGTTTATTTTGGTCAAGGTTTGTTAATGATCTACGCATGTGTGTAAGGCTGCAGGACTTCATACTCTGAGTTGTACACGTTGAGAGTCCTATCACATGACTACTGAGATCACATCATAGCATACATCAGAGAGTCAGCTATGTAATTATTAAACCTTATCTCTACAGAGACGGCAGGGAATGTGTCTCTCTTCAGCAGTATGGGGAGGAAGATTAACAATTTGACTTTTTACATGAACATGGAGGATATTACCATTTATTTACATGAACATGGAGGATATTATCATAGACTCTGATTTAAATGAGAAGTGATGGTACCAGCTGGATGGGTCATAATGATTCCAGTAGTGATAAACGTAGAATGAGGGGACATGAAAATTAAGGGATGCACTTCAAAATCCTAATATGGAGAAAGGAAGGTGGGTGTACATGACTTGTCATAACTTAGCAAGTTGCCTGCAAAATTAACTTAGTGCTGGAGACCGACGGTGGTGGTAGAAGGCTGTTTATATGACTGGAGGCCAGTGTTCAGTGGTTCACCACATGCATCATTACTGTGTTCCTTACTGTTCCTGATAATTATAAACAACACAGAAGAAATTGGTGCGGTGGCGTATGATAAGTAAATTTATGGATGACATGAAGACTGGCTGGGTGGTTAACAGTGAGGATATAGACGGATTGGTCAGATGGGCAGGTCAGTGGCAGATGGAACTAACCTTGATAAGTGAGAGGCAATTTGATTTGGAAGAAGCAACAAAACAAGGAATACTCAATGTATGGCAGGACATGAGGAAGCTCAGAGGAACAGAGGGATCTTAGGGTGCTTGTCCACAGATCCCTGAAGGATGCAGGACAGGTCAATAAGGTAATTAAGAAGTCATACAGGATACTTGCCTTTACCAGCTGTGGCATAGATTATAAGAGCAGAGAGGTTACATTGCAGCTTTACAAAACTTTGTTTAGGTCACAGCTGGAGTATTGTGTTTAGTTCTGGTCACTGCATGAAAGGAAGTGAAATAACTCACCAAGTCACCAATTTACATGTGTCCTTGACCCTGGCACAGCCTCATCAGAGCCAGCTCTGAGTTTCAGAATCTCTGACATTCCTCTTTATTTATCTGTTAGCCAGAGCTCCTTGATTGGACCAGATTAATAGCCCCAATTAGAGAATTCATATTCTATGAAGTCCATCTTGCTGACTTCATTGCAATCACTACATTCCTCCTCCTCCTCTGCATCTGAGGACATTGGCCAGTTCTTTTTCTTGGAGAGCCACCTGGGGCATTTTAGCACCTGTCTGGTTCCTCCAACTTGGCATTCAATACGGGCGGCAAGTAGCACATGGGAGCTTACCTCTTGTGTCAGAAACGCGTTGGTAGAAATTCATTGTCTTCTTCCACTGGCAAAGTTACCAATGCAGCTAAATTTGTCATATCCATCTCCGATTCAGAAGTCTCGTTACCGCTCAATGGAGAAGGTGAACTGCAGGTTCCAGCAGACTTTCTGACTGCGCTGAGGAGCAGGGCATGACTTATTCTAACATTGTTTTTGAGTTTGCAGCTTTCATATGGTCCACATGGTTGTTCAGGACTGACCACCAACCTGAACTTTACATGGCTCCGGTCCTGACCTTGCATTGATCATGCCTCTTACTCTGCTGGGCCTTTCCTGTGGTTCTTATACCAAACCTCATCCCTTCTAGTAAACTGTCTCTCTTGCTTGTTGGAGCCTTGGGTCTGATGCTGGGCATTGAAGCTGTTTCATCTTCTCTCCCCAGGTGTCGGAAAGTCAGATTTAACCTGGTGCAGAGTTTTCTACACATTAACAAGTCTCACGGAGCTATCCCTGCATTTGCATTTGGGGTGGTCCAATAATCAAATAAGAACTGTGACAGCTTGGTATCTAGTGAGGTTGGAGGCTGTTTCTTCAAGACTGCCTTCAAAGTTTGAACTGCTCTTTCCGCCAGGTCATTGGATGATGGATGGTATAGAGCTGTCCCTATATGTCAAATCCCATTCAACCTTAGGAAATACCTAAACTTCCTGCTGGTAAACAATGGCCTGTTACCTGTGACCAACACTTCTGGGAGTATGTGTATTGAAAAAGATGCACGCAGTTTTTCTGTTGTCATTCCTATGCTTGATGAATGGACTCTATGCACGCTCAACCACTTTGAGTGGGCATCTACAATGACTAAGAACATTGAAATCATGAAAGGACCTGCAACGTGTAACTGAGTCCATGGTTTACTCGGCCATTCCCAGGAAGGTGAGGAAGCTGCTGGCGGTAATCTTTGTTCTTGTTGGCACTCTGGGCACTGCCCCACCAATGCAGCTATGTCTGCATCCAATCCTGGCCACCACACACAACTTCTCACCAGCATCTTCATTTTCAAGACCCCGGATGACCCTGGTGATGTTCAGCTAGTATCTGGTGACAACCTTTACTTGGGACAATCACTCTTGCTCCCCATAACAATATGCCATCCCCTACTGTAAGCAGATTCAAAAACCTATAACTATCTGTGATAGCAGCAGTTGACATTCATTTACTTGTTAATTTAGTGGATGCATAAGCCCATCTATTTTAAATGGGTTAATGTTTCAATTATAATAGCAGTCCAAAAAATTCTGTTTGAACCTAACAAAAAATTGCAATGTCACAAATATTAACTTCTGAGCTTTTTCCTTACATGAAGAACTGACTGGTGAAAAGGATTTCAAAACATCAAATTCATTTGAAAATACAAAATGATCTACAAAATATGGAGAAAATCTTAACTAAACACTTCTAAAGTGAAGCAAAGAAGTTTGGGCAAATATAATGACCAGATCAATACTTTTACATTGTTCTTTCCTTTTAATTGCTTGAGATAGTAGCCAGAGATCAATACAATTAAACAAAGTCGATTGAAGTGAATGAAGAATCAATCTCAGATTAGTATTCTTCAGCAATAAGCTGTAAATTTTGGCATTTGGATGTTCTATATTTCTAAAGAATACAAACATCACCACTGGTAACTCTGAAATAATAAAGTAATTGTGTTCTCAGTTGATGTCAAATATGTTATTGCAGACTTTATCATAACTTTGCGATCTATTCAACTTTGATGTTGTTGGCTAGATAATGAGGTATGTTATGATGATACGTAAATAAATTTGTGGAAACCAATCCATAAGTTAAAAATGATAATTAAAGATCCAATTACTCTGGTTGACTTAAGTAGGAAATTGTGAATGAGAAAGTGAGTTTAGGTTTTTTAACAATTAAATTTGAAATGCTTGAAGCATTTGTTTATTGGTGCACTTTTTAAAAAAAATCACTCACAGGCTGTGGTCATTGCTGACTTGGCCAGAATTTATTGCCCATCGCTCATTGCCAAGAGGACATTGTTTTTTGTATGTCACATGTACGGCAGACCAGATAAGGATAGCAGTTTCCTTCCCTGAAGGACATTAGTGAAACAGATGAGTTCTTCCAACAATCAACAACACTTTCATGGATCATTGTTAGACTCTTGGTTCCAGATAGTTATTGAATTCAAATTCCACCATCTGCCATGGTGAGATTCAGACCAGTGACCTCATAACGTTACCTGGGTCTCTGGATTAATAGTGCAGCAATAATACTATTAGGTCATCACCTTCTCAAAATTACAATTGCAGCACAGATATGTGGCACTGTGCATGCACTGACCCCAAACCAATATGTTTGGAATTTCACATTTTCATTGGCAAGATCAGCTGAATATCTGGAGAAAAGGAACAAAAATGTGGCATTTATGCTATCACTTCAGCATTGTCATAGATCATCTAGTGACATTAATGCAGAAATGTGTGTGCATAATTGTTTTTCTATAGGAATGAGTAATTTTTGTAGAACCACCAGAGCCACATTTTGAACTTTGGCTGAGAATAATTGATATATGCTGATGACTGCAACATTAGCTTTTTGAATTTGTCAAAGAATATCTCAAGTTTCATTGTGTGAGAACCTTTTAATGTAGTTGTTGGTACATTATTTACCACACTACACTAGTATGATAGAATGATAACTTTCTTCAAACATTTTTTACAGAGTCTATTGTTAGAATTGAATATTAATAATATTTGAGTTTTATTTGTTGTGCAGAGCAGTATTCAACCACAAAAGGTAAGGGTAGTCATGCTTGCTTCTTTCCTTGAAATACAATGTAGCTGTTTGAAGTTTACAACACAATAATCTATGAACATGAGGATTTTACTCAAAATGCTGTGCCACATGTGCTTAATGTGGAGGTGCCAGTGTTGGACTGGGGTGGACAAGGTGAGAAATCACACAACACCAGGTTAACAATAGTTTTTAGAAGAAGGAGCGAGGTTCCAAAAGTTTGTGTTTTCAAATAAACCTGTTGAACTATAACCTGGTGTCATGTGATTTCTGAACATGTGCTTAATGGTATAGGTCATATGACTATGGCAGGTTAGGACAGACATATGTACATGATTGCCTTTAAATCCGAACATCTCCCTTTAGTTACAAAAAAAGAGTAAAAAATGGCATATATCATCATGTACATTTTTAGACTCTGAGATTCCAAATATATGTTTTGTCAGTTTGGTAGCTCCATTTTGTTCATTGGTTTACTATAATGATCTTTAAATTGCTTGTGCCTTCTGATGATACACACAAAAGTTGTTGACTTTTTCTTCAATGTCGGTTGTATGGAATAATGTGCTCTTTGATTCACTTTCAAAATCTTCTGGCTGACTCTGATAATTAATGCAGCTGCTTACACACTTCTTTCTTTCGGGTGCACTAGCTGTGCCCAGCACATTTTATGACTGCAGCGTTAGAATTATTTTATGTTCCTGAAGTCAAACTCTCACTGTCTTGATCTGTTTGTTTGCCTGTTCATCAGTCAATACCAAAATATTGAAAATCTCTTCTGGAGTGTTTGTTATTAGATCCAGCCTTCAACTTGATTCTGCTGAGATGAATGTTTTTAGCTTTGTGTTTGATATCAGTCATAACTCACCGGGCTAGGGCATTGGAAATCAAGACAAAATATTCCTCGGTTCATTACAAAAGTTAAAGTTCTAAATAGAAATTTGCAAAATCCCCAAACTACCTGATTTTCAACTACATGTTAACAGAAAGCATGAACCAGGTTTCTGCACTTAACAATAAATTACTATTCTTACAAGTCATTAGATTCTGGCTACAGATAACGAATTAAAGTGAATTAAGGACAGGCTAGAAATTAAAACACTAAATTCCTTATAAACTCACACACACACACACACACACAATAAGCACACATACACACCACTGAAAACACATGCATATACAGTCACATACACACATGCATAAACAGAGAAAACATCAGCAGAGGAAAATCAGAAAAAAAAAACGGTTCTGCAGTCTTTGTCAAAATAACATTTGTTGGATTGGTTCTTAATGAGCTAAAGGCTTCTCCTTGACCTTTCTTTTTCTGAATGTTTCCACTGTTTTGTAAGAGGCACAGGGTGGCCTGTTCAGTTGTGAAAGGTCTCTGAATATCCAATTCAAAGTCACAACTTGCAGCATCTGCTGAAGGCAAAATTAATAGGTTTTCTTCAGCTTTATTGTGGCTTACTGCAGAAAAATAAAAGAGGTAGTTTTGGCTGGTAGTTTTAGCAGATCTGTTAGTTTCTTTTATGTTTTTGACAGGCTTCTGTCTGTCTTGTTCACAGCTCAAGTAGTTCAGCCACTGACAGCCAAGCACATAGTTGTTGGCAGACGAAGGGACATTTTAATTGGTCCCTGGTCCACAAACCAATCAGCTTCACTTGTAAACAACACCTTGGTTCGAGTTTGTCTCACATTGTTGGAACCCACAGCTATGCAAACAGAGTTCTCAATAGATTTCAAATTCCTTACTTTCAAAACACGCAGCCAATTTGTAAATTCCTCAGTTCACTCAATAGTTTCTTGAAAAACACAAAAAATAAAAAGATACAATCTTCATACATCTGGAATTTCAGGTCCTCAGATTTGCCACAGCATTGGGCCCACGGGCTAATTTGTTCCCTTGGAGTGAGCATTACTCTGTCATAGAGCCTCAACTTCACTTTTAAGGTCTTACCTTTAGATTACCATCTGGTGTAACTTTACTCAGGTCTGCAAAATGCATAATATTACAAAAAGGACCAGCATCTATCTGACATTTCATGTTTCATTTACTCACTTGATAGTCTCACTCTGCTATCTTCATCACAACAGCTTTTTTCTTTCCCACACTGACAAGCTTTCTTTTGTTTTATGTGAAGAGCTACACAATATTTGCAATTTGTCCTTCAAGCTTGATTTTCACTTGTTGCTTTTACCCAAATGGTTGCACTTGTAAGGTGTAGGCTGCATTTCAACATAGTAGACAGGTCTGAGCAGCTTATTAACATTGTGCACAGGTCTGGGCTGTTTCTCTACATTGTGGATAAACTTATCTGTTCTTCAATCTATGTGCTGTATCTGTTGGTTTACAAGCTCAGAGTTTATGCAAATGCTTTTTACTTCTTAGAGATTCAGGTTCTCTTCTGTTAACAATCATGCTGTCATGGTAGGATCTCTTAGATACTTGCTAATCAATCTGTTCAGGGATATTTTTACACACCTCTGGAGCTGGAAGATCTTGAACCTGGTTTCCTGGCCCAGACACTTAGCACCACAAGGGCCCTTTGATCATCCTATTTTTAATTAACTTGTCTTTTTGTTGCATGAATTCCACAGTCTTCAAATGGCCTGCTTTAATGACATTACATATTGACTCTTTTCCACATAGTTGCTAACATTGAACACACATTGTTCATATGCAATGTTCACTTGAAGCTGAAATTTCACTTTCGAAGCTTTTCAAATTCCTGCTCTGTGTATTTTTTTTCTGACATCAAAGAGACTTAGGGTTGAATATATTTTAAAATATTATCTTCCCAATGGTGATAAAAGTGTAGACTTGTATTGGTTCTGTTTGCTCAACAAATCAGTAGCTATTGCATAATTCTGCCATTATTCATGATTCTCAATTCTGCTTCATATCATCAGTTTTTGAAGTGGACCTGGAATGGGGAAAGCTGCAGTCATTTTCTCCTAAGCAGTGTTTTTATATTGATTGTCATTTCATCTTTTTCAATGGCATCTCGCTCTGCAAATGTGCTTTTTAATTCAGTTCTGGACAGTCACATCAGAACCTCATCTGAACCATGTTTCAAGTGTGCAATGCCAACAGTGTGTTTGACATGAAGACTTTATTGAAGAGAATTCAAGATATCTGTTCATAATATGTCTTCCTCCTAATTGTTGGTGGTAGAATAGACAGCTCCACATTAACGAAGTGAGATAAGCCATTAATAAAGTTGTTAACAAGCAAGAAACCCCCTTATAGGCAACTCACCACTGCTGAGAAAAAAACCCATCTTGGCATCTGGAACTTGGTTTAAAGATGCAGCAAGTTGTTCCCGATGTTGAGATGGGCCTCAGTAGGTTTCTCATGTCACATCTTTCGGCATAACCCACCTTGTTCAGGCCCTTCTAAGATTCTGCTCAAAAATTCATAAAATATATTTGTTGACCAACGCTGAAGGAAAGATCTACCTAAGCATTGTTGAGGAGATATTATCATGTTCATGAATGACTCTTTGAACATTGAATTGGCCAATATAAATTGTAGTCATGTTGAAAAATTTATATACTGCCTTTATATAATCCATTTTAGATAGTGTCAGAATATGTGAATAGTCACAGAGGCCGACAGCACAAAAAAAAGGTTCTACAATCCATCGCATCCATGCCAGTCAAGAACAACCATCTAACTACTCTAATCCCATTTTCCAGCACTTGGCCCACAGCCTTGAAAGCCTCAAGATTACGTGCACATCTAAATACGTCTTAAATGTTAAGAGGGTTTCTGCCTCTACCATCCTTACAGGCAGTGAGTTCCAGATTTACAACACCCTCTGGGTGAAATGTTTTTCCTCACATCTCCTGTAAACCTTCTGCCCTATACCTTAAATTTATGCCCCCTGGTCACTGACCCCTCCATCAAGGGGAAAAATTTCTTCTTGTCTGCCCTATCTACGCCCCTCATAATTTTATACCTTTTAAGCATGTCCCCTCCAAACCTCCTCTGCTCTAAGGAAAAAACACCACTCTGTCCAATCTCTCCCCATAACTGAAACTCTTCAGCCCAGGCAACATCTTTGTAAATCTCCTCTGCATCCTCTCCATTGCAATTACATCCCTCCTGTAATGTGGATTCTACAACTGCACACAATACTCTAGCTGTGGCTGAGCCAATGTTTTATACAGTTCCAGAATCACCTTCATGCTCTGAAAATCTATGTTTCGATTAATAAAGATAATAACCCAAATCAATTCTCAACCATGTCATCTACCTATCATGATACCTGAAGGGACTGGTGTACATGGACTTTAAGGTCCCTCTGATCCTCGGTGCTTCCCAGTGTTGTACCATTTGTCATTTTTTCCCTTGTCTTGATTGTCCTGCACCATGATATTAAGAGTATTCTCCTACAAACAGCCATATTCATGAATAGTGTTCATTAAAACTTCCATTCATTTAAGGCTTAATTTTGAACGCCTGGAAACTAAAAAAAAAGACATTCACCTGGTTCCATTGGAAACTGCTAACAAAGTAGGCCCCATGCTGTTGGAAAGTTAAAATATTGGACAGCAATAGAAAATATCATCTTGATATGAAGAGATTTTAAATATTTTCTCTATGACATGTGTGAAGACATGGGAAGGATCGACAGGGTTTCAAATTCAAGTAAAAGGGTGAAAGTGAAAATAATTTACAAAGGGGCCTCCTATATATGCGAATGTTTTCTAGATTTGCAAGAAAGAGTAGGATGCATAGCAGTGGGTGCAGTTGTAGTAGAATTTGTTTCAAAAATGATGCATACAATAATTGTTTGGAAATGCACAGTAAATCTGTCAGTGACTGAAAGTGAAACAAAAGGTGAATGTTTTAGGCACAGATCCATTGCTAACTGGTCTACACCATAACATTAACTTGTCTTTTCTCTTCATACTTCCTGCCAGATCCACTATCTCTTCCTGAAACAGTTCGTTCTATTATAAGAATGATGTTGCTTTCACTACACTGTTGAGTATTTTTTGTTGCATATTTCCACAATTTAAGTGTGATAATGTTTATGTTTTAATTAAAAACACAAGTAAGGAGAGAAATATTGGATAATGCCTGAAATAGGCATGGTGATGGAAATGGGTCATTAATCCGTGCCTGATTCTTGCATTTCAGGTGGCACAAATTCTTGCTGCTTATTTGTTTAAATGATAGTAGTGTGCAGCCAAGCATTAAATATGCTCTATGTGCCTGCCCACCTTGGCAGGGGGTCTAAGTTCATGCAAGGCTAGAATTCATTAGGTCCAGCTAGCAAAGAAATGTCAGAAGTATATTGGCTGAAGAGTGCAGGAACTGATTTAAGATAGTTTATGATCAAAAAAAAACATCAAAATGGAAAACAGGCCAAACAGCGTGACCTCTGATGAGACCTCAGTGCTGAACGTGGAAAGAGGAGAGCTGTCCCCAATACAAAAGAGACCAGTAGAACCACCAGGCAGACATTACAAAGTGGGTAGGAGCAGATAGTCACAATCATGGGGGCTCTGAGGATCTGGATACTGTGCTGCAAAAAGTTCAATGACCTAACACAAGTGATAATGTGTCTCCATATATTATATCCTTAGAAATGGAATGCAACAATATTACAAATAACTCCACTTATCACTTGCTGTAATTTACTTGCCAACATTAGCTATCAAGCACAACTCACACCTCACAATCATTCCCTCACCTCACCTCAAACACGCTCATAGCCACATTTTGCATCTTGTGTACAGCGCCATGTTTTTAACACTGAAAAAAAGTACATCATTCAAACATATTGCACCACACTCATCTCTTTCACGCAGGTGGAATGTAACTGGAGGCAATTACATGTACATGTGACGGCCTGGGCATGGCAGCGTGCGCTCAGGTCTGCGACTGTGGCCAACAGCAGGACTGATACAACACTAAAAGAGGAAATGCTCCTATCTAGTATACCTTCTTACATCCATTCATCCTGCAAATTGTTCACATACATCTTTTGCTTTACTTCAGTTTCTACAACTCATGCCTACAATCAGACCTTTATCCTTTCACAAACTCAAAAACTGCCATGGGTTCAACTGCTTGAGAGTGAGAATTTATTATGGTCCTGAGCTTTTTTTGTGGTGAGGGTGAAGTGCGTGGAAAGAGTTAGAATTCATGACGTGTTTGCGTCCAGCTCCATTTAAGTTTGTGCTGCCTGCTCACTTCCATATTCATGGTTTTAAGCCAAGCCTGAACTGTGCTGTTCACTGGCTAAACTCTCAACAAAAAGCTTAAAAGTGCAAGGCTAGTACATGTTCCGGTTAGCCTGCATCTTTTAAAGGCATTCTGTCCCTCTTAGTGGGGATCTGCATTGACTGAAAGGAAGTAACTGCTGATGACCAGAATTGTAATTGTCTACAATTGGAACAAAGCAAATGGAGTATTAAGCAGAGAGCAAGAGTGCTCCCAGGAGTACAGAAGCAGCACTGGAGGCTTTTGTTATCATTCTCTTCAGTTGAGAGGTCAATAACAAGGGGTCATAATTTTAAAGTGAAGGGCAGGAGGTTTAGAGGGGATTTGAGGAACCATTTTTCACTGACAGGGTGGTGTGTATCTGTAATGGGAAAGTAGTAGACGCAGGAAACCTCACAATCTTTAAAAAGTATGTGGATGAGCACTTGAAATATCATAACATTCAAGACTAAGGGCCAAGTGCTGGAAACTGGGATTAAAGTAGATAGGTGATGCTGTTTTTTTTGTTGGTCCAGACTTGATGGCTGAAGGGCCTTTTCATACTGTCTGACTTTATGGCTATGAGGTGGACAGTAGGAGAGAGGTTGTGTTTCTACGGTCATTGGGAACTGGAAGGTCTCAAGGAGTACACCATGATGGAAATTGGAACAGGGGGCCTTGAAAGGAGTCTGGCCTGAGAACATGGTAGCAGTGACATGTATATTCAAATAACATCGCCTATTCATCACACTATTAATCTCACTGTTAAACACTGTTCAATGCACCATGCTCCGAGCTCTCAACTATGACTAGTCCCTGGCAGTAAGGACACAGAACTAACATTCAGATGCTGCACTTTAGCTGTACACACATTCCAGTACTGCCAGTCTCATACCTATCTCTTTGTTGTCTCCACATACTTCCAGTTATTCAGCCATGGCAGCCATATCAGCATGCTGCACAACTATTTTCTGCCCTATCTTTTGCAGGACAAGGTGGCACACAATTAGAATGAGAACAGCAGGCCTGGTGGGACAGGCAAGTCCTGTGGAGAAAATGCTGTACCTCATGCGACCAGCTACAACAGAGCCCGTTGCACCTGGCAATACCGAAAAAAATTCAGGAAGAGAACATGTAGCTGCCCCATGTAATTCCTTACCTCCCACAATATCCTCATCTCATTACATGTGATTGACTGGCAGTGACTAACTCTCAGAATGATATTGGATGAGCCTCTTGGCTGACTGTGGTGACACCCCCTAACTGACTGTAATCCCGCCTCACCCCACTGAAGATTAGTCCCTTTTGACCTTCACACATGACCATTTGCTTGAAACACAAATATTGAGTTTGCAGTTAAACCCCTGGCACATGCTACAGATCTGATATTGATGTAGCACAGTGTCACACAGCCACGTTTCCACCCCTTTGACTGTTCTGCGCTCCCCATCATGTTAACCAGTCTCTCCCTTTGAACTACAATGTAATGGAAACCACATAGGCTGGTAGTTTGTAACAGAGCAGCGAAGACCCTGTTCATTAAAAAAGTATTCTGAGCCACACAGAGGCAGGCAGTCCTTAAGTCAGTTCTGATGTCAGTGAGTGTGTACTGAGAAAGCAACATAAATTAGACGCAGGCTGGCTGCCTTCTAAGTGCAAAGTGAATTAGTGCTAAGAAAGCAAGCCAAACATCAAAAGAAACAACCTGCATTGATGTATGAGAGGCACATGACCTGCAGTGACCTGCAGAGGATGGAAGCCTTAGGTCCCCTTGAACGTCAAAGTAAAGTGTGGAAGGCTGAGTGATGTGGGAGTTGGTCTAGGAGCAGGCATGACGGTGTGAAGCTGGTGGCTTGCCGATGTCAACCTGTCTGGAGAAAGCGTTGAAGAGGGTGGTGACCATGGAACATACAGGGACATTGTTGTGAAGAAGCAGTTGGATGATGGCCAGCATTAATATTTAGTGAGCCGTAGCCCTCAATTACCTGCTCTGACTTATACAACAGGAATTTTGTGCCATCTACTTTTTTGAGGAAGAAGAGAAGAATTGAAAGTGGTCTCTAATTAAGACAAGTTGGGGCTTTAATCAGATTTAAATGCATGGAAATAAGATAGTACTGCTCAATGGGGAGATTCTGAGGTCATCATTTCAAGCTTAAGGGGAAAATTGCAAAATTTGCATTTTGCAACATTATGATTCTGATTTCTTCATTTTCTTTGTATTTTTCCACTTTTTGCATTATTGTTCACATGACACCAGAGAGGGGAAAATTTCAAACCATCTGGTTATATTACAGATATGGATCAAATACATTTATGCCATAATATATATCACGTGATGTCCCTGCATTGAAATCAGTTTGGGTAGAGGTGACTTGAGCTCCAAAAGCTGTACAATCAATGAACGACAATCTACTTTTGCTTTAAG
This sequence comes from Rhincodon typus, assembly GCF_021869965.1. Lineage (NCBI taxonomy): Eukaryota > Metazoa > Chordata > Chondrichthyes > Orectolobiformes > Rhincodontidae > Rhincodon > Rhincodon typus. The sequence continues at coordinate 76,856,746 of NC_063334.1, read as the reverse complement.
CTAGCTCATAGCCTTTAAAAGGTAACAAATGGCATTAAAATGTTCTTCAACATAATTATTCAGCCTATCTATCATCATTCTTATTCAGTTGAATACCTGCCTGAAACAGTAGTGGAATGCCAAGTAAATGAGTTTTGCATGCACTACAAGTCTACAGCAGTGCTGCATCAGCATAAATGTTTCTTTTAAGTCCCATCACTTTTAATTGAACACAAGGTGTAAATCCACCTCCCGTGCTAATGACACACGTGCAGGATGAGCTATCTGAAATTTACTTTTTTATTCACTCATGTACTGCGAACATTGCTGACTGGCCAGCATCTTTTGCCTGTTCCTAATTGCCCTTGAGAATGTAGTGGTGAGCTGCCTTCTTGAACCACTGCAGTCCACTTAGGTATAGATCATTCTTATATTGTGATCCATTTCTTTATTTGACCAGATTGAAACATAATGTTGTTTGTCATCTGCGAGTTAGACATATACATTACTGAGGGCAATACAAAGTATGGGCAGCCTTTTCTGCTTGTTTCCATAGGTGGTGATTAAATGCAATGAACAATGAACTGTGAAAATTTGTACAATCAGCAACTCAATCTAGGAGCCTGCTCTTTACTCCAAAAGAAAATGAAATGCTTCAGAAACATGCTGGTCAAAATATTAGTAACTCAGACACACAGGAATGTATTCACACAGTGATGAAGAATGAACTTTTCAATCTAATAGCATTGTACTGTCATCTGAGAATGTCAAGTATGTAAGCTCCCCATTAAAAAGGACAACTGATTGGTGAATTTCTCCATTGAGCCATAGAGAAAAAGAAAGTGGTGTCTCATCTCAGCCATGGTTGTGCCATAATTGATCTCAGGGGCTGAGATGAAGAGGAAACGATCCATCAGAGTTTCTGATCCTGATCACTTTTCATTGGCTGTATAATGCTTTGTGAGGTTCTTTTCTACTTTACAATAGTTGCCTACCCTTCAAAAGTACTCTCTCGGCTGTGAAGTGCTTTGGAATGACCTGAAGCTGCAAAAGCTCCCACACAAATTCAATTTTTTATTGCATTTCAAAATGTTGAAGAAATAGCATGTGCTGCTGTCCAGTGGTAACAATTAGATTAGCAATTCACTTTTAAGTCACATATACCAACTAGCATAGCGACAAGATGGAGAATGTTACAAATAAGTGACGAGGGGCTAATCACTTTCCCCCATTTAAATCTCCTATAACTATTTTTAAATTCTTAGTTATCATGTAGCTATTAGACTTTAATTAAAAGTTATTAACTAGATCAAAATGAAAGATACGACTCCAAGGTTTTCTTGTGTAAAATAAAATAATTTTATTAATTAATAATGCTGGTAAAAAATAATGAATTACAAAATCAAACATGCAGACGCACAGAAGTAATGAATTTAAAAAGAAGAGGTATGGGGGTGTTTAGCACAAACCGGAAGTTAAAAACAGATACAGTTTATGGTTCTTAGAATGCTTGAGTTGTGAGAGTAAAACCTGAGTCAGTGGCTGTTTAGCTTTTTTGTAATATTTACTCAGCAAATTGTGAAATTTGTAGAATCCCAGAGTTCTCAGTGAATTGTTATTTTCCAAGTTTTCTTTCTCACTTGGCATCTCCTTCAAGAGATGATAAGGCACAGGAACAGAATGAGAAAGTGCAAACCTTTCAGATTCTGTTGTTATGGATCCATTTTCCTTCTCTCTCTGCTCTGCCAAGCAAGCTAATGAAATATAGTTTATTTATATATTCCCAAGTCTAACTCCATTGTCCTTTGAAGTTGAATGCTCTGCAGGCAAACTTTCACCTTCCAATTTATGAACTTAACATGCAAGTGTAAATTATTTACAAAATGCAATTTTTTGATGCAGGCTCAATTGTCTGGTTTCATTATCCTTGGATGAAATGATAATTTCAATAAAACTAGTTGAATGTATTCTGTATGGTTTCCCTGGACTTGCCTCAAGCTATGGTCAGATAACAGCAACCATCTTAGGTCAGTATTTGTCATTTTTGAAAATCACTAAAAGTCCATGAAGTTCCCAGGTATTAAATTCATCTGATCAAAGTTGATTTTCAATAGAATATAAATAGACCATTATCAGAAAAAGAGAACTTACGTAACTAAAGCCTTATGCTCACTAATACAGATATAAAGATAAGTGCTTACACTTTTTAAAACCATTCTTCATGCAATGAAATATCTAAGGCATTATGCCAATCTCGTACCAATTCTGTGGAAGGTTGTAATTCCTAGAAATATAATGCAATTTCTGGTAGATGTAAGATCTTTCATGAAAATTCCTTATTCAAGGGCCCCATATTTTTCAGGAGTAGCAGGATCTTATTATTATTTTGTTAATCCAGTACAAGGGCCTGTTCGTCTATGTTACTTCTGTATGGTGATCAGTTGAACTAATAGACATCTTGGCTGGGGATTTGGAGGGAAAAGCAATATTAGCTGGACACATGGGATGGCCTCCAGTAAACGGGAAGTAGGATAGTACATCAGGGCTTTAGGGAATGTCGTTGCCAATCAAACAGTGTATTGTGGAGCCAAAGAAAAATAAATGCATTTAGATCCTCATAGATCCTCATCCTGAAAAGCAATTATTCAGAATTGTGCTCCCTCACCCTACTTCGTATTCTATCCTCTGTTCCACAATTTCACAAAATTGGATCAGCTCACAGTTCATAAGGATCATCGACAAAGTTTGTGAAGAATTTCTTTTGAGCAGTTACTCTTTCTGGTCTTAGGGTAGGTCTCCAATGCCCTCCCTGGACTTTGTATAATGAAGATTTTGTCAGAAGTCCATCCTGTCCCATTGAAATGCTCTCTCTTTGGGAATCAGGGTGAGGTAAGGTAGAAATCGTGCATTGACCAACATTGATAAGTGAAACCATTAAAGGGGGAATTACAATTCAGCTTAAATATCAAACATTCATAAAACGGTATCTGATAACTACTTCAAGCTACATTCCTCATATTTAGTGGCCGTCCCCTTACCAAACAGCTAGTGGTGGCACAGGTCATTGCAATTTTGAATTGGATAGCTCCATATATCATAAGATGATCACAGAATCTCCATAGCGTGGAAACAGGCCATTCAGCCCAACAAGTTCACATTGACCTTCTGAAGAGTATCCTGTCTAGACCCATCCGCCTACACTACTCGGACCCTGCATTTCCCATAGCTAATGCACCTAACCTACACATCGCTGAACACTACAGGCAATTTAGCATGGCCAATCCACCGAACTTGCACATCTTTGGACTGCAGGAGGAAACCAGAGCATCCAGCAAAAACCCACACAGACAGAGGGAGAGCATGTAAACTCCACACAGAGAGTCGACGAAGGGTGGAATCAAACCCGGGTCCATGGTACTGTCAGGCAGCAGTTCTATCCACTGAGCCATCGTGCTGCCCAAATTAGCAATGGGCCTTTTACAACATTAGTAATTTGCATTGATGCATCATTTTAAACTAAAAAATTGGACGTAAAACCAAAGAAAGGAGATTAGAATAGCTTGCTAAAGGACAGGTCTTAAATTGTCACTTTCAGTCAAAGCAGTGACATGAGAACTCTGAGACATAGTTCACTGACAACCAATGAGGGATACAATAGGAGAGGCAGAATGCCCTGATGAAATGTCATGTGTTGTTTTGCTTCACTATCTCCAAACTATACATGATGTTTCTTTATCTGCATAGATTCTCCCCCATAGGAATAAAATCTCAGTATTCAGATCTTTCCAATGTCACCATTATCTCTAGTCTTCTTTAGCTAAACCAGATTAAGGATTAAAGTGAGGACATGGTTCAATAGAACCCAACAGCATTGCAGGCAGCCGTTAAAGCAGAAGGGAATGATAAGTCCATGCAGACTCCTTTAGAACTCATGTAAAGCTTCTAGTGCGGTATTTGCAATAATTTCATAATGAAGGAAACACTTCCTGCTGAGGACTGAGGTTGTCAGAAGTTGTGGTTAACTGTTAGGTATTGATCATAGGCTTGATCCAGCAGCTGAGTGTCTGATTCAGAGACAACTGTTTGAAATGTGTTCTTCAGAGGTGCAACTGAATTCTATTGCAATATATCATTTAACCTCCTCCTTTACTGTGAAACTTTAGGCAGAATCATCAATTTTTTGGCTAAGTGCAAGTCGCAGCAGGTTTACTTGAGTAAAATTTGCTGCAAGACCAGACAAGCTTTCTCACCATATCTATCCAACTCACTGCAGTTGCTGACTCGATGACAAGGATCACGTTGTGTGTATACCATCTTACTGTGCACCATTCCCAGGAGAACTCACCACTCACTGGAGATCTGACAGAACACCAGCATTCCTGTAGCCATGCCATCTTCAAGTGTCTGTAGTACCCCAGAAGGAATGCTGGCATCTGCCCCACTCATGCCTGGCAACTGGAAGGAGATGGCTGACAAGGGCAAGTTGGCACTAGGTTCTTTGACCTAGAGGTCCTGGTGGATGCGGTGATACACAGGAAGGCTATCCAATTTCCGAGGACAGACAGAGGTGGCCATGCACTGCACACTGTCTGCCTGATCAGAGATCAGCATCCAATCAGTGCCTAGCCCATGGTTTGGAAGACTGAGCTGCAGAGCCAAGGAAATGTCATCAAGGAAAGTGCAATCTTCTGCTTTTACCTCATCCTCACTCTGTCACTGTTACCACACTCACCACTTATCAAGGCGACTGCTCCAACACCCTCTCTAATACCTTTCCTCTCTCACTGTCATGACCTCCCATTCTCTCACACCACAAAGCCTGCATATCCTCTGCACTGCACCCTCACTCCCTTGGAACATCTCAACACCTTTCCCTTTCATGCAGCAATACTAACAGTCATGCCATCAATTTGTGACTTACTCACTCACCCCCTTTTTGTCAGTACAGAGGAAGACATCCCACAGCAGGGCAGGGTGAAGATGAACCAGAGGGGAGTGGCTCTGAGTATCAGAGTTCTTACCCCACCCCCTTGAGCAGGGGTTATTTGCCGTGGAAAGAGAGGATAGAGCAAGCCCTAGAGTCCCTGTTGGGTGGGGTGGGGTGGCGGGGGTGGGGGGGGGGGGAGGTTTGGTGAAGAAACATTGATGTCCAGGTAACTGAGTAAGCACCACCAGCACTGGAATGCTGACATTCATTGGATACCACTATCTAGCACTTTCTGCCTTTTGTGTCTTATAGCTGCAGCCAGTGTGTTGAGTATACACCGAGAGGTACACCTGCCCTCCAGAGGAGAGCTTCTCAACCTCAGGAGAAGATACTATTCAGGGCATGGAGGAACCATTGGTAAGGCAGCCCACTCTACTCCCCCCACTAGCAGCAGTGAAACATCAGTGAGCTTGATAGGCAAAGGCAAGTGAGGGAGCAACACCCAAGGCCACTGGTACTCCGGCCATTTCTGGGGATAGGCTGGCCACTGATATCCACTACAAACACACCAAATCCCACAGTTACCTGGACTACATATCCTCACACCCTATTTCCTGTAAGGATCCTATCCCATTCTCCAAATTTCTCCATCTCCATTGCATCTGTTCTGATGATGTCACCTTCCACTGAGGGCCCTGAAAAATGCCCACCTTCTTCTTCAACAGATGATTTCCCAGCACCATGGTTAACAGGACCCTCAGCCATGTTTGATCCATCTCCCAAACTTCTGGCCTCATCTCTTCTCTTCCCTCCCTCAACAACAGAGTTCCCCTAGTCCTTACTTAACACCCTACCAGCTTCCACATCCAAAGGATCATTAGCTGTCATTTCTATCCTCTCCAGTGGGATGCTGCCACCATACATATATTACCATCCTTTGTCAGCATTCCATAAGGATCATTTCCTCCAGGACACTTTGGTCCACTCCTGCTCCATTCCCAACACAACTTCACACCACATGGCACCTTCCCATGCAATCTGAGAATGTGTAACACCTACGCATTTACTTCCTCCCTCCTCAATATCCAAGGCCCTAGACACAACTTACAGGTGAAGCAGCATTTTACCTGCATTTCACACAATCTAGTCTACTGTATTCACTGCTCACAATGTGGTCACCTCTACAATGGGGAGACAAAACACAGACTAGGCGATCGCTTTGGGGAATACTGACATTCTGTCAGTAAAAATGACCTTGAGCTTCTAGTTGCCTGCCACTTCAACACACCACCATGTTCCCTCGCCAAAATCTCTGTCTCAGGCTTGCTGCAATGATCCAGTGAAGCTCAGCACAAGCTCAAAGAGTAACATCTCAATTTCCACTTAGGGGCCCTGCAGCCTCTTGGACTCGACATTGAGTTCAATAAATTTAGAGCCTGATTACATCTTTCCAAGGCTTTTACCCACCCCCACATCCTGGTTTGTTCATGAAATGGATTGCTTTCAGCACAGCCAACCCATTCTTTGCTACCCTCAGCCCTCATTATCACTTATTCCACTTCTTTTCTGTCTTTGCTTACAATCAATAATCACCTTGTCTGCCGATCCCTTTCATACTTTGCTCTCTCTGAGCCCCATCTCAACCTCTTCAATCACCTCCCACCCACCCATACACCCCAACCCCATCATCACCATAAATGCCACATTTTGCTGACTACTAAAAGTTCTGATGAAGAGTCAAGGGACTCAAAATGGTAACTATGCTTTCTCTCCACAGATAGTGCAATTTATGCTGACCTTTGCCAACAATTTCTATTTTTGCTACAGAAGTTCTGTCTATAGATGGAGTGCAACAAAGATTTATCAGACTGAATTCTAGGCAGGACTGACTTATGAAGAGATGCTGGATCAGTTAGGACTATATTTAGTTTAGAAGATTATCAGAGAATTTCATAAAAACCTATAAAATTCTAACAGGGCTAGACAGAGTAAACACAGGAAGGATGTTCCCAATGATAGGAGAACCCAGAACCAGTGGTCACAGTCTAAGGATACGGTGCAAGCCATTTAGGACTCAGATAAAGAGAAATTTTTTCATCCAGAGAATGGTGAGTCTGTGGAAGTCTGTCGCAGAAAACATTCAATGTTTTCAAGAAGGAAATAGATATTGTTCTTAGGGCTAAGGGGATCAAAGGGTTTGGGGAGAAAGCTAGAACAGGGCACTGAGTTGGATGATCAGGCTGAATGGGGCAACAGGCTAAAAAGGACCAAATGGCATTCTGCTCCTGGTTTCAGTGTTTCTGTGAACAGTGTCGATGGGACAACTGTTGCCTATCCCTTGGGTAACTTGACTGAATCCCCTCTTGGCTGACACATACACAGATCCCTGACTGGTGGCCACATAAGTCCCTGATAGAGAAGATCTTCTCCGTAGGCCTCACTATAACCCAATCTCTGAAGCACAAAGACACAGACCTGGTGTGCAAAGCCACCCCAGCTGGCCACTGTCCGTAACTGATGCTCGGGACTGGTATGGGATTCTGCCTTTTACTAAACACTCTATAACCCCCAGACAACAAGGTGCAGGGCTGGATGAACACAGCAGGCCAAGCAGCATCATAGGAGCAGAGAGGCTGACGTTTCGGGCCTCGACCCTTCATCAGAAAAGGGGGAGGGGAAGGGGGTTTTGAAATAAATAGGGAGAGAGTGGGAGGCGGATAGAAGAGGGATAGAGGAGAGGATAGGTGGAGAGGAAACAAACAGGTCGAAGAGGCGGGGATGGGGCCAGGAAAGGTGAGTGTAGGTAGGGAGTTAGGAAGGGGATAGGTCAGTCCAGGGAGGACGGACAGGTCAAGGGGGCGGGATGAGGTTGGTCGGTAGGAGATGGAGGTGCGGCTTGAGGTGGGAGGAGGGGATAGGTGGGAGGAAGAACAGGTTAGGGAGGCAGGGACGAG
>NC_063334.1:76808920-76843886 GCF_021869965.1 Rhincodon typus | reverse complement strand
CCTCTATCCCTCTTCTATCCGCCTCCCACTCTCTCCCTATTTATTTCAAAACCCCCTTCCCCTCCCCCTTTTCTGATGAAGGGTCGAGGCCCGAAACGTCAGCCTCTCTGCTCCTATGATGCTGCTTGGCCTGCTGTGTTCATCCAGCCCTGCACCTTGTTGTCTCGGATTCTCCAGCATCTGCAGTTCCTACTATCTCTGACTCTATAACCCCCAGACTGACTGGTTCCAACATTAAGGTGGGTGCATTCCACTTCCCGAAGACTTTCAGACATGTGCTTGCTACAGATGTACTGAGCTTGATGTGAATGCTGCTGCCACATTGTTCAGGTAGTAGACTGACATTGCTCACTGATGGACATTAAGATGTGGGCACTTTGACTGATCACTAAATAAAAACCAAAAGAACTGCGGATGCTGTAAATTAGGAACAAAAACAAAGTTGCTGGGAAAGCTCAGCAGGTCTGGCAGCATCTGTGATGCAGCACAGATGCTGCCAGACCTGCTGAGCTTTTCCAGCAACGTTGTTTTTGTTGACTGATCACTGTTGCACAGCTTGGTCACCCATGCGGCTGTGATAATGCCAATGGCTAGTGCAAGGCCTGTCAAGGCAAGGCTTACATGCTATGGGCATGCCATAGGCATGAGGTGAATGTGAGATGAGAAAGCAAGCATGTAGATCTGCCAGGCAACTTGATCCACACGCAGACGAGGTGCCTATCTGTGTGTGGATACTGTACTTGATGAAGCCATATACTGCTGGTGGCCAGTGTGCCCTGCTTCACAATTATTGGATTGCAGGGTACAGTGCCAGGAGATTTCATCAATACCAGGATGGTAGCAATAGCTCTGAAATTCCATGCCAGTACCTGTGGTGAAAGGGTGCATGTGGCTGGTGCGCTTCACTCATACCCTGCTCTGCAGTTTGGCCATGGGCAAAATAGAGGTCATTTGGAGCAAGCCATGAGCTGAATCACCAGGTACCTGCTCTGATTTTTCTGCCAAGTTTTCCCAATGGCTAGTTTGTGTGGTGCATTTGGAAAGATTGCAACCTGTCGTGAGTTGGGCTATTAACAATCATTTGTAGCAAAAAGTGTCCCCTTGGAAACCCACAGCTTCTTAACGAGAATTTCGGCATATCATTTGAGCAAATTGGGGAAGTGAGTTGGGATGATCTTCATATCAAGATCTTGCCTGATTCAGGCACTCATCTCACATAGCCCAGGTCTTTCAGCTGCTCATAGATTCTGCTCATTGTGTGTTGTTTTGTAGATGTGCCTTAAAGAGCCAGGCACCTGGCCCAGTGGTCCGGAATTGTCCCTTTGAGTCCTCCATTTCTTTCTCACACAAGGACATCCTTCTTTATTCAGGGGAAATTTCATATCTGTGTCAAAACAATGGGGGCTGCTGTGCCTTTCAGTAATCCTTTTCTTCAGAAGTTGTAGGAAACAGAACTTTGTAGTTAGGTTTAAAGCTTCCGAGAGGAAAAAAAAAATGACCCCTTTGGAATAGTGCAGCTGTTAAATTGTGCCATAGCCCTCTATACACCCACTCCGTGATGGCTGAATTCCTGATTAAAGGCATTGACAACAGTTGGAGTTGAAGATGTTTCCCAATAATGTATTCATATTGTTCGCATGATATAGCATCTTGCATTTCATTGAAAAGTTCAAGTTAACTTGATGGAGCGCTTACACCTTTACATTTAATTTTCTTGCCTGTGTCAGCAATGGATCAATTAGCAGCATGCTTACTGTGAGTCAGAGGTTGTGAGTTAAAGTCTCATTTCACAACTTAGATAGAACAATCTGGGTTGAGGTTGTGCTGTTTCAAATGAGATGTTAAACCAAATCCCAACTTTGCTTTAAGGTGGGTAAGAAAGGTTGCATAGTGATATTGCAAGAAGAGCATTTACATTATCCCCATTGACCTAGCAAATATTTTTCCATCAACTGACATTACAATATATATTATCTGGTCATTATCAAATTGCTTGTTATGGCCTGTATGTTAATGTTGTTAATGCTTCCTACATTACAACAGTACCTACACTTCAAAATATGCTTCATTGAATTTGCAGACTGCTGAGGATGTGAAAGGAGCTATATAAATGCAATTTTGTAGCATTAATATGTCTCCATAATGTATCAGTTGGCTGGACGGCTGGTTTGTGATGCAGAGAGATGCTGACAGTGTAGGTTCAATTGTCTCACTGGATGAAGTTACTACAAGGATTCTCCTTCTCAACCTTGCCCCTCGCTTGAGGCATGGTGCCCCTTAGGTTAAACCACAACCAGTCATCGCTCACTAATGAGAGAGCAGCCCTATGATGTATTGATCTCATTGCAACTTTACTTTACATACAATATATAGTAAAAAGAACTTGTGATCAATTTTAAAGATCCATTCAGACGATTCGAAAGGAAATATCTATGCAATTGACTAATCAATCATTTTCGATTAGCAACAACTTTCCCAGTTCAATTATAGTCACTTTGAATTGCAAGAAAAGCTTAAGCACTAATTATACTTAGTTCAGAGAGTAAATACATCATGCAAAGGTGTAACCTTGTTGGTGGTTTATCAGCTGTTACTCTGTGGTCTTTGCTTTGCCCTTTGGGCACCTGCCAACATAGATTAGTATGCAGACAGTGGGGGAATTCAGAAAATTTTAGGCAACCAAAGAACTTTATATAAAAAAAAAGCAGAATACTGCAGATGCTAGAGAGTTCTGGATTTATTGTTTCAGATCTATGACCTTTCAGCAGAACTGAAAAAGTTGGTGATTGTAGTTTTGATGAATGATCACAGACATGTTCTCTCTCCAAAGATACTGCCCAAACTGCTGAGTATTTCCAGAACTTTTTGTTTTTATTTTATATTATTTTAACTAGAATTACAGCACAATCTCCAGTGAATTAAATGTCAACACTGTTTACCACATAACATGGACATGTGATGATTTTTCATAGTGGATAGCACTGAAAATCCTGTTACAGAGGATATCAAGCTTGGAAGTACTGTTGGGATGCCTTGTCATATGTTTTGTGACTGAATTTAATGTTCTTTTGCATTCAGAGGCTAAATAGTCTTATACAAACCTTGAGTTCCCTAACATTAGAAGTTCCCCAGGTAAATAGATTCCCAGCATTTTCTGCTTTTATTACGTGTGAATGTTTCCTGGAATGTTTGTCACAAACTTTATTGGCTCAGTTTGATATAGTTCACAGAAAATTACCTTCTTTATGTTAGAATTCTAACCCACATTTCCGGAAACCATGTGTTACAGATTTATTCCGTTATGAACAGAATTGAACTTGACGTCAACATCCTGATGTAATGACCTAATGTACCCTAGGTTAAAACTCAAAAAACCCAAAATGTAATACCCATAAGAGATGTTATGGAGATCCTGGTGATAGAAAATGTTATTAACTCCAACAGGAGGTTGAAATATTATTTTAATCAGTCTGCATCTACAGAACCGTAAATTGTCTATTCAGCATTTCATCTTTGTGCTTGAAATTTCAGTGCCATGTTACTATTCCATGTTATTATTAGAAATATCTTGTTTGAAATTTAGAACTAGGTGCAAATTAATTTCTGCCTTGTACTTAATGAAACTGGCATTGATATGTACAGATCTGTTGAAACGTCTAATATTTAACTAGCAATTCAAAATTTAGAAAATCATTATAAAAAAATTCAACCACAAAGAAACAGTTCCATCAAACTGTGTGAAGTTAAAAGAAAATCATTCAACAATCTCTGGAACGTATCCAAGCATAAACAGAAATTATTATCAATTGCTTCAGTTGAATTTAGTACAGCTGGTAAAGGTCCAAGACACCAGACTGAAATTCCTAAAGTAATTACTCTTCAACAATCACTTTGTGAAATTTCAAAGCAAAAAAATCATTATGCCAAATTTTTACTTGTCATGATTAATGTGGCTAAAGAGAATAAATTGCATCATGATAAGAAAGGAAGATTTTAGTGTCCCTAAAAATGTTCATGCATATTTATGCACATGCACTTTAGGGATATCTATTAAAAGGAGAGGAACGTCGATATTAGGGACAAAAACAGAAGTTGCTTGAAAAGCTCAGCAGGTCTGCCAGCATCAGTGAAGAAAAAAAAAAATGTTAACATTTCGGGTCCAGCGACCTTCTTCAGAACTGCGGAACTGAGAAGTTCTGAGGAGGGGTCATCGGACCCGAAACGTTAAACTCTGACGTTATTCCTGATTTAAAGCATCCACAGTTCTTTCGGCTTTTAATCGATATTAGGGAGCTAGGTATGTGTTTTCAATACTTCCAATACAGGAGTCTACACCTTATGAATACATCAGAAATCTGGGCATATATCCACTCCATTTAGAATATCACGGATAATAAATATCACAGTCTATTGGCAGTTTTCTGAATGTTCCTAAAAGAAAGCAGGAATGCTGGAAGTATACAAATAAATTAGGATTTAAGAGAGAAGTTAATATTTCAGATTCAACCCTTCAACAGAACTGAACATTTTACTCAAGTGTCTTAAAATGCTGAAATGTCCTTCATTACATGTTACTCTGTTGGATTTCAATATTATTGTTTTAGTTTAGCAGTAATGAAGCATCCTATCTCAAATACTAGCCTACCTTTCTCCTTCAGATTAATGCTTCTGACAACACAGATACTACTATCGTGAAAGATTATAGTGAGAAAACATTTAAACAATCACCTTTCAATACACAGAATTGATTTTCACCAAGGCAATCATTAAGAAAACCACACAGCACTAAAACTATATTTTATCTTGACACAAAGACTGAAAAGAATGGAGAAATTAAAACAAAATCTAAATTCAGGAAGAGCATCCTCCATTCCTCCAAAAAAGAATAGAATTGATTTTTTTTAAGTGAATTAGAGGATGTCTGCATTTGTTTTCTCATAACGAGAATGAATCGATTATTGAATGCTCAAGTGCACATGATGCATATTGATTTACTCGTGCATATAAATTTCCTTCCTGCAGACACCCTACTGCTGGTGACATTTTTACACTGGATTACTATCCATTTAATCACAATGACCTAAAGCAGCGGTTTCAAAAAAATTTAAATTACTTCAGTTTATCACGGCTCTGGATCATTGAAACTGAACTTATTTGATGCGTTTCCCTGAGGTATGTCAGTTTGAAAGCCTACATGCACCGGTGCTTGTACTTCAGACAAAGGTTATTTTTAACGTCTATAAGTAATGACAGGTATTCCTGTCATTGGTACAAAGCAGTGGGTGGTGGATTGTAATTAAAATGCTTACCAGGTGTTGCATATTTCGCAATGATAATGCCAGTATTCCTCCATCATCTCTCTGAATTATATATAATTCATATATTACTTAGTACACAAGTTAAATGAAGCTGTATTAGAACAAATTGCATTTTATAAAAATCTTTAACTTAATAAAACATCTCACAGGAGTGTTGTAAAGCAAAATGTCTCACTGACCCATATAAGTTTATCTTGGGGCAAATGGCCACAAGCTTAATGGCAGAGATAGGATCATCTTAAAGGAGGAAAGATAGTTGATGAGGTGAAGATGTTTAGCCAGAGAATTTGCTTGGATTAATTTTAATTGTAATTTTAATCACCATTCCTGATCCAATATTTGTTTCCTTGGGATGTGGACCTCTACCTTTTCTATAAATAATTAGGACTAATTATTCAATATATGGTGCTAAAGTCTGGTGTTTTCACTTGTAATCCACACAATTTTATCAGATTGCAATGACCAAGAAAAGACAGCATGTATAGCAAGTATGACTAGACACCATTTTATGACATGATTTTTACCAATTAATATGCAAAAAGGATAAAATACCTAAGAATGTGTTGTGATCATCTTGTCAATGACAGTGGTTGTTACTTATTACTTATTTATTTTCTAAAATTATCCACATATAGATTCCCAATTAGCTGCATTTGCAGATCCCATTTGTATTTGTACTCATCATGGGTTATTCAGCATCCCTAAAACAAAAGATGAATGTAGTAGTCAACACCTTAACAGCAAGAAGCCTCTTATTGCTGAACTGCTACTTAACTAAATTAAGCACTTGTCTCCTACTGGAATATCTAATTGTCTGATGAAAGAAGTATTATGTTTTGGTTGTGAGAAAATGTTTATCAATTTCACCAACTGTTAATGTGTGAGTTCAATTTAGTTTTGCAGTTATTGCAATTAGCATTCTGAAAAATTCCAGTACAGTGTTCTATGAAATTGGCAATTTCATGATCCTGTTTAATTGTTGCACTTTGGTTTTCAGTTCTAATGATAAATCATTGTGGGAACAGATGTTGTCATTCCTGCATGACAGGACATTATTAGTAAAATTTTGTGCTGCACAGCAATATTGGCAATCATGTGTTCACAGCTTCATAACAGAATTTTCTTCAGCACCTTTTTCTTATGGTGAGTATTTGGGTTTCTTTTAAATATCTCCTGTTGTCCACCATATAAAATAAAACTGAATAGCTTTTTCAATAATTGATTGCATTTTATTTTCTGTCATCCTCAATGTGTGAGCATCATTGACAATGTTGGTACTCTTCAGCCATCCTTAATACAACAGAGTTGTTCCCCAAGCTACATCAGTAGCAATTAAAAGTCAACTTCATAGTTTACTAAATTAAAAGTTAAAGAAGAAAACTTGGAGAAATATTAGTCCTTACATTTCAAGTTGGGGGAACAAATACTTCAACAATGATGACTCTGTGTGGATAAGAATGTTTGTTGGACTTAATTTATGCCATATTGTAGAGATGTCCCAAAATTAATTCCACCTAATTTCAGTGTGTGCAAAAGAAGCATCTATTCTGCCATTGGTGGCCACAGCCTTCAGTTAGCTAGACTGTAAAATGTGGAATCATCCTCCTCATCCTTACAGTCTCTTCACCTCTCACTCTCCAGTTTACCGGTGTTTTTGGTCACATGTCCCCTTGTCCGCTTCTTTCTCTTACTGTCAACTTTTTTTTCGATCCTATCAAATACTTCGGAATGTATACCATATTGAAGTGCTACTTAAATGGTACCTTTTGTTGTTCAGGCTGAATTATGTCACTAGCCGTAAATGCATGACGTCTACAGTCCCATCTACCCTTGAGAATTTGTATTATTTTTCAAAAGACCTATTCATCAAAGTAGAGGAAGGTGGTGAAAAAGATACCACTTAATTGAGCTCATTTGTGGATCCACAATTAATGGGGGAAATATTTTTTTCACAGTTATGCTCAGGAAACCTTCTCCTCAATCTGCATTGCCATTGGAATGAATTCTATCTAAAGACAATTACAAATTTTAGTATAGTTTTTCTCAATAGAATTTCCATGCTTCAATGTATAGCATTTATTTGGGATTGGTAGTAAATACTGGCCTATTCAGTGACACCTAAAATCATTGGATGAATAAAAGTAAATGCTTCAGAAAGATGAGTAGCTGGATGCTGTCAGAGAAGCCAAATTAATTAGACAGCATTAGTAGAGAACCAGAACATTCCAGCACTGCCCATTCAAAAGGATGTATAGACCCAAGGATACATTGCATGACCTTTCCCAGGAGTTTGGTCCCATGAGGCATTGCATCAGTGCTGTGAAGGAGCTCTGCTTTTCATTGCAGCCAAATATATAAGCAAGACCCACAGCATCGCTGTAACTCTAAATAAAAATGTCATAACCATTCAAATTTATATAAGATAATCATTTTAGTTTTAAAAACACAAAGAAGAATGGAAACTCTGTTGAAACAAAATGGAGTCAAGAGGTCAGCTGACCTCCCTTGTCTGCCAATATTCATAAGCTGCACAAAGCTGGAAGATAGCCTGTTTTCTGTGTTGGAGCTGGGTGTGGAGCAGGTCTTCATAACCAGAACTATTTCTTGACCTACGTACATTTCATTCCTAGTAGGGAGAAATCCAAAATGACCATCTTTGGGTAGGTCCTTCAACACACTGTGCCAGACAATCTGATGTTGCTTCCTGTGATGTAAATCAGCTTTCCAAGTGATAGCTGCTACCTAATATGACACCTTCCCAAGTATTCATCCTGTCCTTGAATATTTACCCTTCCCATCAGAGCTGGTTTACATTTTGTCATCGTTCACATTATTTTTCCAATCATTATTATGCTTGCTTTCTATTCATGAATGACCTGTCTCCTACTCCTTTCCCCATTGAGTTTCGTATGGCAAGGCTTTCAGATCAAACAAGGTCTTGGACAAAAGAAATGGGTAGGACCGGCACTTGGTATGTGCTTCTCCTGGAGGGAACGTAAACGTTGGCTGTTCCCTTTTCTTTTGGGAAGTGTCCTCTGCTAGAATCTTTTTAGTGCTCTTTTTAGTGTGGTGTTGTCCTAGTTTTCATTTGGCTTAATCTGACTGGGCTTCTTGAAGTCCAGATTGAATATGGAGTGACCATGGTTTCAGTTGTTGGTAAGAGTTGATTGTGTATGACCTTTCAGTGCACCTAGCTATGCCATCATGTGCTGATTTCTTGGTAGAATTTCTCTTTCATGCTCTCCCCCTTCTGTGAGACTATTCAGTGGCAATGGGGATGCGTTTGTCACTTTTTTGTGATGTGGTGCTTTCCTTAACTGTGTGCCATCATGGACTGGTGGAGTTTATGCCCTCCATGGGTATGTTTGTGCCTCAGCTTTCATAAGAAATAGAGAGTCTGCACACGTTTGTGACTCAGTCTCATAGGTAACCTCTTCAATGTGCCCCCCTGAAATAGATTAGAGATTCTCCTACCTTGTGGTCTTTTGTTTAATGTAAGAGTTCTGCAGAAAAAAAGTCTGTTTGTTTGGTCCTCACTGGTACCTTCTAGGTTCCGTGCTGGGATACTCCTCCAAATGTGCAATGTCTTTCAGGTACCCTTTCAGGCTTAATGTTGATACATGGTACTGCAAGCTGAATTTTACATTTTGTCTTTGGACGCTTCAGTCACTTTTGCTCCATGTTTTAAATGGCTTTTCTCTTTTGTCTCCGGTTTATTGAAATTAGGTGAGATTTCTCAGCAAAGTAGCCTTGTAGGATTTGGCCGGAATAAGTTGTGCTCCATTGCCCTTATGGTATATCATCAGGACTCCAAGACTTTTCAGCCCAGTGGTTATAATGTAAAGACCAAATCATAAACTGCACAAGTGAAAACCCTCATAATGTTAACCAGAAACCATCACTGAACAGTTTGCCCTCTCTAAAGCCCTGTTTAAATGAAGAATATGAAGCTAAACCATAGAAATAAAAACTTCCAATCAGCAATAATAGAAGAGCAGCTGAAAACTGGATGTTGTTATTGAAGGTTTATGAATGAATATATTGAGAATGGAAGAGTTAGGAGGAAAAACAGTTTCAGAGTTCTAACCAGGTGTGTTCTTTGTGTTGTTCTTCATAATTAGTTGAATAGGTTCTCCTTTAAAATATTTCCTTTTTAAAGCGAACAGTCATAGGAAGGAAATGCAATATCAAGTAGGTGAGTTTGCCAGGAGGAATTGCAAAGTGTAGTGACCTACCTGCTAATTAGAAGCAGTAGAAAGTTCAGTCAGACTATTAACATGCAACAATTGAAAGAAAATGTCTGTCTGAATAGAAATTTTGAGAGCTCCACTTTGTCTTCACAGTTCAGCATCAATAATTTGTCTCACATTTTTGGAGGATATCCACAACTCTCTTTCATGTGCATTTTGTTAAGGCCGATCTCATAAAGGAGTTATGCAACTTGTTACGAGGGAGAGGGGTTAGAAAAACAGGCTTGTTCCTTTTCTCCTCAACTCTGAGTTCTCCATGTGTTTTACAGGGAGTGTTTTAAATCCTCTTGTGTGTTATGATTTTAAGTAATAAACGCGAAGCTGATTTGTATAAGTTTAAATCAGAAGAGATTGTTTTTTCAAAAAAAACATACACTTAATTATATATGTGACAAAACACACTTAGTACCTTATGCGCATTCTCTCACTCACTCACTCACACAGAAAGAAGTAAAGGTGAACTCTCAAGAATTGAGCATGCAGCTAGGCTATCAACACAATGAGCTGAACCTTGTGTGTTGTTCAGCTAAGTCCAAGTTGTACCGTGCATTTTGGAGGGTATTTTGCCGTGAGGTCCAGCAAGATTTCATGGCCCATCTTACAAATTTGCCTCACTAACCATCATGCCCAATTTCTGCCTCATATAGTGATGTTCCATTCCTGGAACAAGTCACCGCCCTGTGGATATCCACCCAAAGACAGGCATCTCTTGCACGAATTCCACCTTTAAAACACTGCAGTACATTTCAACGAGAAGTTCCATTCTGAAACTAAATAAAAACCGACAAAACTGTGAATACTGTAAATCAGGAACAAAAACAAAGTTGCTGGAAAAGCTTCAGAGATAGCAGGAACTGCAGATGCTGGAGAATCTGAGATAACGAGGTGTAGAGCTGGATGAACGCAGCAGGCCGAGCAGCATCGGAGGAGCAGGAAGGCTGACGTTTTGGGCCTAGACCCTTCTTCAGAAAATTCTGAGGAAGGGTCACCGGAAGCAAAAAGTTAACTCTGATTTTTTTCTTCACAGATACTACCAGACCTGCTGAGCTTTTCTAGCAACTTTTGTTTTTGTTCCATTCTGAAGCTGTCCAGCTCACTGACAGAATTGAAAAAAAGGCAGAAAAGCAGAATTTGGCATGACGTTTCTCCAACGGTGACCTGGACGGCCTGGTAGTACAGCAAAGAGGTGTTGTCTCTCTGGAAGAAGCAGCACCACCTGGGCTCAGTGCTATTTCTAACATGTGGAGAAATGGTCAGTAATGCAGAAAGAATGCTGAAGACCTTCTCCACTCTGGAAGGGTGCATCCCACTCTGTTCATTGTAACACCTCACACTACTCTACTCCTATGTCCCACCAAGGCTTGTGCCCCACTTTTTTGCTGTTACCTGAGACACATTTGACACTTGCTTTCCCCCGTCAGTCTCCCAGACCAGTAACCCTGCATACGCTCCCTGCTAGCTCATCAGTCCTTAAGAATACTTCACCACATTTCCCCCCAACCACCCCCACTTCATGCACCAGCGTTAACAGCTGCTTGACCTGCTGAGTATTTCCAGCATTTTCTTAGTTAAACCGTTGTTTATTTACTTAACACTGTATTCTCTGCCTCCTCAAGTCCTATGAGGCAATAATACAAGTAGCCAATGGCCTAGTGGAGTTAATGCTCAACTATTAACCCAGAGACCCAGGAAATGTCCTGGGGACCTGGGTTCAAATCCTGCCATGGCAGGTGGTGAGGTTTGAATTCAATAAAAATCTGGAAATAAGAAGTTGATTGTTGGGGAAAACATCTGGCTCACGAATGTCCTTCAAGGAAGGAAATCTGTCATCCTTACGTGGGCTGGCCTATAGGTGACACAGACCCACAGCAATGTGGTGGATTCTTAACTGCCTTGGACAGTTTGGGATGGGCAGTAAATTCTGGCCTAGCCAGCAACACCCACATCCCATGAATGAATAAAATATAATCTAGTCCCTTACAGCAGAAGACTGAGACCATCCCTACAGGGATACCAAGGCTTTCACGTTTCACCAAGTAAGTGTCACCCTTCCCTTAACCCTGCTGTTACTGTCCATCATTGTGCATCACTTGCAACCACTGGCTGTGACA
The DNA here is from genome assembly GCF_021869965.1 of Rhincodon typus. Taxonomy (NCBI): domain Eukaryota; kingdom Metazoa; phylum Chordata; class Chondrichthyes; order Orectolobiformes; family Rhincodontidae; genus Rhincodon; species Rhincodon typus. Next base: position 76,832,207 of record NC_063334.1, on the reverse strand, counting down.
CCTTGTCAATAATGTCTTTGGGGAAGTGGCTAGCTATGGAGGAACAACAACCTAGTCTCCTGAGGGCGAGAGCACTGTACCCTCGGAGGTAGCTCTACGAGGTTGCCTCATGCACTCCCCATGAGCCCAGAAACAGACACTTAGGGGAAACCGCAGGCAAAGAGAGTGCACGTTCACAATCTGGTGAGCACCTAACAGCAATAGGTTTACAACTAGCCAAGGGAAAAATGCCCCGGTCACTGTCACTTAGAGGACTGTCAGAGACCAGGCACCTGCTCAGCCCCAGGCAGGAGAGGATCCATGGTGTGAACTATCAGGGACTGCTTCCAAATGCAAAGGAAGGAGCAGCAGGCAACTGGGATGCAATGCCTCTCATCGCCCAGAAGTTGTATCAATGCAGCAAATCTTGCAACTGCATGTCTGTCTCCATGGACAGGTTAGCTGCTGCCTTGGAGAGCCAGGTCCAACTCTCTCAGGGTCTGCTGGAGGGGTGCACATACCTGGACTCTACTGCTCAACCCACAGGTCCTCAGGACTAAAGTTATGGTGAGAGGCAGCTTGGAGAATGTTGATGCCAGTTCTAGATCCCCAGTCTCAAAGTGAAACAACACTCAGTTCTCTCAGGTGTTTCCACCCAGGGCACCAAGCCCTTCACTTTCAGCCTGCCTGCCCTCATTGAACCCTAGAAAGTTCAAACCAAGGAGGGTCTTCTTGCCAGAGGCAACATGCACTCTGTTAAACCCCTATGAATCAGACACAGAAACCTGTTCTAATTCGCGGACTCAACTACAACTACAGAGATGCCAACAAAACAGAATTCCTAGCCACACTGAAGATCAATGGCATCAATGAAGAAACACAACAAGCCATAAGACAGTGATCCTGACACTGACCAGATAAAGCGAACTCAACACTGTCAACACATCTGAAAGAAAGGCCCTGAAAGGACAAGGGCATCCCAATACTACCAGCAGACAAAGGGTGCGTGACAGTAATACTAAATAAATGGGACTACCTCTCCAAGGCACATGCACTACTAGCCGACAAGAACACATACTGGCAAGTGCAGACAGACCTGACACCACAACAGGGCAACAAGATTCTGAACACACTAAGGAGACTCAAACAGACCAGACAAATCAACAAAACAGATTACCTAAGAATAAAACCTGAAGGAACTAACATCCCCTGATTCTACTTCCTCCCAAAGGTACACAAACCAGAAGTACCCCTCAGACACGTAGTCTCCCTGCCAGGCAAGCCATCTCGTAGATTAGCCATGGAGCTACAAAGGAGACTGAAGCACCTCGTCAGCAAGTCACCCCATTCAATCCACTCAGCCCAGGAGTTCCTCAATTCCATCAAGGACATAAGAATAGATGACGATGAGACCATGGTGTCATTTGACGTTACTGACGTTCACATTGATAGTCATACCACTTGCAAGAGAAACACTGACAACACTTCTAAAACAATAACATGACCCCAGTGACACCATCTCCACAGACAACATGCTGAAGCTACTGGACCGATGTCTCACCACCCACTTCACCTTTAAACAGCCAAATATATGAACAGATCAATGGGACACCTATCTCCGGACTAATAGATGAAACGGTGATTCAGAGACCCTTTGGCTAATCCAACCAAAACAATGGATACGCTACGTGGATGACACCGTCACCATTATTAAACGGACCAAACTAGAGGAGACACACGAACCAATAAGCAGCACCCTCACTGGGATCAGATTCACCAGAGAGGGGGAGAAGAACAGACAGCTCCCATTCCTGGACGTTATGGTGGAATGCAGGACCAGTGGGGAATTCCTAACAAAGGTACACAGGAAAGCCACACACACACTGACCATGTACTGAACTTCAACAGCAACCACCTTAACACACACAAATGAAGCTGCGTGAGAACATAATTTAAACGGGCGACAACGCACTGCAGCAGCACAGAACTACACCAAAAAGAAGAAGAGTACCTCTTCCAAGTATCCAAAGACAATGGATACCCGAAAAACTGGGACAGAAGATGCCTTTTACATGAACAACACCAGGAATGATACTACTCGCCCCAATACACTGATCACACTACCTTACATCAGGAACACATCTGAACTGACCACAAGACTCCTACGACCACTGAGCATCAGAGTAGCACACAAATGCACATCAACCCTGTGCCAACTGCTCACCCGGACCAAAGACCCACTACCCACTATAGACAGGGCCAATGTCACATACAAGATTCCTTACAGAGACTGCGACAAACCTTACGTTGGACAAACAGGAAGGAAATTAACCACAAGGGTACACAAACATCAACTGGCAACAAAAAGACATGACCAATACTCACTCATCTCCATTCACGTGGATAAGGAAAACACCAACTCGACTGGGACAACACCAGGATCCTGGGACAGGCAAAGCAGAGACCAGCGTGGGAATTCCTAGAAGTCTAGTTCTCCACTAAGAAAGCCATCAATAAACACTGAGCTCGACCCCATATACACTCCATTGCGAAGAAAAATCGGAAGTGAGGTAATCCAGCTCAATGGACACGAGAGTTTAAATGACAGGCAGGAAAACACAACAGCACTTCATTGGAGGCTGCACTGATGATGTTACCCAGCAGGGCAATGAAACGTCAGCAGAACAACGGACCAGCTCGGTGAGCCAACCAACCACAACATCCACAGCTCGAGCTATAAATTTAATCTAAAACCTTAGAACCCTATGAATCCTATATGTATAAACAAAGTTGTTTTTCATCCTTCTAAACTCCAATGAGTACAGGACCAACAGGATCATACAAAACAGCCCTCCATGCCTGGGACAGGGATCAGCCTTGTGAACCTCCTCTGGACTGTATCCATTGTCAGTATATCTTTCCTTTGACAAGAGAACCAAACTGTTCACTGTATTCCACATTTGGTCCAAATCACAACTTGAATAGATTTAACTAGACTTCATTCCTTTTGAAATAAAGGCTGACATATCATTTGCCTCCCTTATTAACTGCAGAACCTGAATACCAGGTTTTTGTGATTTATGCATGAGGTACACCAAATTCCTCTATGCTGCAGCTTTTTCCTTTTTAAATAATATTCATCTCCTCTTGTTTTCCTGCCAAAATACATAACCTCACATTTTCCCATATGTTTCATCTGTCATGTTTTTGTCATTCTCTTAACCTGTCTAAATCTCTCTGGAGATAGTAGGAACTGCAGATGCTGGAGAATCCGAGACAACAAGGTGCAGGGCTGGACGAACACAGCAGGCCAAGCAGCATCACAGGAGCAGAGAGGCTGACGTTTCGGGCCTAGACCCTGCACCTTGTCTCTAAATCTCTCTGGAGACTCTTTGGCCAGAATTTTACCAAAAGTCAGCTAAGTAAGAATTTTGGTGAGTTTCAGAGATGGTTCCTTCTGTGTGCCTGAGTGAGTTTATGTAGTTTCTTGCGCTGCCTTCCCAAACTTGCCTGAATAACTGTACACCACATATCTATGGTGCTCCATTCATCATATTTTCCCACTTGCCACAGGCCAAAGTATTGGCCACTGCCAGGACTTCCAATGATTTCTTGCTCCAGTGTCAACTTTTATTTGAACAGACATTTCAGACAATTGGTAATTTATATCCCAAATTCCTAACAGGGACCTGGAGGTCCTGCTGGATGGGGGTAGAGTATGTGCTTGCTGCTCCTGGGGAGTTACGTATAATGGATGTTTTGAGAAGCAAATGGTGAGCTGGAGTCACCAGGCTATTGCTCTGAAATTTTTGTGAGATTGGTTGCCATCTTATTTCTCTGCATTGGGTCAGAGAATAGGAAACTGCATTTCAATTAGGTAAGATGTTAATATATACAAATAGGCATCTCCCCATTTACTAGCGAGGATCCCATCTCACTGTTCAGCATTTGTTTGAAAAATGGGACATTTTGCTCTCAACAGCTGGAAGCCCCTCACTGTCACTCTCACCATGATTCTCCCAACTTTCTCACTGATGCCCATGCTGTCAAAGGGCTGGGAAGATTAAACGACTATGTCATCCTTATCACTTGCCTTATCATCTATCTTTCTATCATCTGCAAATTTAGTTACAGTGCATTCACTTCTCTCATTCAAGTCATGAATATATATTGTTAGGGTTTCTGTAGAGGAAAATCTTTGCTGGCCAAAGTGAAGTGGTCCTTGTACTGCTTGGATTAAATGGTTTCTCAGCAATGTTCTGGTCTTCTGGTTGGACGACTTTATTCTGTGGTCCCCGTGACTGACTGCCTGGGTTCTCCTGTGGATCTAATTTTGATTATGTGATGCCAGGTGTCAGCCCGTTCCAATGTCCGTAGAATGTGGTGGAGCAGGGTGATTGGTTCACAAAGGAGGATGTTTAGTAACCGTCAATATATCAGTTCTGATTAGCTCACTGGAAGACATTATTTGATATTCCATTCTTATAGCCCCAAATGATTGAGAAGTCATTTTCTATTAACTCTTTCCCATTGAACTGATGAGGGTAGTCAACTTTCAGCCAGAAAATGTGTGATACAGTGGAATGCATATCTTAATAATATGATGATGTATATGAAGCTGTAACTCTGCCATTAATAGTGGCTTAATTTTGACACTCTAAGAAGGGACGAATGGAACAACTGTACTAAAGATCAGCACTCTGTACAATTGTATGTAAACAAAATAATTCCTGTTCACCAACAGAGTCACTGAGAGAAAACGGATATCCGCTTCCTAGCAATAGCACCAGGAGGTTATCCTATTAAATCTGTCCATGGATCCATAGAGTTGTACAACATGGAAAGAGGCCCTTTGGCCCATTGTGTCCACACCTATCTACTCTAGTCCCATTACAGCATATGGCCTGTAACTGTGTATTTTCAGAGGTGCTTCAAATGTTCTTCCAAACATCTGTTAAATTTGTGATGTTCCCCACCTCTGCCACCCTTTCAATAGTTCCAGCTACCCACCACCCTCTGGGTGAAAAAAATTCTTCCCTTCACCCCCTCTAAACCTCCTTACCTCAAATCCATACTTCCTAGTTAATGATCTCTCTGAGAGGAAACATTTCTTTCTATCTACTCTGTTGATGCCCTTCAGAATTTTGCAGACCTTGATCATGTCCTCTTCAAACTTTCTGCTCTCAGGAAAATAACCCCAGCCTAACCAGTCTACTTTTATAACTTAAATACTCCAACCAAGGCAACATCCTGGTGAATCTCTTTTGCATCATCTCCAGTGCAATCACATCTTTTTGATAGTATAGTGTCCAGAACTGTATACAGTTCATCCAGCTCTACACCTTGTTATCACAGTACTCCATCTATGGCCTAACTAACATCATATAGCTCCATCATAACCTTCTTGCTTTTGTATTCCATAAGTCGACAAAGAAAAGTAAGTATCCCATATGCCTTCTTAACCAGCTTATCTACCTATCCTGCTGCCTTTGAAGGGATAAAGACAGGACAATGATCTGTACAAGCAAAAGACAGAAACGTCCTTAGAGTGACTCATTTCCAGGGTGACTGAGCTGGGTTGAGAGTTTTTCTGTTCCATTTAGTATTTCATCTGCACATTTGTCAGCCCTTTGCTTGCTGTATTCAACCTCGTCTCAAGGATTGAGTTGGTTTTAAGTTTGATTTCTCTGTGCAAAAAAAATGTTCATGTTTTACTTGAACTGTGGTTTTGATCTCCTCTCTTCAGAAAAGCTAAAGTGTATGCAAAAACATTGCCTTGGACATTAGTGCTAATGCAGCTGTGATATATTGAGCACTTCCATGCCCACATGCTCCCGGATGTTTGCACTAAAATGGTTCTGCGTTAAAGATAAATGAGTCACATTCAAAATTCCACTTCCTAGTGAATGCCACCAAATTATCCTGAGACAGTTCCTTATGCGCCCAATATACTGCAGTGCTTCAGAATGCTATGAGTCTTCACTGTATCATTGTAATGCCTAAGCATCCTCACTAACATTGCATCTACTGTTATAGGATCATAAAATTAGATCTGTTCACTCTATTCAGCTCCAATATTATGATAAATTCTCATGTACTTTAACCATTGCACATTTCACATCCGTTATGTTGTAGCATGGCTTTGTGAATCCCAGACTGGGACAATCCTTTCCCTCCTGAACTATGTAGATATATGACAGATTCTGCCATTGCTCCTATAATGTACATGTGTGATACCGAACACATCCCAAACTCTGGTGCCTCCCCTACAAGCTCTTGTGACCTCCAGGTTCCAGAGGATCTATCTGTAGCTTTTTTAATTGCAAGCTTCAACTTTTAGGCTTGTGTTTCTGTGATGGATGAGGCCATTTCCAATCAGCCAGTTTGCTGGTTATATGAAAGATTTCTATGTTTCGAAAGCAGCACATCCTTTTGCTGGTGGAAGATGCTCCAATTAGCATGGGGCAGTAATTGGCAGGGTCGGGTTTCTCCTGTTGTTTGTGTACAAGACATACCTTGGCAATTTTCCACATTGTTGGGTGGATACCAGTGTTGTAGCTGCACTGGAACAGCCTGACTAGAGGCACAGCAAGTTCTGGAGCACACATCTTCAGTATTATTGCTGGAATGTTGTCAGTGACCACAGCCTTTTCAGTATCCAGTGCCTCCAGCTGTTTCTTGACATCATGTGGAATGAATTAAATTGGCTGAAGACTAGCATCTGTAATGCTGGGATCTCTGAAGGAGACTGAGATGGATTATCCACTCGGTACTTTTGGCTAAAGATTGTTGCAAATGCTTCACCCATCATTGTAGAACCTTCCCCTCCAGTGACTTGTTTAATTGTCCACCACCATGCCCATTGTCCATGTCCATTTCAGAAATCATTCTTTATTTTTTTTCCCTGCCTACTGCTCTGTTTTTCAGCAATGGGACTGGGAGAAATCAGCAGATGAGCACCACACCGAATCAATTTTAAAAGATGTAGAAAGTGTAGCTGTTTTACTGAAAAGTTATGTATTTGGAATATAGGAACACACCTTGTTGAAAGAACTGTTTCTTTAATGGATTTGACATTGAACTCAGTTTTTAAAAAAAACTTTGCATAATTTTCTTTTATCCTTCGGTGCTGAATTACATTCCTGGAGTGTGACTTATCATGTAGCTAATGGTGGGAGATATTTTATTTCACCCTCTGAACCTCACAGATTAATTTCATTCAACCTCTTGTTGAACTTAACAGAATTGAAAAGCAGTGAATATTGTCTGGATTAATTTGAATTTTAAAAAATCCCTAAGAACAGTGTCGTTAGAAAACCTGATAAAACAGCTTCTTGGTTGCTTTTTATAACTTCTTTTTGGAAACTAACACTAATGATGTTATCATATTTTTGATAACAGGCATTTCAAAATAACATATGCATACCATGGTTTCTGGCTGCAGAGCAGCACAGCCATCCTTGACCTTGTCTTGAACCTTGCATGACATGATGAGCCTTACTTTACCACTCTTTAAGAAATTCGCCTGTGTATGTAATGAGTGACAATTTCTATTTTTCAGCAAAATTTTTGCTGATCTCCACAGGATGTAGAGATTCCACATCTGGTGGTAAGTGCAATCAACTTATCGACTCAGCTAGAATACATATGTGCTCCTTTATTTTTAAATTCAAGTGGTAAAATTAACTTTTGCGAGGGGTAACTTAAATGAGATCCCTTCTCTTATTCATTGTACTTTAATACTGCATCCGTTCAAAAATGAGCTGTCCTTTCGTTTATAATCTGCAGTTAAGTTTAAGAGAATTTCAGATTGTGGCTCTTCATCACATTCTGGAAACAGGATACCTAAGGGTAATTACAACTTCATAACACCTTGATTGGTCTGTAGTACAAATTTTATAACAATAAGAAAACTGGTGTGAAAATTGCTAAGGGCAAAGTTCACACTGCAGCAGATTGGCGTGCTGGCATTTCCTCAGCATCCATCTGGTCTTGGACCTTTAACTGTGCATGGCAACAAAGATTTAGTTCTAAAATGCCTGGAAGCATTTGTGCTTGACAGCTTTTGAAGCTAAGGCTGCTATTTCTACCCTTTATGCCTGATCTATGCTATCAACTGTACTGCCTCCCAACAGTTGAATTAAGTGCTTTACCAATCTGGAGAGTACAGCTTTCATACATAGTTCAGTTTTTTTTCAATTAAACTGCAACTATTTGCAACATCTGTGACTTAGTGGATAACTCTTTTCTGTGTAAATCAAGGAGCAAGTTTACCATCTTCATTAAATTTATTCTTTATTTCCCAGTTGTTGTGTTCTGTTTTTCAAAAACAAATTAAGATGTGGACTTAATGCTGTGGATCCTTGTTCATAGCAAAATGGGCTACTTTGAGAGTATGGATTACAGTCTATTTTGACAAGAATTTAAAAAACTGTTCAATTTTGTAAAGACCAAATGCAATTTTAGACCAATGTTTCCAGTAGGTAACAGGAAAATATGACTTGCTCACTTCTATCTTAAAGCCATGTGTGATATTATTGTTACTGAGGTTTTTTATTGTATTACTCATGTATTCCACCTTCGGTGATTTGCAGTTGAATATTATAACATACATAAAATACATACATCTGATTGTAGAAATGACCTTCACTTCATTTCTGGCGTGCTTTTATGCTAAAGGTCTTACTGAGTGGTCCCATGTTGATGTTGGGTGATGGCCATTAAATGGAATGAAAAATTCAACTGATTACTGAACAACTGTCACCTCAATACATTTCTGAATAATTCCACAGCCAAAAATATATATATGCTTTTAATCGGTCCCATCTACTGGCTCATGTGAGGTAAAAATAATCCCATGACTGGACCTTGTGCTCACCCACTTGATATGTTTGAAAGTAGGGGATCACATACAATTGAGACACTCCAACCTGTCTCCAATTTTATGGGAATGGGTGCAGCTCAAAGGGAAAAACCAGGAAGAGAACTAGTAATACTTGGAAATAAACCTGCCAGTTGTAGTGCAGCTCCATTTTGAGATGTAAAAGTTCGACTCAGACCAGGTTGTCCACTCGCAGGTTTTACTAGTTTTCTAAATGGGTGTTGAGGTAGTGGAAGACTGTTTGTCCTTAAGCCAAAGAGGCCCTTCACTGACCAGCTGATGGTCCATTAAGAGCACCATCCTCGACCACTGCTATTTTATATGTACAAAGGCTGTTGTTTGGGCAAAGGGGAGAAATCTCTTTTTTTTGTGGTCACCCTGGGCAAATCTGAGGAACTCCAAGGTCATCTCCCTTTTAAACCTCCCCATGGCCTCTGAACCTGGACCCCTGCCCTTAAAACCCCTCAACAGGAGAGTTTGGCAAGCTTCTGTGAAATCCCAGAGGCCAAACCTACTGGTGTCCACCATAGTGACAGTCTGGTGTCCCAGCAGTGGCCTCTGCTGGGCCTACAGAGCCAGTTAAGTGTCTGACAGCTCTCAAAGGCTAGGTTCTCCTTCCGAGATATAGATGGAATTCGCAGCTTAAGGCAATTAGCACTGCACCCAGTGAGAAAGTGTGTGGAGAAGTTTCTGGGATTTTTGCCCCTTTTGACATTTTAACCAGGAGTTACATGTCTCACCACATCCCATGAAAGTCACTCTCAATGCATTGTGTTTCAGAATAGAAAGGGAATTATTCCCAGTCATTTGCTGAATATGTATTCCTCAATTCATATTGCAAGAAGAGATAACCTAGTCATTATCGCATTGCCGTTTGTGGGGGCTTGCCCCTAATAAGTTGTCAGTCATGTTTGCTGTGTTGACTACATTTAAAAAAGTCATTTATTGGCGCTCAACTCCTTTTGAGACATTGGATGTAAAGCACCAGATAAATGTTATTCTTTCCTTCTTCTTACTCTGCTGACTGTGATCCTTACCCAACAAATTGATTACATTTGAAGTCGGTATTATAATTGCTGAGTTTTCATAAGACTAGCATTGCACATCAATGAGAGTAAATTTCCACTGAGTTGTTCACTTGCTGGCACTATAGCGTTGCCAAAAATCCATTGGCAATCCCACTTATGTGCTTAAACCTGTAATGGCTTCTCTTCCCAAACCTGTATTAGTGCCTCTAGTGGTCCTCAAGGATCTACCAGAGGCTCATTCCTATTTCTCACCTGTACACTGCCCCACAGCAGCAGCATTTGAAAGCACGTGTCAGTTTCCACATGTACACCGATGACTCCCTGTTTGCCCTCACCATTAGCTGTCTCTAAATGATCAGACTGTTTGTTTGTCTCACATTCAGTACTGGAGCTGTATATCCTCCAGTTAAGCATCAGCCAAATCTAAAGTTATTGTCTGCGCCCACTGCCAGAAACTCTCTTCCTTCACAATCAATTTCTATCCTCTCCCTGACAACTCTGAGGTAAGCCAGATTGGTTGCAGCCTCAGTGCTTTATTTGAACTTGTGATGAGCATAAGATAAGATAAATATATAATAATAAGATAAATATACAAAATAAGATGGGCCAATTCAGCCCTTCGAGCTCACAGTACCATTTGATAAGATTGTGACTCATCTGATTGCGGACTTTGCTCATCTTGCTCTATAAACTTCCCCTCACTTGTAGATCAAAAATCTGTCTACCTCAGCCTTAAATATATTCAATGATACAGCCTCTACAGCTCTGTGTGGAACAGAATTATAAATACTAATGGTCCTCTGATCCTCCATCTGAAATGGTAAACCCTATATTTTCAAACTGACCTCTAATTCTAGATTCTCCCGAAGGGCGAAACATCCTTTCTACCCTGCTAAGCCCCTTCAGAATCGTATATGTTTTGATGAGTTAATCTCTAATACTTCTAAAGTAGTGATCCAACCTGCTCAATCTTTCCTCATAAGAGAGTCCCTTCATCCCTGAAATCCATCTTTTTTGAAGCTGCCTTGAACTACTTCTAATGGAAGTATGTACTTTCTAAAGTAAGGAGACCAAAGCTATACACAGTAGCCCAGGTGTGATCTCACCAAACCTCTATTATTATACACCATCTACTTTACAGCAAAAGTAAAATTACACATCCACATTATCATTAACACTGCCTATTTTCAGCTCTGTAATACTGTCGATCTCTGGTCTCACCTCAGTTATTATGTTTTTGTTATTTCTCGACTTGACTGTTCTAAGACACACACTCATATTTGCCCCCCCCGACCTTCTACACTCTGTAAGCTTGAGGTCATCCAAAAATCTGCTGCTGATGCATTTGCATCAAATGTTGTTCATCCATCAACATGATGTTAGTTGACAGGCACTGTCTGCTGGTGAAACAATACCTTTATTTTAAAATTCTTACTTTTCTTTACAAACTCCTCAATGTCCTAGCCCCTGCCTGTTGCTGTAATCATCTAAATCAGTTCCCTAATTGCTAAATTTCATCATTCTGAGATGGAAGATCATTTAGTTCTAGAATCCCCTTCTCTCTTCCCTTATGGGTGGCAAGGTGGCTCAGCAGTTAGCACTGCTGCCTCGCAGCAGCAGGGACCTGGGTTCAATTCCAGCCTTGGGCAACTGTCTGTGTGGAGTTTGCACATTCACTGCATGGGTTTCCTCCAGGTGCTCTGGTTTCCTCCCACAGTCCAAAGATGTGCAGGCTAGGTGGATTGGCCATATTAAAACTGCCTGTAGTGTTCAGGGATGTGTAGATTTAGGGGGTTGGGTCTGGGTGAGATGCTTTGAGAGTCAGTGTGGACTTGTTGGGCTGAAGAGCCTGTTTCCACATTGTAAGGATTCTGTGATCTCTGATTTTCTGTTTCTTTTTTTAAGGCTGCTTAAAAGTACCTCTTTCACCAGGCTTTTGATTGTCTGTCATACTATTTCCCATGTGGGTCAGTGTAATATTTAGTATTGTTTGTGCCTCAACATTTTATTATGTTAATGAAACTGAAAAGAAATTGTTGTTGCTTTTGTTCTGCCGCTCTTCCGGACACATTACGATGGCAGAACGGGTGATGTCCAAGGAAATTCTGCCTCCAAGTAAGAGGAGCACGATGCTATAAGTGGGTGGCATATTGGCTCAGTGGTTAGTACTGTTGCCTCACAGTGCTGGGGACCTAGGTTTGATTCCACCCTCGGGCAACTGTCTGTGTGGAGTTTTCGCGTGTTCCCGGTGTCTGTGTGGGTTTCCTCCGGGTGCTCTGGTTTTCTCCCACAGCCCAAAGATGAGCAGGCTAGGTAGATTGGACATGCTAAAATTGCCCCTAGTACTCAGGGATGTGCAGTCTGGGTGAGTTAGCCATAGTAAATGTGAGGTTATGGGATACAGTTGGAGTCTGGGCTCTTCAAAGCATCAGTACAGACTCGAGGGGCCAAATGGCCTCCTTATACACTTTAGGTATTCAATGAACTAGTGTCTGCTATGCTCTACACCTCTGGTAATAAGAAGATCAAAATCATAATGAAATACTGAAGCAATCTCCATGGTATATAAATAGAAAATGATGCTACAATATAATAAACATTCAATTGATGTTTTTTTCTTTTACAAGGTTCAGACAATGCTGAAAAACTGACCAAGCTATACTTCTGTGGTTCACAATGCCACATGAGCCCCTTTGTAAAGTTACATCCAAGTATACGTTTTTCTCCATGCAGTGAGGACTGTTGGTAATAAATAGTCAAGGCATTTTGGTAAAACCAGCAACTGGTAATTTATACGTCCATAAGATGATCTATTGTTTCACCTCCTCCAAAGCTGCCATCACTACGCAGACATCAGTGTGACATGTGCCATTCCTTAGATCAAAGAGAAATGAAATGGGTTTACCAGCATGAGAACAAATGACACTATGAATCCCTCTGATAGATTGCCTTATCACTATAGGACAATGCTGAGAGGGGGTTTCGGATTGGATGAATGATTAGGTCCATTGTGAAGCTCAATTGTTGCTCAATTGAGGCCATATCCAGTGACTGTCTTATTGTCCTTGCAAAGTAAATCTGTGTGCTATTGATGAAGTTCCTTACAACCAGGAAGACAGTTATTCCACTGCTAACACTTATTTTTATTAGCACTGAATGCAACAGCAGATCAGACCCCAGCAGACGGATTCTTAAGAAACCAAAGTAACAATTCTGCCTCCAGAGGCATCAACACCCACATAAAGTGATAAAATTATAAATAGGACCCTCAAAGACCCCAGGAATGAAGAAATAAGCTGCTGCCAGAGGTTGCGATTTGTTCTGAATGTTCACACACCTCATGAGAAAACAATGCCCAACTACTGTGAAGATCCAGCAGCTAGAAAAATAATGTCATGTTGCCATACAAATGTAGGCAAATATTAGAAGGACATAATTGAGGTGAATCATTGACCTACACAGTCCGGAAATGAAGAAAAAGTGGATTGACCGTCCTTGGTTTTCTGGAATTCACAAGCCACACCATCATGGAAAATTATTATTCCATCATTTCAGATTTTTTGCACGTTTTATAAAATGCCTTTTCATAGCTCTGCTGACAGTTATACTTCGTAATAATGCAGCTGCAAGGAGAGAGAAAGACCACAGAATCATTTGCTCGACAATCCTGTTGGTGGGAGGACAGAGGTGCAGGTTTGGGGCAGTAATATTTCTATAACTGGCCTCATCACCTTCAATTAAAGAGGGAATCCGGTTTTCAGCACTGTACAGTGATTTTACCAAAGGAAATAACAATTAGTTTATGAGTGAAATAATAGAAAATCCCCTTTTTCTATGATGAAAGAAAGGGTCAAGTATAATCTTACTCTGTTCCAAAGGAGTTTTTAACCAATTAACTATGTTAGAATGAATGAAACGAAGTAAGACACAAAGCACCTAATATTCAACTAGCATTGTTTTACAAGAACAATGGGATAATGATCAAATCAACTTTTTGTAATATTATTAACCAGGATGTCAAGAAAACTCCTCTGCTCTTCTTTAAGCCATTTTAAACAAAAATTATTGTGAGAAGTTGAACTTCAGTTTAAAATCTCATCTAAAAATCTTCATCACCCAAATTGTGGCAGTGGTGTCTCAACCTTAATTTTGCGTTCATGTCTCTGTAATGGGAAGTGATGCCAAAACATTTTGGTTTAGATGCAAGATTGCAATTCACTGAGCAAAAGGCACATGAATGATCAATGAGTGAGAGACTAGCCAGTATGGCTGCTCCTGACTTGAACATGAAGACTAGCCACACGAGGAAAATCTAGGAGGGTATGCACTGCCTTGAAACTGTGCTCCAATGTGAGCCTATTAATTGAAAACTTAACCTTCACATATTTTTTTCAGATTCTGACTCCGTTCTTTCCTCCATGTTTGTCTTTTGTCATTCTCCATACAAGGCAACAGATATGAATTGTTTTTTTGCAGATTTTTTGTTCCTGCCTTTATTGCAGGTTATTTTTTTCTGCTGTTTTACTGTACAATCTTCACAGCTTCCTGTGGTTTATTGAGTAGAATTAACAGTGTTTGGAGCAGTTCTGATGACCTGCTGAGGCAAAGAATTAGGTCGGTACTGCCATCAGCTTTTGGAATGATTCCAAATGCTTCTCATTTCATCTACAACAGACTGGCATCCCTGGGGTCTTGTAGTTACTGCCTGCAGGAAAGAACTGGTGGAAAAGAAAACTTCCAAATCATGAAGTGTTCACCAAAATGTATAATATACAACTGAGTGCCAGTCAGAACAAAAAGTGTTTGTTCAGGTTGGGAGTCAGCAACATTTCCACTGGTCAGCAATTTAAAGAATTTCATGCTGATCCTTATGATTTTCATATTGATCTCTTTTGAAAAGCAGCCTTTTTCTATCAATCAGTTGCCATAAAAATGGATATGTGTAACATTAAACTGTAAGAAGCTTTTTGTGGCAGATGCAGTCCATCAAACATTCAGTGTACAAATGTCCTTTCTAGCTTGCTGTAGTCATATGACTTCTGCCATGTGACATTCACAGAAGGCAGCTATCTTGCAACCAATTCTAATAAAGACAGAGCACAAGAAGCATTGTGCTTCATGAACACCTAATATGGCATCAGAAGTAGGATTCAAAGTGTTTCACAGGCCACACTGATCAATGAACAGACAATCAGAGTGAGACACAAACTAAAGAGATGGCTTATGCACAATGTAACTCAGCTGAGAAGACTTCAGAACAGAACCAGACAGCACACCATATCATCCAGCAGATATTGAAGGAAAGTGTGTGTATCATCACAAACCTGAATCACTTTAAGAACATGTGTGACTGGATGTAAAGAAGCTGACAAACGTGGGATTAACTGAATAACAAACAATTATTAATGCATGAGAACTGTCGTTATATAACATGTAATTCTGATTTACAAACAAAGAAGCATGCAGGTTTTTATATAACGAGAAAGGTGAGGTTTGGATTGCAATGGAATTGTATGCAAATGATCTTCTGAGCTTGCTGTAGTCATGTGACCTCAGTCATGGTGCAGTCACCGCAGGCAGCCATCTTACAACAAGTTCTCATAAAGACAGGGCACATACAGCCATGTGCTCCACAAACATATAAACATATTGGTCAAGAAAAATAATACATCTGAGGATTGGGAGCAGTTTAGAATTCAGCGAAGAAGGACCAAGGGTTTGATTAAGAAGGGGAAAGTAGAGTATGAAAGTAAGCTTGCAGGGAACATAATGACTGACGCTAAGAGCTTCTATAGAACATGAAGAGAAAGAGATTGGTAAAGAGAGATGTGGGTCCCCTACAGATAGAAATGGGGAATTTATAATAGGAGACAAAGAAATGGCTGAAGAACTGAATACATACTTTGGTTCTGTCTTCACAAAAAAGGACACAAATCAAACACCAGAATTGTTGGAGGATGCAAGATTTAGTGAGAGGGAAGAACTGAGGGAGATCAAAATTAGTAGAGAAATGGTGCTGGGAAAATTGTCAGGATTGAAGGTCGAAAAATCCCCAGGGCCTGTTAATTTACATCCCAGAGTACTTAAGTAAGTAGCTCTAGAAATAGTAGATGCATTGGTGATCATCTTCCAGGATTCTGTAGACTCTGGAATAGTCCCTACAGATTGGAGGGTGGTGAATATCACTCCAATATTCAAAAAGGGAGATAGAGAGAAAACAGGGAATTATAGACCCGGTGAACCTCACATTGGTAGTGGGGAGAATTCTCAAATCCATTGACAAGAATTTTATAGTAGAGCATTTAGAAAGCAGTGGCAGGATCAGACAGAGTTAGTGTGGATTTATGAAGGGGAAATCATGTTTGACAAATCTGTTGGAATTCTATGAAGATGTAACTAGTGGGGTTGACAAGGGAAAGCCAGTTGATGTAGTATATTTGGTGTTTTAGAGAGCGTTTGACAAAGTCCAACGTAAGAGATTAATGTGCAAGATTAAAGTGCATGGGATTGGGGCAAGTGTATTGAGGTGGATAGAAAACTGGTTGGCAGACAGGAAACAAACAGTAGGAATTAATGGATCCTTTTCAAATTGGCAGACAGTTAGTAGTGGGGTGCCACAGGGGTTGGTGCTGGGACCCCAGCTATTCACAATATATATTGATAATTTGGATGAGGAAAGAAAATGAAACATCTCCAAGTTTGTAGAAGATACCAGTTGGGTGGGAGGGTGGATTGTGACGAGGATGCAGAAATCCTCTAGCATGATCTCGACAGGTTGGGTGAGTGGGCAAATCAATGGCAGATGGAGTATAATTTGGATAAATGTGAGGTTATTCACTTCGGAAGCAAATACAAGAAGGCAGATTACTACCTAAATGGCTGTAAATTGGAAGAGGGGAGTGTGCAGTGGGACCTGGGCATCCTTGTGCACCAGTTGCTGAAGATTAGCATGTAGGTGCAGCAGGCAGTAAAGAAGGCAATGGTATGTTGGCCTTCATTGTGAGAGGGTTTGAGTACAGGAGCAGAGATGTGTTGTTGCAGTTGTAAAGGACGTTGGTGAGACCACATGTGGAATATTGTGTGCAATCTGAGGAAGGATGCTCTTGCTGTCGAGGGAGTGCAGCAAAGGTTTACCAGACTGATTCCATGGATCATGAGTCTGACATTGGAGGAGAGATTGACTACGTTGGGATTGTTTTGCTAGAATTCAGATGAATGAGGGGGGATCTCATAGACACTTATAAAATTTTAACAGGACTGGACAGGGTAGATGCAAGGAGGATGTTCCCAATGGTGGGTGTGTCCAGAACCAGGAGGATTTGGAGTAGACTATTTTGGACAGAGATGAGGAGACATTTCTTTACCCAAAGAGTGGTGAGTTTGTGGAATTCATTGCCACAGGAAGTAGTCGATGCCAAAACATTGAATGTATTCAAGAGGTGACTAGATATAGCACTTGGAGCAAATGGGATCAAAGGTTATAGGGAGAAAGCAGGATTAGGCTATTGAGTTGGACGATCAGCCATCAGCTGGATGAGTTGGATGATCGTGAAGAATGGTGGAGCAGGCTCGAAGGACTGAATGGCCTCCTACTGCTTCAATCTTCTATGTTTCTATATTTCTATAACATTGCAGGCCATGGAGTTGTCCTGTAAAATTTTCAGATATCAGCAATGCGATCAGAAATGCCAAGAGGTTTAGATGTCTCAGAATGGTTGGAAGTGGAAAATTATCAAAGTATTAGCACCATTCAGCAAAGACAGGAGATCAGGACAGCCTAATGGTATTATCCCGAGGCTACTAATTCAGAGATCCAGGTAATGTTCTGGAGATCCGGATTAAAATCCAGTCTATTTTTTTTAAATCTGTAACTAAAAATCTAATGATGGGCATGAAACTATTATCCATTGTCTGAGGATTTTTAAAAAAAGCATCTGATTCACAAATGTCCTTTAGGGAAGGAAACTGCTGTCCTTATTTGCTTTGGACTACATGTGACTTCAGATCTGCAACAATATGGTTGAATCTTACCATCCCTCTGGTCAATTAGGGATGGGCCATAAATGTTGGCCAAGGCAGTGATGTCCACATCCTGTGAATGAATTAAAATACATCACTTTCATGTGTCTCCAAGTGAGTGAATGGGAAGCAGCAGTGGCTGTAGCCTGGGAGCTCACACGCACAGCAAATACATGAAAGGATATTTCTTCCCTCTCACAGACAGGGAGTTCAATACAAATATGTTAGATCATGCGGTGCACAGCCTCCCAGTGACCAGATAAGAAACACTAAATGATAAATACATCATCGTTTGACCAAAGAACCATAGGGAAGATAAGGATAAATATTTTTAATGGAATAATTGCTGTGATCTGCAAAGAATTACCTGAAAGAGTGATGCAAGCACGTACAATAATCACTTTCAAATGCTAGCATATTTGAAAAAGACTTGAAAAGGAAAACAAAATTCCAAGGATATGGGCAAAAAAACATGGAGAGGAATTAATTAGATAACTTCACCATATGGCACCATCAGCATAATTTGCTGGACTGTCCCCTTCTGCGCTATATCATTTTTAAATCATGAGATATTGCTTATTGAGACCCAAATAACACCATACACATGCATGTGCATGCAAACTATACACACACACACACACACACACACACACACACACACACACAAAGATACACATAAGTACACATGGAGTGGAATTTAATACCATCCCTGAAAGGAGTTTGTGGGTGTGTGCAATTTTAATTCACCCAGCAGAAGGAGAGGTATTGGCCATGCAGAAAACCTGAAAGGGGTCCCTTGTTCATGTCACTCATTGCCTGATTGAGGTATCTGGCATCCTTGCCCCTCCTCCTGCAATTCTAAACCCCTCTTCACTAACCTGTTGCTTTGGATGTCATGGTAATCTTAGGCCTGCCTCGGTTGCATTGTCACCTACTGCCAAACTCTGAACTGGCCCAGCTGCAATAGGCAGTCGCTAACCTCCGACAGCTCCGGCAGTGGGTGATATCTGGTATTTTCCCGTCTGAAATACTTGACCCTGGGGATGACCCACTAATGTCTATTTAATATTCACTACATTGATGCTGGGGGATAACAGGACTGTCCAATGAGGAGAAATTTGTTCAACTGAACCTGTATTCATTCGAGTTTAGAAGGATAAGAGAGTTTCTGATTGAAATGTATAAAGTTTGAACAGGGCTGAACTGATTATTTGCAGGGAGGATGTTTTACTGGCTGGGGAGTCTAGAACCAGGGACACAGTCTGAGAATATGGGATAGACAACTTAGGACTGATATGAAGAAAAATATCTTCACTCAAAGGGTAGTGGACCTGTGAAATTCTCTACTGCAGAAGGCTGTGGAGGAAATGTTACTGAATATATTCAAGAAACAGATGTTAAATGCACCAAGGGATATGAAGGGAAAGCAAGAATATGGTATTGAGAATCACCCCGAAGGTATTGAATGGCCGAACAGACTTGAAGAGTCGAATAGATTATTCCTGCTCCTCATTTCTACATAATATGTACCAATACCTGGACATTTATCAGAGACACATAAGAGCGTTGGTGAAATTTCATCATCAATGCCTCTACTGCATTGTCCAGATTCAATGGAAAGACCATTGACCAAATGCTTGTGTTCCTCTTGAAGTTAGGTCTACAAGCATTCAGCCAAGGCCCCTGCAATGTCAACCACGATGAACTGGACTCTGTGTCTGGATGGCTGGGAAGCAATTCTACCACCCTGTCCTTTTTACTCAACTCAGAAATTGTCAATGTTCCAGGGGTCGTCAAAGAAAATGCTACTAAGATATTTTGAAGCTCTCCTCAAATTTCAGCAGCATTGACTCATAACTGGAAGGAGGTTGATATAAGTTGTCCAACACGGTGACATCTTGTCCATCAAGCCACATCTTGCTTTGAGTCCAAATGTCTTAATGATGAAGTGGACTAGTGGCAGAGAAAGAATGAAAAGGAAGCAACTATTACGTTTGAGATCATACTATCTCATGAGACATCCTTCACCATGTACCCAATTTTCTATGGATGGAGAATCAGCCTGTTCAGTCACAAGAAGATCCATGGCAGAAACTTTGACCCTGAGTAAAGTTATCCTCAAATTAAGGAAGAGCCCAGAGAGTGAGGGAAAGAAAGAGAATGCTAGCCGTCTTTCTCCAAAGGAGGTAACACAGGGCTGTCACCAACTCTCCAGCTGGCTGATGACACCCATTATCTGTATTATATACTGCCTCCAATATCCTTCCTGCACATACCTCATAAGTGGAATGCTTTCCTTTCTGTGACAATATATTTAATGTCAATGGTGAAACAGCAGAAGCTGATATAGGGCTTCAAAATTATCAAGCTGCAGTTTCTACCACCTTATACATCAAAACGTTTCAATGCTTTCCACATAAAAAAATATTTTTAATGCATCAGCTCCTGGCAAGTACAACAGATATTCTGAAGCACTGAGTGCAGCAAAATAACAATTCAGTGAATGCTATCAAATCTGTACTGAGATGTTGGTATTTAAGAAAGGAATATTGCCTGGGAGAACTTTCTTACCTTATGCAAGAAGTGTCATGGATTTTTCAGCATTGTATTTGATCCACTGAATGAGATAAATGTGGTTCAACAGCCTGACCTCAGGGAAACTCCTCTAAGTATGTTTCCAATTCTTGGTACTTCTTTTTGTGAGATAGGATTGAAGTCCCCAGCCTATCTGTGTGAAGCAATGCCATGCATTTATGTCTAATACACACAGTCCGACTTGCAAAGGAAGTATAGAGGGAAAAGGGGGATTTGCAATGTTTGTAGATGTATATAAGAGGACACTTTTTGTGTATACATAAATTGGAATGCTTCTGACAAACAATGAAAATGTAATGTATGACTTTGAACTGGAAACTCATGCATCTGTGATTTGCTCTTTTTGCAATCCGTTAGCAGCGTAGATAATTATATCAAAAGTATCAGTATTAATTTCACACTCACTTTTACCCTGTTCCACTAGAAATTAAAATTGATTTGTTTCCTGTTGTAAACACAGGCATCTACTTTAATGGTTTATCAGCCATTTTCTCAAAAATTGGCAACATGTACAGTTGAGCAAACTGTTGAGTCATTTCTCTAAGTTGAACAATATCTAGATATCAGTAACAGCATCATCAACAAGATGCAGACAATATATTTAGAATTGTTATGCTACCCATATCATTTCACCACGGATCATCCTTTGACACTGAAAGCCTATGAATTTAGCTCAGTTGACACAATAGCAATTATGCAAATATGTTCAAATGGCAATCCAATACATATTTTATAAAATTTTTATTGTTCGGTGAAATGATCTGTATTAAAGTTGCTGCTCTGAGTAACAGTAAAATTGTTTTAGTAAAAGATGTGTGAAAACCGTACAGTTTAGATGGTGCATTTGCAGGCTGTCAGCTACAAGCCTAAGCTTACTAAGTAACTATTCAGGATCAATTTCTGACTGCAAGGTCAAGTTCCAAGACAACACGTTACATATTCAAAGATCTGTCTGATAAACACTCGTAAGCAACTGGATGCAAAAATAGTAGAAAAGCAATAACCTATGTAGGAAAGAGAATTTTTCTCAGCTACAGCCATTTAGTAATTTTAATTCATTTACAGCAGTCAGTGAAAGTTACAAGAAGATCATTAATTTTCCTTGGCTCAGAGTGATACAATATCCAATTGAACACAGCTTGAACGAAGCCCTTGTATCTTGGACACATGGCACTGCCATGTTATATCTGAGTGTGTCAATCAGTGCAGAACAGAAGTTACTGTCTTAAGATGTAGGTGTCTGGATCTGTCTGAATAAATGTTGCTTAGAGAAGGTAAAGTGACTAACCACTTTGATTCTTTCTTTGCATTTCTATATTTCCTGTTTAATTTTGGTTGCATGTTCAACTCAAAATAAATGAGATATGGATACTGTGTCTGAAAGCTTGATTGACTGGTGGCTGGTTGTTGAAGAATTGCTGTCAGCATTTTCATTCAGCATTGAGATTAACGTTGATATATCTGTCACTAATAATATATCTTTTTTGGTTACATTTGAGTGGATGAATGAATCCCTACTTTAGGTACCTGGATACTATAGAGTGTCAGGGTGAACAAGTGAATAATTGTTCAAGGATTTGATGGAAGCCCAATTCTACACGTTGAACCATGAAAAGTGATCATATGGTGAATTGACAACGGCACAAGTGTCCAATTACCATTTAGCAATTTTTCAAAGAGAAGTTGAGGTATTATTATTAATGATGGGAATTGCATGTGGCAGAATTTTAAAGTAAATAAATAAGAGATGATGGAATATGAAAGAAACTTACCTAAAATCAGAGAAGCTATTAGGACAGCCAATAACCGATAACTACTTATACATTGACGAGTATTTGAATCCTGCATGTGTATCTGCATTGTTTTCCGTTTGGTGTAACTAGTCAAATTGCCCATTAGTTGGTTAACTTCTGAGATTTTGGATGCAGCTGTCACACACAGTGCCTTGTAATTAAGCCAGGATACACGGGCAGACGGACACTTCATCTAACTGAGAAATACTTGGAACATTAGATTAAGCCGAAAAATATGTAAAATAGTTGTACTTGTCAGGGGGCACAATGATAAGCATGAAAGCACAAACAAAGAGCAAATACAATTCTACTGGCTTTTTCTAAGTCTTCCTTTTACATCCTGTCTCTTGATACCTAAATAGATTTTTTTTGTTATCAACTGCACTTTGAAAATCCTTATCTGATGTAGATTTTTCAAGTCTTCATACATTCTACAAGGTAATTCTACATATGAATCATTATTATATTTTTGTCCACCAATTAATTTTTTTGGCTGGAGAGTTTATGTAATGTGGGAAAATAAGACCAGTGTATCCTTCAATTCAGTCTAAATTGGATTGAGAGCTACAAGTCTTACTTTTTTTGCTGAGCAATGATGTCTTTGTAACAGATTTCAGATCAAACTTTTATTTTCACTTTGACCTGACAATTAATTAATTTATTTTTACAAATGCTCCCTGCCTCCAAATACAGAGCCTTTAGTTCTGAACATTGACTATTTTTTGCACCCTCTGGCCTTACCTGCTGATACACCCTTAAGTTTATATATTACCTCCCCTCCTGCTGTGTTCTAATATTCATTTCCCTTTTTGCTCCTTGCTATCTTACATTGTCCACTTCCTTTAATTTATCAAAGCTTCCTTCACTTAATCCCTCTCACTCACTATTTAGATTAAAGCCCTCTGTACGTCCATGGTGAAATGGCTCACCAGAACACTGGTTCCAATCATCATCATCATCATCATCATCATCATCATCATCATCATCATCAT
>NC_063334.1:76694391-76808910 GCF_021869965.1 Rhincodon typus | reverse complement strand
CATCATCATCATCATCATCATCATCATCATCATCATCATCATCATCAACTTTGGGGGTCCCTCACAGATAAGGATGACTCTCTTCCATTCTCAGGGTGAGTCTGTAGGTGGCTGTACAGACCGATACGGCTTCCCTAGGCTCTGTTACACTTGGGGCAGAAGGTTGTCATAGGAAGGGGTGAGTGAGGCATTGATGTGGCAGCACACTTCTTTTGCTGTTTTCGCCTGGATTCGGCTTTTTCCTGATGTCAAGGCTCAACGTGCTTAATGCTGTCCTGAATGCTCCTCCTCCAGTTTGGACGGTCTTGGGCCAGTGATTCCCAGGTGTCTGTAAATGCTGCACTTCACAAGTGAGGACTCGAGCATATCACTGAAGTGCTTCCTCTGTCCACCTGGGGCTTGCCTGCCATTTCGAAGAGCTGGAAGTAGAGCACCTGCTTGGGGAGTCTCATGTTGCTCATGCAGACGACATGCCCAGCCCATCACAGCTGATCAGGGGCAGTCAGTGCCTCGATGTTGGTGATGTTAGTCTGATCGAAGACGCTGGTGTTGTTTCGTCTTTCTTCCAAGTGGATTTGCAGGACCTTGCACAGGCAGTGTTGGTAGTACTGCTCCAGTGCCTTGAGGTATCTGCTGTCAATAGTCTGCATCTCAGAGCCATGTAGGTGGGCAGGAACCACCTCAGCTCTGAAACCATAATTGTGGTGTCAGATCTGATGTTGTTCTCAAACACCCTTTTCCTAAGCCAGCCGAAGGCTGCGTTAGCACACTGGAGACAATGTTCGATCTCTTCATCAACAGCTGCTTTGGTCAACAGGACACTCATGAGATATTGGAAGTGGTCAACATTCTCTAAGGCTTCCCCATGGGCCTTGATGATTGGGCGGATGGAAATGGGGTTTGCTCCACAACGCCGGGCCAGGTCGGTGGAGGATCTTTGTGTTGCAGATGTTCAGAGTGAGACCCCTGTTGCCATATGCCTCCATAAAGGTGCTGACAATGATCTGGGGTATATCCTCTGAGATTGCATGGACACAAGTGTCATCTATGTACTGCAGCTCAATGTCACTGGTTGGAGTGACTTTGGTTTTGGCTTGAAGGTGGCGGAGGTTGAATAATTTCTTGCTGGGTCTGTAAGTTAGCTCCACTCCTGCAGGGAGCTTGTTGGCAGTGAGTTGCAGCATTACAGCGAGGTAGATCGAGTTTCAATAAGGTTCACTTAAAGACCATACAATTGATACAGCTCTCTCTTCGTCCAGCACCGCTGCCAGTGCCCCATTTCACACACACTGATCTTTGAGCTGTACATTCAAATCATTAATCTTATTTAACTGATAAGTTTGCTCGTGGCTCAAGTAATAACCCAGACGTTGTTACTTTTGACGTTCTGCGTCGTAATGTAGCCCCCAACTGCTCACTTTGACTATTCAGAACCTCTTTCTTTCTCCTACCTTTGTCACTGATATCTATTTGGATTTGTACAGCTGGTCATCTCCTCACACTGAAAAATCCCCTCCAGCTCCACACATATGTCCCAAGCCCTAGCATTGCCCAGAAAGTAAAATCAAATGAAACTGGGTGAAAACTGTAAATATCTAACCGGTTTCAAATCATAATAACTGTGTGGAGATAGTAGGAGCTGCCGATGCTGGCGAATCTGAGACAACAAGGTGTAGACCTGGGTGAATACAGCAGGCCTTGGCTTGTTTGGCCTGCTGTGTTCATCCAGCTCTATACCTTGTTGTCTCATAACTATGTGGAGTTGGGAATGACCAAAACAACAGGGAAATCCAACCAGAAATAATTTCAGATCCAGTTCTATCAGCTGGCTTAGGCTATGACCAGTTATGATTTACTGGGAACAGTTAACCTGTAAAGTGGGGACTGATTATCCCACTTGAAACCTCTTATATTGCATACGTTTTGTTGTGACGGCTCTGCTATTTATTGCACAGGTGTTTACTGTCAATTAATTTTGCTAGAACAAATTGCCTGGCAGGTTTAACATTCGAAGCATAAGTTTCACAGACTGGAAAAATGCATATTTCCATTTAAAAATCCTTTTGAGTTCATGCATGTTCATTGGTTTACATCTCTTTCTTGTCTACAAAGCAAAATTATAATTGACACTTCCCTATGTTGAAGCATACACAAAGCCACAAGAAAGAGGAGGGAAAGGACTGAGACCATGGCTGCCTGGAACCCCAACCTTGGCATACACTGGGTGTAGGATGTCTGTGTGCAGTCTACCTGCCTATTACAACAGTGGCGTAGGCTAATCAAGGCTCCAGCCATATTGGGAAAGGAGCCAGCAAGCAACTTATACTGCTTTCTTACAACAGCCCATGTTACTGAAAGCCAGTAAATACAGAGAATCAGGATATGGTTGATGGAATGGAACAGGAGGATGTGGGAATGGTGGAGCTGAGTGGAATAGACTGCATGTGGCAGAAAATCACCTGGATCAATGTCGCCCTCACTGTCACCCATTCCACCTCACTCACACACAACCCCACCCTCACCCATTCATTCACACTCAGCCCTACCCATTCACCCTCTCACACACTCAGTCACTTCCCCTCACACTCAGCCAGTCTTTCTGGAGTTTGGGGTAAGGCACCATAAACGGGAGTGGAATGGAACGTTAAGCAAAATATTAAGTAAATGTAATATTAAGTAAATTTTAATGAATTTTAATGGATGCCTGTAGTCCTACCTGCGTTTATCTTACTTTAATTAATGTTCTTAACCCCAAATGAAGTTCCCTAATTTAAATAAGTAATAGAGAAGCAACTCACCAGTGAATCATCTATCTGCTGCCCTACGATGTCACAACTGGATTTTTCTTACTGAACGTGAGCTCTTAACATACAGCCTGGCTCCTGGCACTGCTGACTAACCCAACACAAAGTCTTGGTTATGCAGAGTAATGCATCAGCTACATGAACACAGAAAGATCTTACAAATAGGGCTGAGATGAATGACTAAATTTCATTTACAGATTTGGGCTGACAAATGGCAAGTAATGTGTGCACCACACAAAACACTAGACAATGACCATCTGCTTCAAGAAAGAACCTAAACATCGCCACTTGACATTTAATGGCATCACCATTAACGAATCCCCCACTATCAATATTCAGGGGGCTACCATTGACCAGAATGGGACTAGACTAGTCTTATCAAGACAGGGGCTTTAAGCAGAGGTCAGAGGTTGGGAATACTGCAGTGCGTAACTTACCTCCTGACTCCCCAGTGCCCGTCCATTATCTAAAAGGCACAAGTCAGGAGTATGATGGAATATTCCCCACTTTCTTGCATGAGTGCAGCTCCAATAACACTGAAGGAGCTTGACAACATCCAGGACAAAGCAGCCCCCTTGAATGCCACCACATCCACTCCTTTCACACCAACGTTTAGTAGCAGCAATATGTACCATTTATAAGTTGAACTGCAGATATTCACCAAGACTCCTGAGACAGAATCTTCCAAATCCATGACCATTACCATCTAGAGGGACAAGGGTGGCAGATAAATGGGAATACCATAGCCTAAAAGTTCTCTTCCACCACTCACCATTCTGACTTGAAAATACATTACCATTCCTTCAGTGTCACTGGATCAAAACCCTGGAACTCCCTCCCCATTGTCATTGTGAGTGTGCTTACACCAAATGGCTGCAGTGGATCAAGGAGGCAGCTCACCACCATCTTTTCTAGGGCAACTAGGGATGAGCAATAAATGCCGGCACAAACATTGACATCCACATCCCAAGAATGAATAAAAATATTCTTTTGGTGATTTTGTTGAAGTATGAACATTTGCAAACCATTGGCTGAATATGTTGCCACTCTTCAAGCGACTCCTTAGGATCTTTTACATTTACCTGAAAGACAGGTGTGGCCTCACTTTAACATCTGAACTGAATGACAGTACTTCCAACAGTGCAGTTTTCTTCCATAAAGTACTGAATAGTCAGCTTAGTTTGTGTACTCATTCCTGAAGTGGACCTTACCCCCACGGCCTTCTGGCTCAGAGACAAATGGGCTGCCAATTGAAATAAAACAACTATACCAATCAATTGCCTGTACTGCTTTCTCTTAAAACTAATTTGATGAGTTGTGGAAACAGTATAAGAAGCAATCCTGCAGAATCATATTGCCATAGAGAAGTCTCAACAATATGTGCTGAGATTTAAATGTATGGTCTCCATGATTTTCAGTTCAATAAAATGGATATAACAGCAGTTTGTGATGTGGTGGTTTTCCTTATTTGAGTTTCTGATGGAGGATGTTTTGAGACAGTAGTCCTTTTTTTCCAAAAAGAAGTTCTCTCACATGACCTTGAAAGCAAACAAACCTCTGCTACTGATCATAGAACAGAAGGTTCTAATTCCCAGTGAAACAATACACATTCTTCATATCTTTGTAGTAATGCAAGATCTTTTATTGTGAGTAAAGAGCAATAGACTTTATTGAACATAACTGTATACAAAGGACTGCAAGACAGGAAAGCTTATTTGGAAATCTACAGGCCCAGATTCCAATTCCATGTGATCTGGAGTGGCTCCTTTTGCACATGAACAGTTGCTAAACTTATAGTAAATATATAACTTTTTTAACCATTAATCATTCACACATCGGAGGAATTGAATTGCAGCTTCTGATGTTGGCTGGCTCTTGGTCTTTGACATTCATAAAGATTTGAATCATGAAGCATTGAAGACCACTGAAGGGAAAACTGATTCAAAATTAAACATTCCAGGACTTGATTAATCACAATTTCAAGAAAATTAAGACAAGGAATTGAAATTATTGTTTTCCGTTCCATCTGCTTTTCTTTCTGATCTAGGGATAAATCTAATAGGTGAAAAGAAGAATGAAAGATGTTCAGAAAACAATCCTAGAGGCTAGGAATTGAGGACCTCTCCATTTATTCCTGAATAGGAATTTATCTTTCTCTGGAATTTCACGAGAAGTTGGGAGCTACTTTATCATTATCAATAGCTGAATAAACAGTAAAGGCTGATGAGTGGAGATTCATGTGCAGTACTTTGATTTTCAGAGCTACCTGAATGTCTAACCTCATCCCTTATATTTTAAGAATGGAATAAAGATTCTTGTTTATTCCCTCAAGATTTTCTTTTGAAAGATGTGCACATTGACTGAGAGTAGACTGATAAGGTGGGTATTCATTGGGTTGCATTTGTCCTGCTTTCTATGCACAGGACATAAGTGGGCAACTTTCCATATTTCTGGGTAGATGCCAGTATTTTCGCTGTTTGTGACTGCTCAGATATTGATGCATCCGGCATAAGTATACAGCAAGTCTTGGACAATATTCAACTTGATAAGTGGCAAGTAACATTTATGCCAAACAAGTGCCAGGCAATGACCATCTCTAGCAAGACAGAATCTAACCTCACCTTAACATTCAATAGCATTACCATCACTGGATCCCTTACAATCAACTCTTGTGCTTCACCATGGACCAGAAACCAAAATGGACCAGTCTACAAAAACTGTGGGGCTACAAGAATAGTAGATATTAGGAATTCTGCAATGAGTAACTCACCTCCGGTATCCCAGAGCTGATCCTCCACTTTCAAGGCAAAATTCAGGAATGTGGTGGAATACTTACAAACTACCTGGATGCATACAGGTCTAACAATAATGAAGCATATCTATATCAATTAGGATGAAGCATCCTACTTTATTAGCACCTCAGCCACAACCTCCAATGTTCACTCCCTTCACCAGCAATGCTCAATGTGTTCCAACTTCAAAATGCACTGCAGTAACTCACTCAGACTCCATTGACAACCCTTCCAAACTCATGGCCTGAATCATAAGGGCAGCAGATGCGTGGAAACAAGACCACCTAAATATTCCTCTGAATATGAGCTGGGTGTGCCAGTATTTCTGGAGGTGGCATGGGAGGGGCATATTGACCCCTCATGTTGAAACATCATCCTGGTAGAATGGCTGCACCCTTGATATTGTTTTGCTTTTCTTTTCTGCCAAT
This sequence comes from Rhincodon typus, assembly GCF_021869965.1. Lineage (NCBI taxonomy): Eukaryota > Metazoa > Chordata > Chondrichthyes > Orectolobiformes > Rhincodontidae > Rhincodon > Rhincodon typus. The sequence continues at coordinate 76,802,886 of NC_063334.1, read as the reverse complement.
GTGTCCTAAACCATCAGAAACTGCATTACTTTGCAGAACTTTCTTTATTTTCACCAGCCCATTCACCACCCCTTAGTCAATTCAATACTTACTATGGACTGAATCTGATCATTTTTTGGCTAAGTGTGAGTCACATCGAGTTGGTGGAATGATTCTCATGTGAGACCCAATGCGTTTACTTGACATTTGATCCCACGTGGCAAGAATCACGTCCCATCTTCACCCCATCTTACCATGTTTTGTGGAGAAACTCACTACTCAGCATGAGTCATCCATATAACCAGGAACTTTTGGGGGTATGCTGTCTCTCAAAGCCCACTGCATACCTCCAAGACTGCTGCTGTCTGCAGGCTGTGTTGCTCTGCTGTGTTTAGCATCAGGAGAAGTAGCAAAGAAGGGGAGGCTGACACCACACTTCTCAGAGACTGTCCTGGAGATTTTTGTAGACAGGCTAGTGGAGAAGATTGACAGAGGATTTCACACTGCTCAACCATGCCAGCCTGGTTGGTGATCACCACCTCTAACAATGCCATCTGCAGTGTGTGGGGGACAGGGCAACAGGAAGAATGACAATGATCTTGCCCACCCTGACAGGGTAAGTGCAGAACTCTACTTTCTACTGCCCTACACTCACCTGTGCCTTGTACCCATATCCAATCAATGCTTTTGCTCTGGCATCCTCGTTGTTGTATGCAACACTTTGCCTCACTCACTCGCTTGACCTCTCGTCCTCCCACAACACTAACCCTGCAGGACCTCCATGGTATTTCCTCACTCCCTCAGAACCCCTCAACACCTTTCCTCCTCATGCACCAGCCCTAACAGCTGTGTCACCCACTTATTCATCCCCTTTATGTCATTTCCAGGAGAAGCCTTCCCATAACAGAGCCAGACAAAACCACACAGATGGGATGTGCCGGATATCCATGTCCTCACCCCACTTCAGCAGAGGATCCTTGCCCTGGCAGCAGAAGACAAGGACCATTCCTGCAGGGATGTGGAAATATTCATGTTCTGAGATCCAAATAAATAACAGCTATTTCAATCAAACACAGAATGCTGGAGAAACTCAGCAGGTCTGGCAACTTCTGTGGAGAGAAATAAAGTTAATGTTTAGAGTCTGGTATGATTCTTCTTTAGAACAGAGGTAGCACTGAAGTATTCAGAGGGCAGGCAATGTCTTAGTGGTATTATCACTGGACCTATCAATCCAGACACACCTAGGTAACATTCAGGGGACCTGGGTTTGAATCCTGCCAGGGTGATAGTAGAATTTGAGTTCAATAAAATTCTGAAATTAAGAGTCTAATGATGACCATGAATTTATTGTTGGAGGAAAAACTCATCCAGTTCACTAATGCCTTTGGGAAGGAAACTGCCTCAGTCTAGGTGGAATGCCCTTCAGAGGGTTGGTCCAGACTCAATGCGCTGAATGGCCTATTTCTGCACTGCAGGGATTTTATGCACATCTACTGTCCTAAATTTATATTCTGTTTTTCATTTAAACATTGTTAGATTATTTTTTTTCCTATGATCCTATCAAGTCATTCTATTTCTTCTGTGTGTGTGTGTTTGTGTGTGTTTTTTTGTGTTTTTCCCATTGGCCCACACTTTATTTTGTTCATTTTTAATGATGTTTATCTGAAACCTCTTACAGTTCTGGTGAAGGGTCTAAGCCTGAAATATTAAAGTGTTTATTCTGACCACAACTACAGCTGACCATCTGAGTATTTCCAGCATTTTTACGTTGTTCTTTTCAAGAGATTTATAGGCGGCTCTCAAATGAGAGAGGAAGAGAAAGGACAGTATTGAAGGCTTCCATGCTTAAGTCTACTCAGAACTCAATTTACAAGGGCAATTTTCCATGAATGAAAAATTTCAGCTTCCACAATTTCTTCACTTCTATGCAGCAACTTATATTAAATGATCTCCTATGTTTTCCCCAATAGCTATAATGTTTCATCATTGATTACTAGAGAAAGCAGCTTTCATAAAGCTTTTAAATCTCATTTTCTGAGAATATGTATTTTTTAAATTCAGTATTTGCAAAAATCAGGACATGCATTTTTGAGTAACACTTTTTATGTCAGCATTTGCAATGAAACTGCTTATATAAAATATTATCATGGCTATTCCTTATGTAAGCATCTAACTGCCACCACATTGTTTAATTTCTTCCAATGTCAGGGGTACCTTACAGATATCTCGTCCCATCAATGATCTTCTTTGCCTTCTTCCACAAATTAATGCAAAGCACCAGTCTCTGCTTCATTAGTACATACTTCTTGTGATTAACCCATCCAGCCCAAGGAATTGTTAGTACTTTGGTGACTACCACAATTAAGAGCTTGTTTTTCAATCTAGTGACTCAGCAGGGGTCATTGAAATTTCCAGAAAAACTACCAGTACAGCGAGGATGGAAAACATCAGGAATCTAACTTCAGGCACATCAGATAAGTAGACAACTATGAGAAGGGGACAGTCCATGTAGGACGAAACATGTTGTACATAAATGCACGAGAGTATAAGAAACAAGGCAAAATGATCTTGTATGCCACTCATTGTCACTTTGCTGAGGTTCATTGTTCAGATTTTGAACATGTGTCAACAGACAGAGTATAAACATGTCAGAACCTAAGAATTGGGACCAGGAGTAGGCCATTTGGAATCACGGCACCTCCCTGGGAGTCTGTTCACACCTGCAGAAATAGTTCTCTGTGATTTTGCATCTGCTGCACTTCAGTGGAGCTGAAAACTTTGTTGTTCATGAATATGGGGGGATGAGATGCTCAGAATGCCAGTGGATGTAACGTTGCATCTGTGTGACAGCCTGAGATGCAAACACAGGCAACCACTGAATTACTTGGCATTGTCACAGGAAAGTTCAGACACTTGCTGATGCTAGCAACAAACAATTTTGTCACCTAAGAACTGAAAGAACTGCGGATGCTGTAAGTTAGGAACCAAAACAAAGTTGCTGGAAAAGCTCAGCAGGTTTGGCAGCATTTGTGAAGGAAAAAACAGATTTGACATTTTGGGTCCTAACTTGTAGGTCACCAACTGGAGGATGTTGGTTATGTACCTTGTAGATCTTGGAAGAATGCAGAGACAAAGCACTTGAAGGCAATTTTCACCTTGATAGTCATTGATAACACATGGCAAACAGTCCAGCAGAAAGCTGGTCTTCTTCTAGTTGGTTGCAGATGTCTGCCACTACCTGACACAAGAACCTGAGCATCCAGAAGCACTGCAGTCCCAACGTATCCTCTGCCTGTGCTCCCTCTGGTATGGATAAAGCCTCCTGGGAGCTGCACCCATCTTTGATATCAACGTGCAGATCCCTGAACAGCAGGGTACTGCTGCTTCTGCTCAGATTGCTCCTTGTCTGAAGTCCAACCTAAGGCACCTAATGGATTCCCCATCCTACTGTGATTCAGAAAGCCTTCAAAGTGTCAGAAAATAAACTGGCAGCTTAAGTACTGTGAACAAGGCCTTTCCTCATCTGTAAGCAAGAAAACTGTTAATGTGACACATTTATTTCAGTACATACATGAGTTGTAAGAAGTCCCTTGTTTGCCATTGTGATCTTGTTTTACTTTCAAACATCAGTTTCAGGAGGCCTGAAGATGTGCTGATTCAATGGCAAATTTAAAGCTGGGTTATTAATAAACCTATTGATTGATCAATATCTGTTAATGCAAAATACCAGTGTGTCTCCATCTCCCCAACTCCCCCCCCCACCTCACTAGCACTGACAGTTTAGCATGCTGACCTGATCACAGAAGTTAGTGGGTTGGAGCCTGCTTACTGATGATCATATTTTTGTTATCTTCCAACCTCTTCCTTTCCCCAAATTCATATTAAATTTTCCACTCTGTGAGCCACATGCAGAAAAGGCAAAACTGAAGGTAGATTTACAGAAACAGTGGGCATTCAGAGCTGCAAACCCTTTATTTCCCAACTATACAGGCAGTGCCTAATTGGGAGATTAATCCTTTTTTGCCACAGTGTTATAACAGTTTGGAAAGGATCTTTTGGCATCCCTGTGAAAAGCTCTGGCTTTCTGAGGATCTAAAGGCCATGGGTATTCATCATGCAGCCAAACGGTCTAAGTGTTCAATGGCAGGAAGTGATAGAGGCAGAGATTTCTGGGCCAACCAAGTAATGGAAAGAAACTTGGAGCCTTTGCCCTCAATGACCACAGCTGCAGTCATGTTAAAGAGTGCTTCGCCACAGCAACCTGCACTCGAATAAGTGTGGATCACCTTGGTACCAAAAACTTGTGGTTTCATTTGAGACCAGTCTTCTTGCTCAAGCATAATCAAGGACCCTTCCCACCCCGTTTATACTCTCTTCCACCCTTCTCTGACAGGCAGAAGATACAAAAGTTTGAAACCACATACCAACAGATTTAAGAACAGCTTCTTCCCCATTGTTATCAGACTTATGAGCAAACCTCTCATATATTAGAGTTGATCTTCTCTGTACATTCATTGTAGCTGTAACACAATATTCTGTGTTCTGTTCTATTACCCTGATGTACTTATGTAAGGTATGATTTATTTGGTTAACATGCAAAATAATACCTTTTACTGTATCTTGGTACATGTGACAATAATAAATTAAATCAAATCAGAATCAAATCATTGTGGTGACATTAGTAGGACATGCTTTTGGACATAGAACTGAAGAAAAAAATTTGCAGCAAAGTAGCAGTTTCACAGTAAGTGTCGAAGTTTTCCTATTAAACCGTGAAGCAGTGTTGTATTATGATTGATTTCTGCTTGGTAACAGCTGTTAATCAGCTATTGCATTTCACTAAAAATACCATTTGACCTAAAATGTGTCTGAAAACATTAAAATATGTGATTTTTTCTATTTAAGGTGATTGATATTGTCACTGATTAATTACATTCATGACCTTCCAGTATCTATTTGTAACAGGCATGAGAGTATTATACTCATGTGATAGTTTTGCTTCCATTGTTGAACTATCGTATTACTACCACCCATTTGTCCTGTAGTATTTGATGTTTGTTTATTACATTTGAGTAATTTTTAGCATGGTGTAAAAACCTAGCATTTGTGCAAATCATGAAAAGCTTCATGACACATAAAGACAATGTTATTGGATCACCTTCACTCTAAAGTTTGAAGGGATCTGTTCTGTGTGCACAGATAGATATTACAAATAAAAATGGTATGAAATAAAAGGGAGTCACATAACTAAAAGGAAAGCTGCAGCTAACTGAGTTGTACCAACATGATGGAATGACATCCAACTTTATCTTGCTATTACAAAATAATCAACTGGTTGTGTTTAAAGTTCAATTTCTCTGCCAGAGTAATTCTGCAATGGCCCTGTATAAATGGCAATAGGTTTCTTTGTATAGAGATCAAGTCTGAGTAAATTCATGTTGAGATGAAAGACCACTTAACATTATGGCCTCTTTATATCAATGTTCAGCTATACATTGGTCCCAGGAGTTAAATTTAACAAACTACATGTTTTGAAGAAGGTAACTACAGGAACAAATATTTTCAATGTGAGGTTGTTGTCTTGCTCGCCAAGCTGGCTTCTTTTCAATGTTTTGCCCTATTCTGTTCTATAGTCAGTGTTGTTATAAGTAATGAGTGGACAAGGGTCTCACACTGGTTAGAAAACTGGAGATAGCCTCATGTCACTTTTGTACAAAAGGCCTGATAAAATTTAAATGCACTCAGATGATTCCTCCCACATCATTCAGTCTGCCACTTATGGGTTGGTTAGCTCAGTTGGCTGGATGGCTGATTTGCAGTACAGGGTGATGCCAACAGTTTAGGTTCAATTCATGCACTAGCTGAAGTTACAATAAAGGCCCTGCTTTCTCAGCACTCCCCTGCACCTGAGGTGTTGTGACCCTCTAATGAGAGAGTGGTACCATGGTGACTTTACCTTTAGTCTGCCAGAGAACGGAAAGCCCACATCTGACAGCTGCTGGCCAATTCAAGGTGGGCTCTCCATCGTCACCAGGAGTAGTGGCTGCTGCCAGTTATAGCCAGAAGATCGAGCATGACATGTAGGGGATCAGAGGGAGGGCACATTGGACACAGACCAGAAACAAGAGAAAGGTGGATTTGTTGCATGACCTGCCACCTCTCCCCCTATTCCTGCTTCCCAACACTAATTTCCTCATTTGGGAACTGAGGGCCTGGCTGCAAGGAGGAAACACACCAATGAAGTTTAAAGGGGATGAAATCCATTGTAAAGGAAGATAAAATAATGTACAGTTTAGACAGTTTAGAGTTATTTGACCATCTTTCATGTGTGGGGTTCAAATCTGAGACCACATTGTATTCGACAGTTTCTTGGTTTTAATGAGCAATAATGAATGTTGCAATTAGTTTAAAGTTTTCAGCTCCCAGATACCTAATCTCTTTTCCTGGGATACATGGGAGCTGAACTAATCTCTGTGAGAGGGAGACAGAAGTAGAGACAGTAATTTCCAGAAACTCCCAGACCTTTCTTGGAATACTAGAATCATTGTGTATTTCCAAAAAGTTCCTTTTTTTGATTGTGTCAATATATGCTACTTTGCATTTATTAATGTTTTTCTTAGGACTGTGATAGGTTTTGATGGTTGGCCAGATTATAGGGAGTCTCTGTTGTTAACATTCTCAATTCAATGTACAACAGACACAATCAGTCAACAGTTTTAAAAATCATATCTTCAACAATGCAAGTGTATAGCCTTGTAACAAGAGGAACATGATTGCTCACAAGGGAACTTCCTTTGGTGATATTAGCCATATTATTGACATAATGCCTTCAATAGAAGCCAGTATCTATCCCGGTTGTGCTTTTAATAAAAAAATACATTTTGAAGGTTATTTTTATTCAATTTTGAAACACCTTAGTATGGATGGTGTCCAGGTAAAAGAATTGCTCCCTGCCCATAACCTGGGTTAACTTGGGGAAATTAGCAGATGGCATCCGCAAGGATTATCCTAATTAAAATCCTAAAAGATTAAAAATGTTTAAAAAATACAAGTCTTTTTTGTATCACAAATTGTCAATGAATTGCTTGTGACTGTGCTTGATTTCAGAAGTAATAGACTTACATCAGAACTGAATACACCAGGATGTTATTGGGCACGGTTGGAGCTTGTTTATGATTCTAGATCTGGAAGAGAATGTCTATTCTCATTCCACCTCAAAGGTGGAAGAACATAAGCTCGCCCTGTTAGTAGTATAAATGGGAACATATATGTGAAAATCAAATTATCTAGGATAACTGAAATTTACCAATCTTAACAAAACTGAGTTCCAACATGAAAAGATTTATGATGGGGTTAGATCTTGCAGAGTTTAACGACAGGGCCTCACTTTACAACAAAGGTGGTTTTCCCCGAAAGTTAGTTAAACATCTTAAAGGCTGTGAAGGAATCAACTAACTTGCTTCTCATGAAGTCATATTGCCCTGGTTGTGGGCAGAATTTTATTTTTTAATTCCAGCTGTCGGATGATTCTTTTAAACACTTGAATTTAATTTAAACTGTTCTCTAAAAATGAGGCTTAATGTTAAACACACAGTTTTTTTTAAACCCAACATTATCATATTTTAGCGCCACTAGCACATCATGGTAGCAGATGGTATTCTCAGGTCTAGTTCATCATCTGTCATTAAACAATGTCAGTCTCTCGTTAAACAATGTTGTGGGCTTTTGGCAAGTAATGTAATCAAAATATAAAGAACACAATTCGTTGGTAAGTGCATATTTTAAAATGGAAAAATTGCCATGCTGTGGTTAAAGGTGTGACTGATGAATGTTAACAATGGTTGTATATTTCAGTGTGCTGTGATTTACAGAGGTTCAAGTGCCATTCCTTGTTGCATGACAAAGATTTCAAAGGAAGGTCAATGGTTTTGCTGAGAGATTATGACAGCTGAGTTATGGATTCAAACACTTCAGGCTTTTTACTACAAACAGTAGAAATGAAATGGATCATGATTGATTGCCACTCAAATCTAATATACATTTCTCTATTAGAAATATGCTATCCTTTTAACCATAAAAATTGGCAAGCACAGTGCATCTATTGTTTATTTTCTAAGATTCGTCAGTCTGATGTACATTGGCTGTTGCCATAATTCTAAATCTATTCCTTTTTCGTATTATGTAGATATGTTCCCAGATGCTTTTCTTTAAAAGAAATATATTTTATTGGAATTTAACTGCGCAAGGTATGCGTGATAACAGCTGCTGTAAAGATTACTACTTAAATTTTTCATTTAAACCACACAAGTATATAAGAAAAGAATAGCACGTGTTGATAGTGGAGCATAAGCTTTGGTTTAAAAAAGTAAATGCATTGATTAGCATAGAGTTGCTGAAAAGCAGATGCACAAATTTTGAAATGAATCAGATATATATTGAATGTTCTAATTATGAGAACATGCTGCATACATCATAATATTCAAGAGAAGGTCATTTTTTGCAAACCTTTCATTTTTGCAGTTGAATACATTATTAATTATTGAAGCAGTGAATCAAATGTTTCAAGACATTGACTTATTATGGCTCCAAGCCGTGATCAATTTGCATTGAGCATCTCCTACATCCTTTGTCGATGATACAGCAAATTAGGTCTGTTAACCTATTTACTTAAAAAATTCTTACTTAAAAAATACAATTACATTCCAGTTTGATTCTAGCATCAACATCCCCAAACATAGAAGGCTAAAATTCATTTCAGACAATATGGCTGATGGTGAATCATCGGGTTCGTTTAGATGCTGCCTCATTACCTTTTCCAGTGCAGTTGTATTTGTGGGTATTCAATTTATTAAATAATGTGCTGTAATCTCCTGGCTAATAATGAAACTAACTAATAATGAAAATGTGATAGTGAAGTGAAAAGATCAGTAAACAAGCTGTGGAAAATAATTTTGCAGCAAATATGTTTTTAATTTTCAAGTATTTTAACAAAGTGATATATAAATCTAAATAACATAATTTATCTCAATGTATTTCAATAAGGTTAACTACTTACACATTTTCTGACTTACTGATAATATGAGCTTCATTTAAAATATGAGTTTTGTTGAATTACATTGCGACTAACATGCAATTATCAAGGTTTGACAAACAGGAATCAGGAAGATATATAGGTTATACAAATGAACAATTAAGGAGAAGGAAAAGATCTGAAAATTTTCCGAGTTATTGTTTCCATTAGAGATGCAGGAAGCATTGGCCAATGGTCCATATGTCTCCAAAGCTCGACTGACGAGGTTGGATAATTGGTTTATCATCATTAGAGGCATACAATGTCAAAGTAAAACCATATGGTGATAAATGAAAATGTCGAAGTTCAAGGAACAAATGAGCACTCATGAGAGCCAGTTTTATTCTCTCAGCTTATCTGTCCCTTTGAATTTGGAGAAAACATTAAGAATGAGAGAAGAGAAGGATGGGAGCGTAAATACTAAACATGTCTATACGAATTTGAATTTATGTGAAAGGAACAGAAGTACAAAGCTATAAATATGAAGACATGAACTGTTGGTGACAGCTTGTAGTTCAAAAACTAGAGTAAATAGAAGAAGGTTGAAGGGTAACTTGTCTGATCTGACCTTATTGTGGCAAGCATGAGATAACAGAATTAGTGAAAATCTCACAAGAGTAATGATTATGCTGTGATAAGACAATGTGTAGAAGTGTCAATTTCAGTGTGTTTTATTTCATAAATGTGTGAAGATATTAATGCTTGTAGCTTGTCTTGTGGATAACTTACATCTCATGTCAAAAAGATGACAAAAGATTGGTTGGATCCTACAATAATGTAATTTCAAGGATGAAGTGAACTTATAATCTTCATGTGGAAAATTTCCCAACAGAATTTGTATGTTAAATATAATAAAGAATCATGTGAGAAATTATTTGGTAAAAGCAATACAGTACTTTCCTTACCAGTTTAGATGTAACTTTGTTAGGCATTTCAATTTTATTTTCCCTCACCCTTCAGATAGTGATTTCCTGACATAAAGCTATTCTTTCAATGGTGAAACATTCAGACTGTTAATTCGACACAAAGTTGGGTTTGTGGATTCATGTTAATTAAAGAGGAGACTCATGGAATTTAGCCTCCACAACACTAAAGCAAGGAAATAGCACTGCACTTTCAATTGGTTAGGATACAGACCACATGGCACACCACTTTGGGAAAGGGATTGACAGACATGTCGTGTGTGCTAGAACTGTCAGGTGTGGTACAATAATGATTTTTACAAGCGGTCCAACTGACTTGATGTTATTTTCAGGAATTTTGCATGTAGATGTTCAAACAACACCTTTGCTGGCCACTGCCAACAGATCAAGCGTTCAGTAGCTTATTATTTTATTTAGAGGGCCAGAAACCAGCTTGGAAGGAGGGGCTTTCACTTCCTTCTGTTTGGCTGAGTTTGTAGAACCACAGTGTTTTTTTGGCGTTTTGGAGAGCAGCTGCTCATAATGTTACAGGACACAGAAATTTTTCTCTGAGGTTTGAACTCTGAGTGCATCTTGATCTGCAACATGATAATAAAATAGTTGCAAGAAAGCAATCTCTGTGGAGAACGAGCTCTCTCCAAGATTTTCAGGAGTACTTTGCCTACATTAGGCTAACACTGGATCAGTCTTGAGGCAACTTCAATTCAAGAGGCCACTGAACTGTGTCGCCTTATACAACCCCGCTCAAAGCCTCACATGAGGACACCTTCCAATGGCAATCAAGATCACAGTGATGTCGAATATCCTTGTAACCAGGTAGGGGTAGGTAACATCTCAAACATGTCCATTGGAGCATTCAGGAAGTCATTGAGGCCAAGTGCTTAAGAAGAGAAGCAAATAATATCTCTCTCAGCAGGAATTAGCAGATGAGAAGATTAGTTTTGCCAGAGTAGAAGGAATCCAAATGGTGAAGGGAGTTCCACTGATAGCACATGCACGTTCTAAGGGCACTAACAGTGGGGAGATGTGCAGAAACTGAAAACATAATTTCCAAATTTCATTCTTTTTGTGCTGTTTTTGTGTCCTTGAATCAAGCATTTATATATAATTCAACAAACGATATCTGCACTCTTCAATAGCAGTTATTTTGTTTCTTTAATTGTTCATGGCAAATGGTGTTGATGAGCCACCTTCTTGAATCAATGTAGTGCATGTGCTGTAGGTACACTCACAGTGCTGTTAGCAATGGAGTTCTGGAATTTTGACGAAGGGACAGTGAAGGGACGGCGATATTTTTGCAAGTTAAGATGGTATTTGGCTTGGAGGAAAGATTGCAGATAATGGTAATTCCATGCATTTGGTTCCATTATCCAATAAGGTGATAGAGGTCATGGCTTAGGGGTGAAGTAGCCCTGGTGGGTTGGTATAGCATATTTTTTAGATGGTGCGCATTGCTGCCACTGATGTCAGTGGTGGGGGGAATGAGTGTTTCTGGATGTGGTGAGAATTAAGGGCTGTTTTGTCCTGGAAGGTGTCAAGCGACTTGTGTGTTGTTGAAGCTTCACTCTTCCAGACATTTGATTAAATTCCATCTTAGGCCTTGTAGATGGTGGACAGGCTTTATGGTGTCAGGAGTTGAGTTAATTGCCTTAGAATTCTGAGCCTCTTATCTGCTTTTGAAGTCAAATTATTTATATGGCTGAGACAACAAGGTGCAGGGCTGGATGAACACAGCAGGCCAAGCAGCATCATAGGAGCAGAGAGGCTGACGTTTCGGGCCTAGACCCTGAAGGGTCCTTGTTGTCTCGGATTCTCCAGCATCTGCAGTTCCTACTATCTCTGATTCAATTTATATGGCTGGTCCAGTTTAATTTATGGTCAATGATAGCACCCAGTATGTTGATAGTAGGGGATTCAGCAATAGAAATAACATCGAATGTCAAGTGGGAATAGTTAGTTTCTCTTTTGTTGAAGACAGTCATTGTTTGGCACTTGTGTAACATGAGAATTTAGTCTTTTCCTAAATTTGAAAAGGTATAATACTGTGGTGTAAATTGGCAGAGTTTGTTTTCACAAAGATGTATTGCAAAATATTTCTTAACGAACTACTGACCAGGATTCAATTATTGAATTATGTATAGAAGCATAGTATTGCCATTACTAAGATCTGTGATTTTCTGGTACATCTGTTATTTTGTCAAAGAACGGAGAGACCTAGGGGTGCAGGTGCATAGTTCCTTGAAAGTGGCGTAACTGGTAGACAATTTGGTGAAGAGAACACTTAGCACGCTTGCCTTCATTGGTCAGAGCATTGAGTAGAGGAGTTAGGATGTCATGTAACAGCTGTACAAGACATTGGTAAGGCCACATTTGGAATATTGCATACAATTCTGGTTGCCCTGCTATATGAAGGACATTATTAAACTGGAAAGGGTGCAAAAAAATTAAAAAGGATGTTACTGGGACTGGAAGATTTCAGTTATAAGAAGAGGCTGGATAGGCTGGGACATTTTATCCTGGAGTATAGGAGCCTGAGGGGGACTTTATAGGGGTTTATAAAATCATGAGGGACATAGATAAGGTGACTATCCAATGTATTTTCGCGAGGGCCGGGAAGGCCCAAACTCGGTTTAAATAAGAGCAAAAAGATTTAAAAGGCACCTGAGGGGCAACTTTTTCTCAGAGAGGATGGTTCATATATGGAACGAGCTGCCAGAGGAAGTGATAGACACTGATACAATTATATCATTTAAAAGACATTTAGACAGGTATGTGGATGGGAAAAATTTAGAGAGATGTGAGCCAAACACAGGCAAATGGGACTAGTTCAGTTTAGGAAAACTGGTTGGCATGGATATGTTGGTCTGAAGTGTCTGTTTCCGTCCTGTGAGCCTCTATGACTATGACTCTATAAATGTTTTGCATTGAGCTTGCATATTGCTCATCTTGGGTTTTATGAAAAGTCAGCAGTTTTACGTTCATTTTACTTTCTGACGCATATTCTTAAAAAATCAGATTAAGTAAATTCAGCTTTAAAACTTGCTGAGTGAGATTTAAGCTCATAACAGATAAATTGGTTGTTTAATATTGTTGTATCTCTGTGGCTGTAATTATCCTATTTGTTTTTGTAGTTGAAATATTTTGTCGAGTGAGATTCACAGTATCTGATCCTCCATGCCTCAGAGACATTTTTCACAAAATCTTCTGCTTTCCACCTCGTTACTTGTTCACCTCTCTGGGGTCCTTTTTGTGGAATTATAGAATAAGAGAGGTGGCAGTGCTCAATGGCTGGAGGGTATGGGTTGAGTTGGAGATGGCATCAAGCTCCTCATTCCCTATGGAGAGAAAATTCAGGAATTAGCTGGAGAAAAGCAGATTGTTTATGTGGGAATAGGGAGATCTCAATGGCTAATCAACCCAGTTAGCTTCATTGTGGTGTGTTGCTCTACCATTACTACCAGTGCTAAGTTATTGTCGATCTGCACAGATTTTTGCACGTCTTGTGCAAACAATTCCCTCCCTTCACTTATGCAGACCCTAGTTGTACCCAATAACCCTCTAGAAAGAAGAGGCTAGTACTGGAGGCCCTCACTGCCATCATCATTTCTGAGGAGGAACCCTCAGTGAATGCATTGGAAAAGCTTTCAGCTGCATCATTCAGCAATTCAGACACTCCTACATGAGTTCTGTTTCTAGATTTGATTCTGGAGGAGAGTCTGATAAGCACAGACATGTCTCCGAAGGTGGGTTTTCGTATTCATTCATGGGATGACAGCATCACTGCCTAGGCCAGCATTTATTGCCCATCCCTAATTGCCCAGATAACAGTTAAGAGTCAACCACATTGCTGTGTGTCTGGAATCACATGTAGGCCAGACCAGGTAAGGATAGCAGTTTCCTTCCCCAAAGCACATTCGTGAACCGGATGGGTTTTTCTGACAATCAACAATAGATTCATAGTCATTGACAGGCTCTTCATTCTTGATTTTTTTAATTGAATTCAAATTCCACTATCTGCCTTAGTGGGATTTGAACCCAAGTCCCCAGAACATTACCTGGGTCCCTGGATTAACAGTCACATGATAATACCACTAGGCCATCACCTTACCCTGTTGATGAAGAAACATCCCAGCTCACCAGCACTATCACCAGACATGCGTTCAGCTCTTGGCAGAAGATTAACCCATGGTTTTGGTGAATAATGACTGTCAAAATGCAGACACAGGCACAGGAACAGGTGGTAGGTTTGTCAGAGGCATTAGGAAGCTGGATCAAAGCATGGAGGAGCCCACTACCTGGCCTAACTAGATCTGACTGTCTCCATGGTCAGGTTGGCCACTGCCATCGAGCACCTATCCAGCGCACCTAGTGACTGCTGGATATGAGCACAGAGCTGTACCCTAGCCATAGGTGTTCAGTGTCAATGGCAAGATGGAAAGAGGGCATAAGGGAACTCAGTCTCACTCAAGGTGCACCTTCCTCTCTGAGAGACAGCTTGGTACCAGCAGAACCATAAAGGAGATCTGCCACAGATGTGATGCTCTGAAGCTTATGCTTAGAACAGAAGTACCTTGCCCCTTCACTGTCTGCCATCTGTGATCCCAAAGTCAAGCTGAAGAAGGTGATTCTGCATTCCCAGCAGGAGATTCTCAGTAGGCCTAGACCCTTTAGGCCCGAGGGCACCTGAGGATGACTGCTCAAGTCTTCCAAGCCAACTGGGCCAAGCACAGACCAGGCTCTCTGCTCAATGCAGAGATTCAGAAGTTGGGACCTTAGTCATAATGTGAGGGAAAGGAAGAAAAAAAAACTTACTGAGAGCACATAGGTAGAATCATGGCACATAATTGTAAATAACCTTTTTTGTTTAGAAATATATGTCCACTTGCACAATTAAAAAATATGCCATACTATACATTTTACTGTCAGACCTGACTAAGTTGCAATCATGTGAGAGATGAACAGCCCCTTCAGACTTCCAAAGGATTAAAGAAGTTGCAACCTTTAGTCACATTGTGGCAGTTCTGGAATCTGTATTATAGGAAGGATGTGATAGCACTGGTGAGGGTGCAGAGGAGATTCACCGGAATATTGCCTGGGCTGGAGAATTTTATCAATGAAGAGAGTTAGGATTGACTTGGAATAGAAAACACTCAGAGGAGACGCGATTGAGATGTAAAAAATTACAAGGGGCATAGATAGTGTAGACAAGAAGGAACTTTCCCCTTGATGGAAGGATCAATGATCAGGGAGCATAGATTTAAGGTAAGGGGCAGAAGGTTTAGAAGGGATGTGAGGAGAAGATTTTTATTTGATGAGAATTTGGAACTCACCACCTGTAAGAGTGATAGAGGCAGAAACCCTTGTAATATTTATGAAATATTTAGATGTGCACTTGTGGTGTCAAGACATAAAAGGCAATGGGCCAAGTGCTGGGAAATGGAATTAAAATAGTTAGATGCTTGTGGACTGTGTTTGTGAGTGGAAAGTGGAAATATCCAGTGGGAAATACCTACCAATAGGAAATGAGATCCCACCCTGCTATTAAGAATTGCCCTTATCCCTGCCATCATTCCCTCAGTGACTGAAACCCGTCCCCAGAGTTCAATTGCCTACTTTCTCTAGGATTCTATAGATTTCCCCTGGTAAGCTCATTGACCATTTTTACCATCTCCCAGGACTAAACGTAGCTTCCCTCCCACATACTGATTTGGCAGGACAGCTCCGACTATGAATGGGCCGGTCCTGTACTGGTGTCTCCACAGTACTCTCCTTGGCTTTTCTATAATCACTGGACTGGTTATATTGACCTGCAGAACTGACTGTGGCCCAATCCACGGACAACAAGGTCACAAACCCTTATCTCACAAATCTGGATGTTAATCGTACCAAGTGTCTGACTGACTGTGGCCAAACCCTTGGACTGAACTCAGACAACGCCCTTGAGTGACTCTGAAGGCCGTCCTGATTGACCATAGACCCCCTTCACCCCACTAAGGATGCTCCCTTTTGACTTTCACATATGACAACTTGCTTGAAGCACATACAATATGTTTGCTGTGTAAACTGCTGGCCTATGCTACATGTGTGACATTGTCATAGTGCGGTATTAACAGCAATGAACAGCCTCTTGACTGTTCAGTTCCCCCTCTCTGGGAAATTGCCTGCATCTTCCTCAGTGCTAAAAGGCAATGCAAACCACACAGGCGGGCAGCATATAACTGAGCACAGAAGACCTTCTAAGTTAAGTATGTATTGTGAGTCACACAGAGACTGCTAGCCTGTAAGTCAGTGAATTAAAAAGAATTGTGAAGCAGATGGAGTCTGGCAGCTTCCGAGCAAGCACAAGTTGAGTGAGTACCTAGAAAACAAACTAAAAGTCATTAGATGCATCTTGCGCAGATGCATGAGATGCTTGTTTGTTCCTGTGGCCAAAGTGACGTACGTGTAGCATAGACACCTCCTGAGCACCAAAGTAACATATTGAGGCCCTGCAGTAATGTGGAAGTCAGTCTGAAAGCAGGCATGATGGTGTGGTGAGGCTGGTGATTTGTTGATGCTGACTCGTATGAATGAAAGCTCAAGGAGGATACTGTCCAGGGAACATGCAGGGACATTGTAATGAATGCGCTGTTGGATGATGGCCAGGACAAGCAATCAGTAAGCTACTGCCAGTAGGTATCTGTCCTGGCACACATGTTGAGACTTCACACTGTTTAGTTTCTCAGAGATGGAGAGAGTAATTGGAAA
This sequence comes from Rhincodon typus, assembly GCF_021869965.1. Lineage (NCBI taxonomy): Eukaryota > Metazoa > Chordata > Chondrichthyes > Orectolobiformes > Rhincodontidae > Rhincodon > Rhincodon typus. Next base: position 76,786,167 of record NC_063334.1, on the reverse strand, counting down.
TAGTATATAAACAAAGGGTTTTGTTTTAATAAGTTGCAAATGCGTGGAAATAAGATAGTCATTATTCTATGGTGAGATTCTGAAGTTGCTATTTGAGGCTTAATAGGCAAATTGCAATACCTTTTCTCAATTCTGATTCTGAATTTTTCATCCTTTCCAGACTTTCTGAACTTTCTCACTATTGCTCACATTACAGAGGGAAGAGTTCCAACCTATTTTACCATGTTAACACCTTGCACAACCTAAGTTGTGATCCCTTCCATCAAAAAAGAATATAACAATCACCAGATTTTCAGCTGTATTTCCATCAATGATTCCCTAAACATTAACAGTCTTGTGGTTACCACTGACCAGAAATTTAACTGGATCAGCATATACATACCGTTGCTATAAGATTAGGTCAGATTCTGACAAGACCAAGTGTCTGACTGACTCTGGCTAACCCATGGATTAAAATTGGACAAGATCCTTGACTCACTGTAGAGGCACACTGTGACTGACAATAGCCCCCTTTCACCCCAATAAGGATCACTTACCTTTGACTTTCATGTATGGTTATTTGCTTGAAACACATAAGATGTGTTTGTTGCATAAACTGCTGGCACCTAATACAGATGTGATGTTGCACATCCATATCGACAACATAAATGTAATGGATATAATGATATACTTTCCACTTGTCTAAATAAATGCAGTTTCAACAATACTCACCCAAAATGAAATAGCCCACTTGATCAATACCCTTTTCCATTACCTTAAACATGCAGTCCCTTCCCTATGATTGGCACACAGTGGCAGCAGTGTGCACCATTTACCAGCTGTACTCGCAAAGGCTCTTACGATTACAAAATGGCGATGCTGGCATGGTAGGCTGCATACGGGCTCCTGGCCCATCTTTTCCAGGTGGCTGTTTCCTCCCTTCTGTGCTTACCCTTTTTGTTTTCTCTTGATTGTTGTAGAGTATAAGTGACACTTAATCATCATTCATTCAACAGTGTATTAAACATCTGTGATCTCCATCAGTTAGAAGATTAAGGAGAGCAGATGCTTATGGGAACATTTCCACCTGAAAATTATCCTCGAAGCCACATACTGTACAGACATTGAACAATATGATTATTCCTTCATCATCTCTTGAGTCAAAATCCTAGATCTCCCTTCCTAAGAGCAGTGTGTATGGACCTACCCAGCATGAATTGCAACCATTCAAGAAGATACCTCGCCATTACCTTCTTGAGTGCCAGTAGGGATGAGCAATAAATCCTGGCCTTGCCAGTGATACTTAATTTCTGAAAACATAAATCAGAAATATGCTTAAAAGTATTGGTTTAGAATAAAGGAAGTGTACGGTCTTGATCTAGAAATCATTCACCCTCAGATATCATTCATCTTGATGTGGACAAAGGAGAGGTGAAGTAAAAGTCTACGCCAGCCAATTAATATTGCCTTTAATTGAAATTCTTCCACTGGCCACTGAAGGGGATGGTAGGATAAAGAAGGGCAAGAGTATGGCACTGCTGATAATTTAGAAAATAAATTCACAGAGTTTGTTTGTTTAGAAAGTGGACACCAGTTTGAAATAGGTTTCATTCACAAGTCTACTCTGTAAAATTTCTACTCCATGCATCCAGCTTCCAGCCTAATTTATTACAGTTTATTTACTTTACTCTAAATCCATACCTGTTCTCAACCTACCAAGCATCATGAATATTAACAGTTATGGAATTAGGTCATCAAGTACAGGTACAATTAAATACTACATACAAGCTTAACCCAAGTGACAAGTAACTTTGAAACCTACACCTATCTGGTTATGACATCTGTAAATATATGGTCATGCGGTAATTAGACCTTCTCCATCATACAGTCTTTGGTCTTCTGATTCGGGGCTACTAAATATTAAAACAAAAGTCCCCCTTCTTTAGGAATTTATTATGTTCCTGATTTAAGATATGTCAAACAGTCATGATCGGATGGTACCACTTGCAGCAACGAAGAGGGCTCCAAGTAGCTTCATAACAGACTAGAGATCTGTATTTAACTTATTCTGCCACTGCAGTTATCAGTTTGTTTGTTAAGTAGATTCATTTTAGATTTTCAAGCAAATTCAATCTACCACTTACCGACCCAGAATGAGAGTGATAATTTTGTGTTAAGGAAAACAGCACAAGAACATGACAGGGTCAAGCTCATCTCATGGGTTTCCCAGAATGAAGAAACCCCATAAAACTGGAGAATGAGACACACTGGTCTGACTTGTGTACTTCTGTATGGCCAGTATGTCCATTTCCAAGTATCACTATTTCAAAAACCAAAAAAACTGCAGATGCTGTAAATCAGGAACAAAAACAAAGTTGCTGGAAAAGCTCAGCTGGTCTGGCAGCATCTGTGAAGGAAAAAACAGAGTTAACGTTTTGGGTCGAGTGGACCCGAAACGTTAACTCTGTTTTTTCCTTCACAGATGCTGCCAGACCAGCTGAGCTTTTCCAGCAACTTTGTTTTTGTTCCTATTGCTATTTTAAATTGTTTTATCTTTTGGGTTGATGCTCCTACGTCCTTATCCTACTCCACTTCTTTCCTTCCATAACCCACTTCTTCAATTGGCACTCTGCAAAAATGGGAGAAGGAAATTTTGCTCCTGCATCACTCAAAGGTCTGCAGTAGCAAAGTTCCATGGCAACATCTTCTGTATTTACAAAGTGCACTCTTCCTGTGGCAAAGAAGTTGACTTCTTGTGGAACTAATGTTTAAAAAGCTAAAGAACTTCAAAGGTTAAGTTGTCACAGGCTATTTTAAGGGCATTCTGAAAAGAAGCCATGCTTCTGAATGTTTACATTCCCACTATTAATCCTGGACCATGACAAGGAATGAATTACAAATCACTTCTGTGAAATTTAAATTCCATTTAAATTATTTTAGATAGGAACCATATTTGACCTCAGGTAATGTGCATTAGGGACAAAACTATATGTGGGCTCCTAATTTTTCTTCATTATACCTGTGATAGTGGTGCTGATAAGGGATTACAGACATCAAAAAGCTGAACAAGAGTCTGCACTCAGTGACCACTTGCCTGGGATATGGGAAGTGCCCAGTGTCTCTGGAATACTTTCAAGAGGAAAGAATTCAACCTTTTAAAAATGGAAAGGGAGCAAACTTCTCTGAGTAATATTTAAAATTGCGAGTTAAGTGCTTTACTGCTGTTTTTGTCAAGTACCTGTTTTTTGTGAAGTTCAGCTTGTTGGAAAGGAGGACAGCTCCCCAGTGCTATACTAAATAGAGGCATGACTTTTGCCTCAAGAGTCTGTGTCAACACTTTCTGACATTCTGCCCAGTTCACTTTAAAAGTGAGGAAGAAAAGGGAACTAAAGCTATACATCAAACCTCCCTTGGGTCCTTTCTCAGCATCTTGATTTTTGGTTTGGCCTTCAGGTAGAGCTGCAACTGTCCAAATAACTGTCTTTAGTCTCATAATCAAAATTGTTAGGAAGTCACCAGATGTGCCTGAATTAAAAGGAACTCCCTGGGCTGTCCCTGCAAAGAGGACACCTTCTTCTTTCCATTTGTTTTCTTAATACCGAGGGAAGTCCTGACCATGGTGGAGTGTTTTGATTTCCCACTTCACTTTTCAAACTCTGGAGTTCCAGGTTCTTGCAGCAGCATTATAATTTATTCTGGGCAATTCTGTCTGACTATCAGCCTTAGGGCAGACCATGAAAAAAGGAACAGTGAATAATAGCATCTGTGGGTGTTTCATTTCTAGGTGTGATAATCAATCATTGTTTTATGAAGAAGTGAAAAAAAAAAGCACGACTGAGAGAAAACCTGATAAAAAGATGCACAGCTATTAAGCAGCACAGTGAGTAAGAAGATTAAAAAAGGGCAATAAATTTACAAATAAATATTTGCATTCTAAATTTTATAAAATTAAATTTAAAAATGCTTACTGTTTGCCAATTCAAATTGTGTCTGAGAGGGAGGGTAGATTTTTTTTGAGAATCCCATTTATCATGACTGAATCAACAAAGATTCATTGATAGTCCATCTCTAAGAGGACTCACATTCTGTTCCAATCAGCAGGATTGCACTGAATGCAATCTTCCAGGGTTTATGCTCATGGCCACCTGGGTTCAGCTCATACACCAGAAGTTATTACGTTACTAAATGATGAAGCTAGAGTTTATGCTTCCAGCAGAAAAAGGCAGCTGGTTCACATTTGACATTATACCAGGCTTATGTGACTCTCTTGATTCATCACCCAACTTATCTCAAAGCCTAAATGAAATATTTATTGTGAACTATGAATGATGCATAGAATAAATTATTTACACAAAATTACTTTCTAATCCAGCTGCGGATTGACACAATTATGAATTTGAAGCCATGTTATAAACAGAGACTTCCATTCTACAACTAATCGGTTTGAGAAATTCATGTGTTGTAAGGTCATTCCAAATGGACTTCAGGATGCAAGGCCAAATCCCACTTCTAATTCCTTCCACAACAAAGATGTGTAACAGAGAACTTTCTTAAAGTGCTCCTGTTCTGCTGCTACAACTTGGCCAGAAATGTTGTATAAGGCTAGTTTGGCCAGGTAGGGCTCATTTTCTAGCTATACATTGTCTCTTTTCTGACACAAAATGACTGGCAGGAACTGAACACAGACTTCCAACTGGTAGCACCCTGTCTCAAAATAAACAGGAGGCTTTTTTAATCCATGGCTGAAGCAGGCATTTGGCTATGTGTACATGCAAATAAGGGGTCCAGTGCCTGTTCAAGACCTTGTGGCAACCAGCACAAGTACACATCAATGGGTATGAGGGGGCAAAAATGGATGCCCAATAAATTTAAACATCAGAAACAAAATAGCTTGCAAATGCAAAGTACTGACTACTTCAGCCAGCAGTAATTGGAGAAAAACCTGAGACAAAATAGCAATTGCTGGAAAAGCTCAGCAGGTCTGGCAGCGTCTGTGGAGAGAAGTCACAGTTAACATTCTGGTCGAGTGACTCTTCCTCAGAACTGATGGTAACTAGGAAATGTCAGTTTATATGTTGAAAATAGGGTTGGGGGGGCGGGGGGGAGAGTGGAAGGAGTAAATGATAGGTGGGGATAGAGCCCAAAGAGAGAGAGGAGCAGTTGGACAGACAAAGGAGTTGATGACAATTTGGCTAGGAGGGTAAATAGCTATTAATGGGGATTCTTAGTGGCTAACACTGGGTCATGTGTAATATTGAACTAATAATTGGAGAAATGTTGCTAACCCATGGTATTCATGGTGTAAGTGATAAATATTGATCAAAATATTGGGAATAAGTGTCATTTTAAATCTCAGATCTATGGTAAAGGTAGAAAAGATCACTTGACAATTAACTATTTATTTAATATCCACATCTTCTTTTGAAATTCACCACATTATAAAAAGCGCAACAATGTTTGTCTCCCATGGATGGCTGGTCAGAATTCTGTACCTGGCACAAGTAAAAGTATTGCCCATTAATAGCAATTGAGAAAAACATTCCACTGCAAAATGTGTCATTCATTTTGCAGACGTTTGAACATTTAAATGACTGTGTCCGCAAGATTTGGGGCCTTAAGCAGAATTTTAATGTTTGTCAGCAACCTTCTGCCCATCTGATACTACACAACATTCCTCATTGCAGCCTTTCTCTTCATTTATTCCTCCATAATGTCTGCATACATGTTGCAATCTTCAAACTGTAAAGGCTGTGTCTTTTAAAAAAAACATAATTGTGGGGAACTGTCATAAGAAAAGAGTGATTTTAAAACCAAGACTGCTGGAGAACAGGTGCAAGTTCAGAAAGCAAGTAACCTGACTCTCATTGCAAACATTGTTTGCATAGCTGCTTGTTCAAACAGTAATTGAAGTGTAGTTTGCAGACAAGCTGGAGTCAAAGTATTGTGTACAAATGGAGCTTTAGTTGGCAACAATGAGCTGATTGATCTGTGGACCAGTGAGCAATTATCGATAACAAAGGCCTTCTGCTTCACAACAACTATGTGCTTTGTTCTTAGGTGGCTGAACAACCTGGATCTGTGAATAAGACAGGAAAAAACCTTCAGACAAACCTCTCTCTATTCTTGGCTGTAAAATTTACTTTAAGCTTGAAGCAAATCAATTATTTTTGCTGTAAGGCACATCTATGAAGGGTAGATAAGAAAAGGTGAATGTGCCATTCAATTTGAAGTCAGAGACATTTTATAAGTGGGAACTGGTTTATTGTGTTTCTGAAAACCAGTGAAAGCATCTTGAGAAGGGAGACTGAGAAGCAAAGTTCTTACTAGCACAAGAATTATCTCAACAACCCTTTAAACAGGAACCATTGAACTGCCTTCCCATTTTTTCCCTCCTCCTATAACACCCATTTCCTTTATGCGTGTGTGTTGGGGGGTTGGGGGTGATAGTTTATAGTTTTCATTCGCAGAGATATATGCCAATGTTCATATTTTACCTGCAACTACAGTCTAATTACTGGTAATAAATAGCAATCCTTGTTCAGTACAGAAATCGTGCTTTCTTTTAATGGGGGTCTGAAAGTCAAGAAAATTAGGGAATTTTGGAATACTTTGTAAAATTGTTAAGTTTTGTGGCAACTCTGGGAACAGCGGGACTTGATTTTCAGCACACTATCCCAGCAAGGTGTAACAAACAATCAACCGTAGTTTAAGATCAAGTTTAATGAATGAGTTTTACCACAATTTTATAAACTTACTCTAAAAATGTTACCTAAATTTTATATTTTTTGCGCTCTTTAAACTTATTTCCAAAATGAAGACCATTTCTTGGTTCTAATTCCTTGAATACTGTGAAAATGTTAAAGATCACTAAGCTCCTCTGAGTGAAGTCCCAGTGTAGTCATCCTGACCTTTTATTCCAGAGTTTGCAGTTCAGAAATCAGCTGAGCAGTCTTTTTCTGACAATCTCCAGTGATTCTAAGGAGAAACTAGACACAGATCATCATGCACTCTGCCGACAAAACTGTGGCAGAAGTTTAGAAGAATTGCATTTATGCACGAAATATGAAACCAAAAACTGAAAACATAAATGTAAACTCAACATCATTTGCTTTATTTTGCACCTTAACATATTAACATATTACTTTTTTAACCACCTGAAAATGCTGCACAAATGATTTTAATGACACATCCATCATAACTCTCCCAATTCTTTCCTGATCTTTTACCACAAACAAGTTGTTACATAATATTTACTTTACAGTCCTGCTTATTCTAATTAATCTCAAAACTTTATGTGCCTACATTGAACTGTATCTGAATTTCCTTTACCCATTAAGGTGTCCTGTACAGATTTGCTTAGATTTTCATACATTGCTCAGCACATTGGTCAGTGTACGTCAATTGCAAACTTGCACAATATTCCATCCTCCAAATCATTTCTAAAGTTTATTAACAAATTAGCTCCTTTATCAACTCCTTTTGAACTCCACTGTCAACAAGTTTTCATTCTAATGTTTCCCAATGTACCACTGAACTTTGCCGTCCATCTTTAAGCATGAACCAATCAAGTTGAATACTTACCATCTATCCCTTGGGCATATATCTTTTAAATTAGGCCGTGATTTAGAACAGCTTTAAGTGCCCTTCTGGAATCCACTGTTCCGTTATTTCCACTGTTATATCGCAATAATTATAGAACAATTATACCTTACAGTGTAGTTGGCTAATATTTCCTACTCATGTCTCTAATCAGCTTCTTTTGATTATGTACCTAAAAATACATAGCAATTATAATTTGAGCTTAACACAGATAAATACCCATGGTCCCTCAAAGATGGATAATATTTCTTTAAAAAAGCATTAGCCCAAAGAAAGAGATATAAGGAGGAATGATTTAATCTTCAACAAATAAGGTGATTTTAAGAAGGATATTGAGCATCAAGTGACACAAGTATTCAGGGAAGGAATTTTGGATGGTGCAGCGTAAGTGCTTTAAGGCACATTTATGAAGGGTAGGTAAGAAAAGGTGATGCAAGATACTAGGGTCAGGAGAGTGGAGAATTCTGAGGTTATATGGCTGTGGAAACAAATCAGTGCATGTTGCTGTTCATCTCCCACAAGCTGTACAATTAATATAATGTGTCGTCCTTCTTCCCAGATCCATTTATATAAGTATGCCTTTTACTAAATTCCCTGAGTTACATGCCTTTTACTAAATTCCCTGAGTTACATGCAATGCCCTCCTACTCCTTGCCTATACATTTCAGAATTGTACTAATTTTTATTTTTCTCCCTTCCTTAATTTGATTTATTATCTGCTTTAATTTTATTCTCTTGACCTCAGTTAATTTCTGGGGTCAACTGTAAAACAGTACAAAAACATTAAGTAACATAACGCTTTAATTTCTCTCCACATCCTTGTTTTTAAGATAGTAAGAATTATTGAAAAATATGTGATGTCACCTAATTCTCTGTCAGTGTTAATTTGTGAGATGACAAAGTTTCAGTTAATGATTATTTTTCTTGAAAACTTCAGTTGTTTATGCTGATAGCCTTTAAAAAAATGATCATTTCAAAGTTGAAACAAACTCATTATTTACAACTCATTTTGTCCTATTTGCTCATCACACTTAACACATGAATACTAGCAAACTACACTGTATTTTGAATACATTGACTCATGTTCAATATAAGGACAAATACGTCAAATACCAGGCAGGTGAAATCTCCGTCAGCAGTAACACATTATTATTCATGATAGAAAACCTAAGCTTTAGTGCCAGCTTTCTGTTTAACTGCAAACAGTAGTTAATGTGTAATTAATTGATAATGACGCTGGCTAGCCAAATAGGTTTTATGCTGATAATGTCTGAAACTTAAAAAGCTGCAAAATTTTTGACTCTAAAGCAATTTCCACTGCACCCTTTCTGTCACTGTCTGATTAAAATGCTTTAGTGCTTGTCCAATGTTACAAATGCATCTAGTAAATTGGTCTGGTTCCCATTTACTTCTGTTCTTGTCAGATGGTGTATTTGGAAAAAATCAATAGTGCACTGAATGTTGGTGGCTGTAACGAAGGCACATGAGATCTTTAGTCAATTTGATTTTGTTTTTGCTTTTAAAATAACATTATTAATTTATTTAATATCCACTAACTAAATTAGTTTGAGTCTCATGGGCATATTGATTCTGTCCTACTGTGACTGCAATTACTATAATTCTAATGAACTTTTTAGTGACATTTATAAATGGAGGCCCAGCTTTTCATTAAATTCATTTTCATTGATTAAAATAATATAACACATTTCTGTTTTGAGTTTGGATGTGGAAAGTGTGCAAGCTAGTAGGCATTCTTTCTTAACTGACCATTATCTTTAAAATAAACTGACTGATCATATTGAAACACCTTCTGTTTACTACAGAATTTCAACAAATATTCTCAAGCAAATATTCTCTGCCTCTTAAAGGTAACACAGTTAATATTAATACTGGTCTGCGCTGCTGTTAGATCCTGACAGTTCCACATTGTACATTGCCCTCATCTGGTTAAGTCATCTGTAGAGATGCCAAATGGCAAAAAGAATCATTAGATTGGTTGTTTAAATACAGCATATGTTAATAAAGGTGATGCACTGACAATGGGCTCAAGAGTATTTGTTTTTTGGCATAATGAATGCTGTTAAGATTCAGGAAGGAAATTGGGCCATTGCCTAAAAGTCTGGTAGGCAATGGGGAGAAGGTGTGGGAGCAACAATAATTGAATTTCTCTTGCAGATGGCCAATACAGACATAAGGGCCGAGTGGCCTCCTTCAGTGCTGCAATTATACTCATTCTATGAAGCCGTTCAGAAATTTTCAGGCTAAGTTCTGCACTTTGAGGAGGTAACAAGCAAGTTAGACAAAGGAGAGCCAGTGGACATGATCTATTTTGACTTCCAGAAGGCTTTGACAAAGTGCTGCACAGGAGGCTGCTAAATAAGAGAAGAGGTTGTGGTGTTAGGGCAAGATACAGGCACTGATAGAGGATTGACCAACTGGCGGAAAGTGGACAGTAGGGAGAAAGGGATCTTTTTCAGGCAGCGTTGACTAGTGGAGTTCTATAAGGGTTAGTGTTGAGACCACGACTATTTACTTTACACATTAACATCCTGACGAAGGAACTAAGGGTATTGTTGCTATGTTTGCAGGTGACACAAAGATAGGTGGAGGGGATGGTAGTGTTGATGAAAAGGGAAAGCTGCAGAAGTACTTGGACAGGCTAGGAGAGTGGGCAAAGAAGTGACAGATGGAATACAATGTGGAAAAGTGCAAAGTTATGCACTTTAGTAGGAAGAATAGAGGCGTAGAATATTTTCTGAATGGGAAGATGCTTCTGTCCAAAGATGTGCAGGTGAGGAGGATTGGCTATGCTATATTGCCATAGTGTCCAGGAATGTACAGGCTAGTTGGATTAGCCATGGGAAATGCAGGATTACAGGGATAGAGTGGGGGATGTGTCTAGGTGGGATGCTCTTTGGAGGGCCAGTGTGAACTCAATGGGCCAAATGGCCTCTTCCACACTATAGGGATCCTATAATTCTATAAATCTAACTAAAGCACAAAGGGGTTTGGGAGTTCTAGCTCAGGATCCTCTCAAGCTTGACATGCTGGTTTAGTTGGCAGTTAAGAAGGCAAATGCAATGTTAGCATTCATTTCAAGAGAACTAAAATACAAAAGCAAGGAGGTACTGCTGAAGCTGTATAAGGCTCTTTTCAGGCCACATTTACAATATTGTGTGCAGTTTTGGAACCTGTAACTAAGGAAGGACATGCTGGTGTGAAGGAATCCAGACCAGGTTTACAAGAAAAAGACTGGGGATGAAGGGCTTGTCACATGAGGAGTGGTTGAGGACTCTGGGTCTGTATTTGATGAAGTTTATAAAAATGAGTGGGAATCTGACTGAAATTTAGAATGGACATGGAGAAAATGTTTTCATGAGTAGGAGAGACTTGGACCTGAGGACACAGCCTCAAGTTGAAGGGAAGACTCTTTCGAACTGAGATGAGGAGGAATTTCTTCAGACAGAGAGTGGTCAATCTGTGGAACTCATTGCTGCAGAGGGTTGAGGAGGCCAAGTCATTGAGATAGATTCGTTCTTGATTGGTAAGGCGATCAAGAGTTATGGGGAGAAGGCAGGAGAATGGGATTGACAATCATATCAGCCATGTTCGAATGGTGGAGCAGATGGGCCAAACGGTCGAATTCTGCCCTATATCTTGTGATCTCTTAGGTACTGTTATGTCCCTGGCTGATGGTACTACTGGACAAGTCAGAACCCAGAATGAAACCTTGTTTGATAGATCTTGAGGTTAAGTTTTGAAGTTAATTGCTAATGTCTGAACATACCCACACAAGACTGCAAATGTTCTTCAGCAAAATAACTCAATTTTATTGCAATAAGAAAAAAAACTATATCTCTCTCTATATATATATTATATATATATGATGGTTTAGAAATAACATAAACAGCAAAATATCCTTTAAAGTCCTGAAATCACAGACAAATATCATTCTTTGCTCAATCCTTCAAATTCTTATTTCACCAGTGCTTTTTAGTTCTTCTTTAATTCTGACTGAGGAGACAGTTTTATGGATTCTGTCAAAGTCTGTCATGAAATTTTTTTTTTTAATTCAGATGGCCTAAACTGCTAATTCAGATGGCCTAAACTGCTTTTCAGTTCTGACAACTTGAAAACTTTTATAGAAACTCTTACAGCCTGGAGTCTTGTCAAATTAAAACATTTCTGTTAGGGTGAAACTCTCTTCTGAACTGAAAACTTGATTCTTCTGAATGGAAGTCAAAACTAAACCCTACAGCCTCTGATCTGTTTTTCACTAACATAAGTAAAGCAATATAAACCTTTTATCTGTTAACACCACAGGTGTCCTGTTGGGTATTTGACTGGATCAGAAGATTTCTTGGAAATTATGCCTTTAGTTCACTGTTCCAAATGACCTTATGATCTCTTGAAAAGAACAGTCATCTTCACAGAACTGAAATCACACATCAGCATGTATTTTAACATTTCTAATTCCCAAAGGACAATGGTATACATTTTAGATTTTTAGCACACTGCTATAGATGAATGAAATTAATTTATGTAGTGTTTTACATGACGATCGTTCCCCAAAAAAATGCTTTTCATTCATTTCACTTTTGAAGTGTTGACACTGTTATAATGTAGAAAATGCGGCAGCCAATTTAAGCACAGCAAACTCCAAAAGGAAGCAATACCAAAGGAAGACGTGTTTGTGAGATGTTGATTATAGGCAAAGACACCAGGGACAACATCCCTCCTCTTCTTTAAATAGCGCCATAGGGTCTTTCATTATTTCCATCAGTCTGTGCATGTATATTTCACACATATTCATTAAAAAGTGCTGGTACCCAATCTGGTCTGCAGATTGTTCTTCTGGCTGAAGTTGCTTCCCCAGGGGGTGTTGTTCTTGTGTATTTTGTTGCTATTGTGATAAGTGTTGTTGCTCTATTTCTGTGGTTAGGTTACTGTGGAACTCTGGTCTAATTTGTGATGTGTTATTTGAGCAAGTGGTAAGTTCACCTCTTCCTGATCAGCTGCCTGCAATTGAACAGTTTCTGCTTTTGTGACAGTGCATCTGGTCATTCACTTCTATTGCATACAATCAAGCTGATAACTGCTATTCACAGGTCCCAAATTGCCATTTGAGCTAGTTTTTGTTGAGTTTGTTGAAGGTTTGTAGTGTGACTGGACCTCCAATATTCAATTCTGGCAATGGTTTAGCAATGTTGTCAAAACTAAATTTGGATTTCTACTATTTAACTTAAATTTTTCACTCACTTCTTCTGATATCAACAGCTTTTTTGCTGTTGGAAGAGGAGTTTGAGTGTGGAGAAACATTAGCCTTTGCATTGAACTACTTTCCATGCCTTTGATGAGTGCATTTGTCCACTTAAGGATTACCTTTTATACATATGTGCAAGATTTGCTTGTTTTCCTTTTGATTGTTTTAGCAATTCTTCTTCTACCTCATCCTTTCCATTTGGTTAGGGATAGTTTAGAGACACGTGTGATGTTGAACTTTCAGCATTTCATGAAGGGACAGAATTTCTCACTCGTGAACTGAACATCACTATTGCTCATTACAATATCAGGAATAGCATAAAAGCTGAAGTGTGCTTTTAGCTTTTTGACAATGTCAGCATAGTCATGGAAGTAGTCTACTGTGACAAAAAAATCAGCACCAGTGAGTGTGGAGAAATCTCCTCCAGTTTTATCTGTGGTCTGTCTGAGATGGTGTGTGTCATCACTGGCTCTCTAGCCTGCTTGGTTTGGTACTAGAAGTATTTTAGCACAGGCATTGTTATCACCAGTTGCCAGATTTTAGTGAATACTGCTTTGTATTCTGTGCCCAATACTACTGTACATCCTTAACAATGAATTGGTGTAATCATTCATGTACCAACGACAAATGATACAGGTGGATAGTGAAGACTTTGCCTTTGTACGTGGTGCCAAATTCCTTCTAGGATTATTAGCATGTGGTAGTGAGATCTCTCCAGGGCTTTATATAGATTCTTTGGGTCAATGTAAGCTCTCACCTTTCCCGTTGTTTCACTGCTACCATGCTCCTAAGCCTTTCTGTAGGAGTTGTCATTTCCTAGATGACTTCCATCTTTTCCAGTTCTTCCATCGTGTCTTTCAGGCTGACTTTGAGGGCAGCTGGGTCTTTGCATGGCAAATGCTGAATTGGTCTTGAACTTTCATCTACTTAGAGATGATATTTATTCAATAAAGTCACAAACCATTTCTCAGCTATCGACTTGACTGAACTAATCTATGTAATGGTTTATGGTGACTCGTGATAATCTTTACCCACTACCTCTACAATAGCCATCTATACTTGCTTATCATGCTTCCTGTTAGCAATATACTTGTGTGCAAAGTAAGTCAGTTTCCTGCAGTGAGAACACTGCTTTCCCCACACTGGATATGCCTTCTTCTCTTTTGTACAATGTCTTCTGCAATATTTGTCTGGGACTGTTCTGCCCTGTGTGCCTGGAGGATCTGCCAGCTTAATGCAAAACCTGGTCGGTTCTGCCATGAACATGTTCCAGCTGTTGATCCACATCCTCAGCACCTCTACACAAAACAATTGCCATCCCGAGTTAGATTTGTTTCTTCTCAGTTGGTTTCACTTCTGGATCCTTTATTCCTATTACAATCTTTTCTATATTTAGTTCATACTTTAATTGCACAAACTCACAAGTTTCTGTGAGCCTGAATTAATGATCATACATACTGATCAAGTTTTTTCACTTTGTTCCCTTATATTGAATGTATACTGTTCATATGTAACCTTCACTTTGGGCTTGAAACTTGCCTTCTTTTAAACTTTTTAAAATTTCTGCCATGTAGTTTTCTCCTCCTCAGAGTGAATATACTGTGAAACAGTCTTTTCAAAACAGTCACAAAAGTGCAGCGACTTATATTTGAGAGATAGTAGGACTTATATTTGTTCTGGTTTGCTCAACAAAATAGTAGCTATTGCATAATTCTGCCGTTTTACATGGATAAATTCCTAATTTTGCCTCATATCCCTAGTCATTTGAACAGAAGCTGGAGGGGAGAAGTTGCAGCTATTTTCTATTAAGCATTGGTCTCACTGTGATCTCTGTTTTTGTCTTTTTCAATGGCAGCTCACACACTGTGCTTTTTATTTCATCGCCGAACACTCACCTCAGTCTCTCTTCTGACACCATGTTTTGACAGTGCGGCACAGCAGAATGCTCAACGTGAGAAATTTATTGAAGTGAACCTTAAGATGTCTGCTTCCTGGGTGTGTCACCGTGATGGAGATCACAAGATTACAGCAGGTTAAGCAAACATTTGTACATGATTGCATTTGAATCCAGGTAAACATGAGGATGAGAAGAAGGAAGAGAAAAGGATTCCCTTATGCCTGGGCTTTAAGTGAACATTTAATTCAAATAAAATACAAGAAACTTCAATACAATTCCACATTTACCAATAGTCCAAAACTCCTAAACTTCCCTTTGTCACTTGTCATTGTATTGTCATCTTGGTCACGGTTGCTCAGTGGTTAGCACTGTTGTCTCATGGCACCAGGGACCTGGGTTTGTTTCCAGTCTTGAGCGATTACCTGTGCGGAATTTGCACATTCTCCCTGTGTCTGCATGGGTTTTTTCTGGGTAATCCAGGGATATGTAGGTTACGTTGATTAGCCATGGGAAATGCAGGGTTACAGGAATAACATGGGGCAGGGAGGGTGAGTCTGGGTGAAATGGTCTTCGGAGAGTCAGTATGAATTTGTTGGGCCGATTGGCCTGTTTTCACACTGGAGGGTTTCTATTCTAAATGTTACCACAAAATACACATACCAAACTAAGATGTAGCAGTTCTTGAGTACTTGAAAATGGTAAGGTTGTGGTATAGAGAGAACAGGAAAGTAAGAAATACATGTTTATACCATCTGCAGCATGTATATCAGAATGGATGAGTGTGATGTGAGATCCTTTATTCATTCACAGGCTGAGGGTATTGCTGGCTAGGCAGCATTTATTGCCCATCCCTAATTGCCCTGGGGGCAGTTAAGAGTCAACCACAATGCTGTGGGTCTGGAGTCACTTGTAGGCCAGAACAGGTAAGGATGGCAGTTTCTTTTCCTAAAGGACATTAGTGCACCAGATGGGTTTTTCCCCTGACAATTGACAATTGATTAATGGTCATCATTAGAATCTTAATTCCAGATATTTATTGAATCCAAATTCCACCTTCTGCCGTGGCAGGATTCAAACCCAAGTCCCCACAATGTTATTTGGGTCTCTGGATTAACAGTCCAGTGATAATGCCACTAGGCCATCGCCTCCCCCTATGATTAAGTATGACAGTACCATCATCTTCAGCCCTGCCAGCCTCACCAATGGCCCTTTATATAACAGCAGTGCACTCACTTCTAAGGGGCTTAGAAGCTACAGGTGCAGTGTCCCTCCTATAGTTAGCTCCTGCCACCTTCATTTGTGTGCTGTGTTCTCTTGGAAGAGAAAGGGAGGTACGCATTGAGTACTATAAAATCAGAGTGAATGATGTGGCTGCCTTAGTTCAATATCTGGCAGTGTATGATGGTCGTGAAGAGTAAATGAGGCTGCAACAGTGTCAAGTGTGGGATTGAATTGAAACGTATGAATTTAGGTTTGAATCCTGATTGATAGAGATCGTTGATACGGTTACTACCAGCAGT
Source organism: Rhincodon typus (assembly GCF_021869965.1). Taxonomy (NCBI): domain Eukaryota; kingdom Metazoa; phylum Chordata; class Chondrichthyes; order Orectolobiformes; family Rhincodontidae; genus Rhincodon; species Rhincodon typus. The sequence goes on along the minus strand of NC_063334.1, from coordinate 76,769,909 downwards.
GCAGTACATTAAACAGTGGCTGAAGTTAGCAGTGCACTTTGTGCGATATAACATTTGGTGGTGCATTCATGGTCCTTAACCACTTGTATGGGATCATTAAACCTACAACTTTGCATCCAAGTTTTTGTTTCTTTTTCCTGTCAATCACCTCAATGGCTATCTGCTTAAACTGCCTTCTCATCATGTACCAGTACATGACCCCTGTGGATACAAAATGTTTCTTCTCCTTTGCATTTCCATCAGCAAGATCTCCAGGGCACTGTCTGAAAAAGTTCATGTATGCTGTCTCCAATAGTCAACCCCTATTACCTGTTACACAGAGCTGTGCTAAACAATGCTAACTTCAGCACTAATAACGCACCTTCCCCTTAGTACAGGTTAGCTTTAAATAATGCCGGAAATGAACAATATTGGAGTCCTATGGTGATGCCTGCAGCTAATGAACAACACAGTTACTATTGGCTGTGCAAAGCTCTCATGACTATTAACAGGCAGCATGCCATCTTCACTACATTGAACGAGCACAGGATAAGTATGCATCCCAAATGTTTGCCTGTTTTGGGGGCAATCCAATCTATTCAGTCCCCTTTTGATTCTAATATCTTCCACAGGTCATACAGATTTTAATTTTGCTCCAGGTACAGGATATTTATTAAGGAACATTGTATAACTGAAACAGTGTTAAAGCTACAAAGTTTAATAACAACCTTCTCCAGGAAGGACAGACCATTCAGTTTTTTATGAAAAGCAAAATCTGTATTTTTTTGCACTGACAATCACAAAGTCATGAAAGATGTTATTGAGAAAATAAGTATTTCCATCAATAAGAAAGGAAATATGCAAGAGAATATAGACACGCTTAATAATTGTTGGGGACTGCAACAAGCAGGAAATAATTCACTTTACATGCGTTCAGAAACTGTTTACGAACTGTACCAGAAAAGTGCATTGAACTGTATAAACATTGGATTCAATGAAGATGTACAAAAGGAGTACTACTAACAAACAAGGCATTTGCCAGAAAGGCAGTGTTGCTTGAGAGCATTAAAAAATCCCTAAATCCCAAATCTAAAAGGGATTACATGGAATACCAACAGCAAGGCACATATGTTTAATGACAGTAAATGTATTGAATAAAAGGAAAGGCTTTTACAGGATAAATTCCAGAGGAGTTGGAAATGGACCATCTGCAAGCAATTATGTCAGTTTTACAACTGTTCTTTTCAGAAAGTTTCTTATGATGTGGAGAAACTGCAGATGGAAATTGTTTGGCTTGAAATACAATCATATACAAATGTCTGTTCCAGGCTGCCATAGACATGTGACTTCTACCATAATGCACACATTCTATAGGCAGCTACTTTAAGTGTTACTTCAATAAAATCCTTCACACTGCTATATTCCACACTTGAAACATGGTGTCAGAAGTTGTGAGTATTCAGAGCTAAAATAAAAAGCACAGTTGCAGGGCTGTGAACTGCCATTTGACAAAAAATACAGAACATCACATTGAAAACAATGCTTAAGACTTAATGGCTGCAGCTTCTTCCCTCCCAGCTCCTGTTCAAGTGACTGTGGATATGATGTAAAACTGGGAATTCTTCCATGAACAATGGCAGAATTATGCTATAGCTGCCTTTTTGTTGAACAAACCAGAACAAGTACAAATTTTTACACTTTTATCACCACTGGGAAGATACCGTTTCAAAATATATTTCACCTTAAATCCCTCTCTGAACAGCAGAAAACCATATGGCAGAAATTGTAAAAGTTTTGAAGCATGTTTGTGCATCAAGTGAATCTGACATATGAATGGCATGTATTCAATATGAGGCAGCAAAGTGACAAAGTATCCATTGATCAATGTGCAACATTATTAACTCAGCTCAGAGAAACCTGTCAGTTTGTGCAATTAAAGGATGAGCTAACTAGAGATAGGATCACGTTAGTAATATGTGATCCAATAGTTAAAGTACAACAGTTGAGAGAAATCAAACTGAACTTGGGATAACAATTGTTTTGGGCGGAGGTGCCTAGGATGTGGATCAACAGCTGGATCATGTTCATTGCAGAAGAGACCAGGTTTTGCATTAAGCTGACTGACCCTCCAGGCACACAGGACAGAACAATCCCAGACAAAGGGCAGAATGCAAATAATGCAGAAGACATCATGCAAAAGAGAAGGCATGCCTTGCGTGTGGAAAGCTGAAACATTTTGCACATAAGTGTTTGCCTAATATAGTGCACATCAAGCAGGTACAGATGGCCATTGGAGAGATAGTGATAGAGGTCCTGACAAATCACTATAGACTATACAACAGGATAGCTCTGTCTAGTCAATAGACAGTTAGAATGAGGACTGCAGAAGGAGAACATTGTGACAACATGAAGTGTCAGATAGACCCTAGTGCATCATGGAACATCATGATCCTCACAGACCTGTGGAAAGTGGCTCAATACAACCTCGATAGTAAGGATATGGCTGTATGATTGCATCCTACACATGCTGAGAGGACAGTTTACTCTGCAATCCATTACAATAACATGAGTGAAGATCTGGAGTTCCATGGTAGACAATAAGTAAATGTTACCCACCTCATCAGAGGAAATCTTAATGTTAGGCTGGTGCAAAAGGAGATTTGAATTGTATCACAGCATTCCAAAACTGTAGACTATGGAATGTTTTCTACATGAGCATAAAGGTGTGTTAATGGGATTGAAATATCTTCCAAGAGAATATTGTTTCAAAGTAGATAAGAGTTCAAGACCAATTCAGTACTTGCTGTGCAAAGTTTTAGCTGCCTTAAGGCCAGTCTCAAAACCAAGATAGAAGAACTGGAAAAGAAAGAATTCATCAAGAAAATGACAACTCCTACAGAATGGATTAGCAGCATGGAAACAGTGAAACAATCTGGAAAGCTGAGAGTATGTATTGACCCAAAGAATCTATATAATGCTCTAAAAAGATCACATTACCTGATGTTAAGCTTGGAAGGAATTTCGCCATCATTTACAAAGGCAAAATCTTGACCATTCCTAGATTAAAATGATTGTTACTGGCAAGTGAAACTGTGCATGTGAACCATTGGAAGCAGCTTTCACTAAAATCAAGCAACTAGTGATAGCAACATCAGTGCTGAAATACTACAACATAAATGATGAAATTACCCTGCAATGTGAAACTAGAGAGACAGGAATTGTAGCAGCCCTAATGTAGCAATGTCAACAAGTTGCAGCTGCAACCAGGATGCTGACACAAACAGAAAAATATTCTGCCCAGTTTGAGAAAAGTGCTGAGTCATTGTCTTTGCTTGTGAATATTTTCATCAATATCTACATGGAAGAGACAGAGTACAATCAAGTCCAACCACAAGCCACTTTGAAGTATGCTGCTATTATCTGCTGAAAGCATCAGCAAAGAATGTTACTCCAGTGACAGGGATATCTGGATGTGACATATGAGCAAGGGAAGCAGATGCATATTGTAGACATGTTGTCAAGAGCAGGTCTCCCAATAAAGAAAGTGGTGGATGTCACAACTGAACATGAAGTCTTCCGGGTTCAATGTGAAATACCAGCTTGTTCTGCTCTGGAAATCATCAACTCAGCAGAGGCATTAAATGTAAGAGGCAAGGATTCTATTCAAATCAAGAAAGTGACCAACACAATGCAACTCTCCAAAGTTGCAGGAAATATTGATCAAAGGATGGCCATAAAGTGTTGACAACACACCTGTTGCTCCAAGAGAATATTGAGTATATGAAGATGAATTGACTTCCCTGGGTGGCATACTGTACAAAGGAAATAGAGAAATTATCTTGAAGGTATATTGGGAAGAGAGACGCTAAAGTGCATCCAACCACTAGGGAATTGAATCAAATCTGAGACAAAAAAGAGAAATATTCTAATATGCAAACATGGCCAACAACATCAAGGACAACAGCAGCTGATGCAGTATTTATAATGAATACTCGGTTAATCAATCTATAGAACTGCTGATGACACATGATATCTGAGACCAACCAGGGATAAAACTCAGAGGAGGTCTCTTCACACTCACAGGAACTGGTTACCTTATCACAGTAGAACACTATTCCAACAACTAGGAGGTGGAAAGGCTGACTGCAACGATTATGCTGAGATTGTCGAATGCCTAAAAGCACATGTCAGCTATGACGGTATTCTTGACATTGTCATGTGTGTCAATGACCCTCTGTACATGATTGTAGAATTCAGTCACTCCATGAAAAATTGGGAAATTCAATACAACATATGATCCTCATACTATTCCCAATTAGTTGGAAAGGTTAAGCGAGCAGTAAACATTGCCAAAGCAGTCATAAGAAATTGAGCAAACCCTGCACAGATGTACAAAAGGCAATCTTCGAGTGGAGAATCACATCCACTAAAGGTATAGAAAATAGGCCAATACAAAAATTAATGTCACACTGCACACACACTACTCTTCCAACAGCAAAAATGAAGCCAGAAGTAGTAACAGGTGTAAGTGAAAAAATCAAGACGAAATGACATGAAGTCAAATTTCATTTTGACAAGACGGCTAGATGTTCCCAGAGTTGAGTATAGAGAGCCATTCAGGATACAAACTTTCAATAATCTCATCAAAAGTCAGCTCAAGTAGCAATTTGGGTCCTGTTTAAAGCAGTTTCCAACTTGATCCTCTCCAGAGAAAGAAAACTATCAGGTACATCATTGCAACCACTGGCAATATACCAAACTGTAGCAGCTGCGTTACTGGCTCTCACACATCGGCTATTATTCAGACTTAAGGCATAATATAACTATAACATTCATGCAAAATCAGCTCACAGACATATCTTCACAACTAGGAGAATGTACACATCTGATAACTTATCACCAAAGACTTACATGGCATATGGATACAACCACAAAACATGGCTTCTGGATGAAAACCTCACAGGTGTTCAGGCATATATCATGCAATTCTTTATTGATTTACATCAATTCTAGCTCTTTGATGGCACTAAACCACCTTTCAAAGTGATATTCAACAGTGTAAGTCATTAAGGATCCCAGGCAAAGTTGGAGTAAATGGAAATCCGGGAGAATCTTCCCACTGGTTGGAGTTATAACTAGCAGAAAGGAAAATGATTGTGGTTGTTGGAGGTTAATCATCTTGGCCCAAAAATATCACTGCAGGTGTTCCTTAGGGTCATATCTTAGACCTAACCATCATTAGCTGCCTCATTAATGTTCACCCTTCCATCATAATATTAGAAATGCAAGTTTGGTGATGATTGCCTTATGTTCATTTTTGACTCTTCAGATTCTGAAGCAGTCCAGGTCCATATGCAGCAAAACCTTTACCACATCCAAGCTTGGGCCTTTAGATAGCATAAGATAAAAGACATTGGAGCAGAATTGGTCATTCAGTCCATCACGTGTGCTCCACCATTCAATGAGATCATGGATGATCTGATAACCCTTAACACCCCTTTCTTATCTTTTCCCCATAGACTTTGATTCACTTACTAATTAAAAATCTCTCCATCTCAGCTTTGAATATACTGAACGGGCCAGCCTCAACAGCCCTCTCCAGTAAAGAATCCCATGAATTTGCTCCCATCTGAGAGAAAAAATGCCTCCTCATTTCTGTTTTAAATGTGTGACTCCTTTTTCTGAGATTATGCCCTCTGATTCTGGACGCTCCTACCAGGAGAAGCGACCCTCTCCATTTCTACTCTGGTAAGTCCCCTAATAATCCTGTGTGTTTCAATAAAGTCATCTCTCATTCTTCTAAATTAGTACAACCTACCGAATCTCTCCTCTTAAGATAATCCCTTCATACCAAGTATCAGAATAGTATCAGCCTTGTGAACCTTCTCTGGACTGCCTCCAATGCCAGTATATCCTTCTTTAGGTAAGTGGCCCAAAATTGTTCACAGTTTTCCAGCTTTCATCTGATTGATGTCATGTATAGTTTTAGCAAAGCTGCCCAACATTTATATTCTATTCCCTTTGAAATAAAGGGCAACATTTTATTTGTCTTCCGAATTACCCACTAAGCTTGGATGATAGCTTTTTTATGATGCATGCATAATGACTCCCAAATCCCTCTGTTCTGTAGCTTTCTGGAGTCTTTCTCCATTTAAATAATATTTAGCTCCTCTATTCTTACCACCAAGAATTTTTCCACATTATATTCCACCTGTCAAGTTTTTGCCCACCTGCTTTACTTGTCTATTTCCCTCTGAAGACTTTTTGTGTCATCCTCATCACTTGCCTTCCACCTATTTTTGGATCTTCTGCAACTATGCGATAGTGCAATCAATTTTTCTCATCCATGCCCTTGATAAAAATTGTAAATAATTGTGGCCTCAGCACCAATCACTGTGGAATTCCACTGTTACAGGTTGCCATCCTGAAAATTTCCCCATATCACAACTTTCTGTCATCTATTAGTTAGTGAATCCTCTATCCATGCTAATTTACTACCTCCAACACCATGGGTTCCTGTCTTATAAAGCAGCCTAATGTATGGTATCTTGCCAAACTCCTTTTGAAAATCCAAATATAGTACATTCACAGCTTCCTCTTTATCTAGGGATAGTAGGAACTGCAGATGCTGGAGAATTCTTTCTGAAGAAGGGTTTAGGCCCGAAATGTCAGCCTTCCTGCTCCTCTGATGCTGCTTGGCCTGCTGTGTTCATCCAGTTCTACACCTTCCTCTTTATCTACCCTGCTTGTTACCTCATCAAAGAATTCTAGTAAGTTTGTCCAGTATGACTTTCCCTTCATGAAGCCAAGTTGACTTTGCTTGATCGTATTTTGTATTTCTAAATGATGTAATATTACATCTCTTCTGATGTGCTCCAACATTTTTCCTCTAACATATAAAAACTAACTTGGCCAACAGTTAACTGTTTTCGTCTCTTTCCCTTTCTAAATAAAGATGTTACATTGGTAGTTTTCCACTCTTCTGTGATTTTTCCAGAAACCATAGATCGATGAAGGATTACTACCAGTACTTCCATGTTTCAATAAGTGGCAAAAAACATTTGTTTCACACAAGTGCCAGGTACTGCATTTCTACAAGAAAGAATCCAACTATTTTCTCTTGAATATTGAATGGAATTGTCTTCACTGAATTCCCACTATCAACATCCTGGAATTACCATTGACCAGAAACTGAACCAGACTAGCTACATAAATACTAATGCAACAAAAGCATGTCAGAGATTATGAATTCTGCAGTAAATAACTTGCCTCTATCTCCTCAATGCCTGACACCATCTACAAGTTGTAAGACAAGAGCCTGATGCGATATTCTCCACTTGGGTGAGTGTAACTACAACACTCAAGAGGTTCAACATCATCCAGGACTGGCAATTTATCCACCAACTTCAATATTCACTCCCTTCGCTAGCAACACATAGTGTAGTGGTGTGTACTATCTACGGCATGCATTGCAGTAACTCACTGAGTCTCCTTCGACAGTCTTCCAAAACCATGGTCTCTACCACCTAGAAGGACAAGGACTACAGGATGTATTGGAAAATGGCACCTGCAAGTTTCATAGCATCCTGGCATGGAATTTGTCTCATTACTTCTGATAGATTTCGGGGATTTGTGACTGCCTAGCATAAATAGTCAACCATTTGTAAGGAATTTTCAAATAGTTTGTTAAGAAACAGAGTTTTCAATACAATGCATTATTTAATTCAAAAGAGAAAGGAAATATATGAATTGTGACAGCTGAGCATGCTTTATTGATCCCAAAGCTGTTCTGTAAATTGGAGAGTCAGAGGTGGTGGACACCTATGTTTGGAGTGGTGAGGTGTTGATCTCTGATACAAAACACGAGATCTTTGACTTGTAATCTTTCATGGCAACAGTCTATGTTGTTCCCTTGAGCTGATGTAGGGGAACTTCTAATCTTATCCAACAAGGTAATGGCTCATACCCTTGTTAAAATACCTTACTTTAGGGATTAGTAATCTATGCTGCAATCTGTTTGTCAGAATCTTTTGAGTCAATGACCAAGGGACAATCATATCAGGATGAATGCTTTTCCCTTGCCCACATTCAACTAAAGATGAGTGCCATTCCTTACAAGATCAAAGCTTCCCATTTTCCCAAGCACTTTATTGATCATAAGGTACATATGGCTCCCAAAACATCTGTGACATCAGTTTAACGGAATATTGTGACCTGGTGATTCTTGTGACTTTTTTTGTGTCTTCCTATGTTTTTATTTACTAGAAATTTGGAAAGCTTGTTACTACAGTAGTCGCAATAAAATAATATCTCATGCTACACAGGAAATACTAGAAAAATGCAGTTTTAAATGGTCCCTAATTTCAAACTCTTCTCTGTCACTAGGTCAAAATACTGGAACTTTCTTAGTAACTGCACTGTGTGTATCCTTGCACAGTAATCTTCAGTGCCACTGACATAATATTTCCACCGAAGCTGGAGGGCTGCAGAACTGCCTAAGAGTATGCGACAAATGTAGTTGATCCTGAGTAATGTGAAGACATCACCAGCACTCCCTTTCACTCAGCTGCAGGTAGCTGCAATGTGTTTTGTGCAGCCTCTGTTATTACACTGCTCAATGACAAAGACAACCTTGGCCCCCCTCTTGAAGATATGCTTGCTGATTCACTGATGCAGCATCCTGAGCCCCATATCTCTGGTTCTATTGATGTTGCTCATCACTACTTTTCCTCCTCCTCCTTCTTCTTCTTAACCCATCAGCTTTACCAATGTTAAGTTGATCAAACATCTGCCATTGAAGTACTGCTATGTGAAGAAATAGCAGCAATAAAATGCAAGTTTTCCATTTGAGATCTTGACGTAGTCAATGGGTCCTTATCTCTTAGATGAAAGCCTGCCCTACAGTTACCTCTACATGGTAAGATGCATCATCCTCGACCCATGACTGATTTTATCTTTGCAGATGCTGCCATTTGCAATATGTTTGCAGCCCTGATCTTTACATTGGTTTCCATGCATGAGACAATCAGCATAATGTGACCCTTCATGAATGTCATTTTCCCCTAGGATAGAGCCATATGACCTTCGAATCTACAGCCTGCATAATGGTTTCATGCCCATGTCTTTAACAACCATATGCTGCATGGCTGAATGTGGAAGAAACCCCCTTCCCAGCATCTTCACCACTGCTAGCAATTCTTAGGTGCCCTTCTTACCAAAGGTTAAAAAATAAGAAAACGCTTTTGGTGTTTGGAACTCTAAGAGTTGTTTGTCCTTATTCTGTAGTGAGTGATTTCCTTCAATTCTTAATTGAGTGCTCATGCAATAGTATTTTTCAATTTCGGTTTCAGTTCCCTCAGTTGGGTGTTACACTGTGCAGGAATATATGCAAACTGCATATCCTGTGGTGAACTGTAAGTTAATAACTGATTTTAAAAAGATAGTGGTTGTGAACTTTTCCTTTGAGTCATTGACACCTTTAACCTTGCCTTCTAGAACACTCCTTACCCCCCACAAATGTAGATGGCTTCTCCTTTCTTTTGGCATTTCCAGTAACCTTCTCCAGTTCCCCCAACCTCTATAACTATTGGCCTTTCATTATCTCACTCGATATTCCTGCATCTCTCCCTGATACCACTTCCATCCACATTCCCTGCGCAGTCCTACCTTGCACTGCCCTTAATCAGTTCATCTTTCTCCTTCTCTTGCGTATCTGACTACATCATTGTGTGCTCCCCCCTAAATATACAGCTCCTACCCTTCTGTGTCCCCCTTGCTCCCTTCACTGTCACTTTCTCCTCTGCTTCTATTTGCTCCTTCCAATCCCCAGGATGCTTCAAGTGCCTCTGATGACTGTGCACTTTATGTTCTATTTCATCTAAATTTTCATCCAAGCTTTGCATGAAACTTTTGATCACAGCCCTCTTTTCATTCTACTGAAAGGGCGTTTCAGATCCCATTTCATTTGAGTTCTGTTTGCTTGACCCAGTCAGCCAGTGGACTGTTTTGCTTGAACAGGTTAGTGGGTCCATTCAGTCTTCACCCCTTGGACTGTCACATTTAAGAACTACAACAAGCCAGACCAAACATGACTGAAATTTCTCCTGAGCTGATTAACCTGGTCAGGCTTCGACCTTCACACTGTAAGTGTTTGCAGTATGAAATGGCTTTGTTATGAAGCAGCCAAGGAAAGGAAGAAGTTTGTATTCACCTGAGCTTGAAAGAAGTCTACCCTGCCAGAACATGTATATGGTCAGGTTTGTGATCAAATGTTTTTATTTCCCATATTTGATTAACAAAATTATGCCTGCAAACATGACATCCCTGGACTGGAGTGTTAGTGAGTACTCGTGGCAGGCTAATGAATATGAAAAAGGTTTTTGTCAGGAAAGCTAAAGCCCACCGAAAAAATTTTCTGGAACTTAATAGCAAAATTTAAGCCCATCATCATGAAACTGAATTTTTGCTGACAAACAACTAAGTTCTGCACCCATCCTCTAAATAGCTCTGGACATGCCACAAAGTTTATACCCATAGGTACATAGTTATACGTATTGTCATTGAGAGGTCTATTGAGTTTCACTGTGAAGGACCACATCCTTGCATTAAAAAGACATTGCAGCATGCAATTCTACTTAAAGGTTTTAATTTGATTATGTAATGATTCATGGTCATCTAAAACTGAAATGCCCTACAGGACCAACCAGACATTGGCAATAAGTTTAAAACTTTCAACTGAAACCATTAGTTTGATCTTCAAAACATGCTAGGGTTTTCACTTGCATTCCTAATACAGGATAAACAGCAATAGTTACTGTTGATGTGGAAACTTTATTAGAGAGTTGAATTGTTGACAAAAAAAGATAATAGTTCAAAGTGTTTGTCTAAATTAAAAAGTGTTTATCAGAATTTCTCAGACAGTTATAACAGTTTCAAAGCAGAACATATTTCATTTTGAAATCAAAGATATTGATGGAGAAGTCTGAACATTCTAAAATATTCCATGTGGACTTTTTCTCCTTTCAAACTTCTCCTGATTAAACACATCTGACTGCAATCTGGATCAAATCAAGATGCGACAAAACCCAACAAAGTATTGTACTAAACAAATCATTTAGCCTTGGATTCCGGCGAGGTAGAAATCAATCCAGCAACTTGTTTGCTTAGTCAGTATGTCAGTTCCCATGGCACCATGCTTGATGTTCAGGTCAATTTTTTTGCTCAACCATTAATACAGCTCAGCATCACATTGTCTTTTGTGTGTATAATGGCTGTGTACTAATAATAACTGTGAAGTAATTCTACGCAGGTAAAGTCACTTACAAGTTCCCAAGAGAATATGTAAAGTGCTGCATCACTCTCACGTTCACATACAGAACAGTTGTATCGTGAACGTCCTTAAGGCATCATATTTTGATTTTTATTTTGTATCCTAAACTGAATAAGAGTTTTAATCCCTGATTTTGCATTCATCTTATAGGACTTAGCTGAATGTAAAAAAAAAACACAAAATAAATAAATGAAAACGTTTTATCAGTGTTGACGCGGGCAGGATCATATGAAAAGTAAGTAATATTAATCCATCAAAAATTTGCAGGGATTAAAATGCACAGATTATGTAATGAGATGGCTGCCCCCTCCGACTATTCCACTTATTGACAGCCACTGCCAGCAGCACTATTCCAAATCCCAGAAGAGGGAATGCTTGCATCACTGGGGTGTCTCTGTCCCTGAACTAGCTCACCTAGTGTGTCTGCCCTAATTAGGCTTTGTACCCGGGTAACATATGAAGAAAACATTTTCATTTTGCTTTTAAATATAACCAATGACTTCTTGAATTTGCAAAAATTGTGTGAGACTATAAGCACTGTAAATCAAAAATAAAACAAAAAAATTGGAAAAATGTACAAGAATTTATGTTTAGCTTTGCATTGATTTTGTACTTATATAAGGCAGGAGGAAAAGGCAGACCCTTAACTGTGGTCATGTCCTATGAAAGAAATTCCGTTTAGGAAGAAGGCAGCACTTCCAAGCCAAGATAATAATTTGTGGTGTTAACTGGCCATTAGTTCATTGGGAGCCATGTCCTTTCTAGACTTGTAGAAGAACGTTAGAGAGCTTCCCTGCCTGTATCTACAGAAATGATTTACTGGAAAAAGTTTTAATTTCCTTAATTATCATTTTTCTTAACTTTTACAAAAGAGCTGTAGAAGTACAGCACTGAGTTAGATCTGAAAGTCAGATAATAAAATCCCAAAGGAAAGGGCAGTAGTTCAAGCCTGAGCTGGATCTTCTGGAGCTGAAGAGGCTTCTGTCTTTTCCAGCAGGCAGACACGATGTGACTTCTGGCCATTGGCCAACATCATTTCAGAAGTGGCCATCGGCACATAGCTCTTTCCAGGTCGTGGTGGCACGAGATTATTTCATTCGATTACACACTTTGCACATTCTTTCATCACTTGCTCCCTTTGACAAATTTTTTAAAGTCAAACATCAGAGCTTCATAAAGAAGCTTGTGACTAATTACAGAACAGATGAGACACTATAATTTCTCCCATGGCAGGATCAGCTGAATAAAGTGGAAAGTAATATATTTTTGGACACTGTACAAAACTGTTGACATAGACCACTGACAGATAGCTAAGAGATGCCTGGAAGTTGGAATTCACTTGTGCAAGATTAATAGAATTGGCTGATAATCTTGGCCATTGATGATACTAATTATAATATGTGAAAGTCTGTAACTTGGTAAAAGAAACTACTGACGCCAGCACATGCATTTCATCTTGAAATAATTGTTTTATTTAACTGCTTGAGGGTTACTGTTACATTTGTCATGAAAAACACTGTAGCATTACAAATCTTCCAATGACCTAAAATCACAGCAAACATATTCAAATAATAGCATGAAATAATAGGAAATGAATAATGCGTTGATTAAATGGTCATTAGCAGGACCAAAGACACTGCGTGCCAGGTATTTGTCTCAATTGTTTCTGACTCAACCCCCATCCTCATTCATTATTTTAAACTGCAAAATCTGGGGGACCCTTTTGACCCAAAAATTGACTGTTTAACCTTTGCTCATAATACAATCCCCCCCATACCAGAGATCATTGACTCTGACTTGCTTGGAATGAAATGAAATCTTTCCCTAAATAAGAGGACAAAAACTGTTCACAGTACTCCAGATGTCATCTCACTAGCACTTTGTACTAAGACATCCCAACTCTTATACTCCATTGCCTTGAAATAATAACCAGCGCTCCAATAGCCTTCCTGATTACCTGCTACTCCTGTATGCTAGCTTTCTATGTTTTGTGTACAAGTAGCCCCACATTCTGTTGTGTTGCAGATTTCTGCAGTCTTTCTCCATTTAAACAATGCTTTTGAATTTATTTAAATAGTTATTTATTCTCCCTTCCAAAATGAACAACTTTTCTTTCCTTGTTTGCCAACATTTTGTCCATTTAATTAATCTATCAACTCTCTATAAACTGTTTGTATCCCTTTCACAACCTGCTTTTCCACCTATTTTAGTGTTATCTACAAATTTGGCCACAGTACATTCACTTCCTTGCTCCAAGTTATTAGTATATGTTGCAAACAGTTATGGTCCCAGCAATGACCCTTATGGAACCCCACTGGTCACAGGTCACCAACCGATAAAGAAGTTCATTATTGTTTATTATTTATAAATTTATTGCACAAAATAAATAAAAATAAAATTAACAATCTAAGCAATATAAATATAACATGGTTTGAAAGGTTTCAAAACATATAGCAAAACAGAATCCTATCTCTTCTCCAACACCATCACTTACAGTTATTTCAAATCCCAGAGAAATTCCTCTCTGATCAAATCTGTGGGTTTGACTTAAATGATCCTTCTTTGTTCTGGTCCTGTGAGTTGTGAAGTCTTTCCCTTGACTATTCACACTACTAACAACATAAACTTTCTCAGTCTTTTAATAATCTTCAGAGTTCTAACAAACAGTCCCGGTCTTGAAGGTTTCACAAAATAAACGTTTCCTCTGAGCTACTTATTTCTTTAACGGTTTTGAATGTTCTTTTTTTAACTGAGAGTTTGTAGTTGCTTCTGACTTCAGTCAGGTCTCTTTGAATGAGGCAAAAACATTTAAACCAACATTTAAAAAAAACTTACTCGTCTTAGCTTCTGCTGACTTAAAGTCTTTTATTTTCACTTATTATAAACCCCCACTATACAAACAAACTTCCATTAATGCCCCAGGAAGTTTTACATCATAGTTCCAGAAAGACTGACCTAGGGCAGCAGATTATATATTTTTTTGGCCACGTCCAGCTGGCATTGTGTTTCCTGTAGGGTTCCTTGCTGCGAGGTGTAGAGAGTTCTCTCGCCATGCCTTGCCAAATTCACCTCATTAATGACCTATTCTGGCCTTATGACATTTCTCATGTCTGATTTCCAGCCCATCTTACCATGACCCAAAACCAGAACAACTCACTACTCAGAAATATCCACTTAAAGACCACCATCCCTTGTACCCATGCCATTTTTGACAGGCTGTAGTCAACCTGGACAGTCTGGTGTTAACCCTTATTGCCAACATCATGGCACCTCAACCCCAAAGCTATGTTACCCTTGGCATATACTTGATGTGGTTGACATTCCCTAACATATGCAGCCGATTGCTGTTTATACACCTGGGCACACATTTCACCTGTCTGCAACTCCTTCCCCTCAAACCACCCTCTGTAAGTCATTGCCACTTTGTCCCCAGTGCCCACTGGATACTTGGAGCTTGCCGGTTCCAGCAGGCAGGCAATTGGACAAATACCAAGACAAACATGAGCTTTTATTTACAGAGAGCAAAAGGGAACAGAAACAAAGCCAACTCAGGCTGAACATCACCCCACAATGCAAATCAGATTTCAGCATCACGATGGAAGATTCTTTTACAGTCTATGATTGTCTGCTAAACCCAGCTCACATCTGTTGGAACTGATAGTTAATGAGGTTCTGTAACACCCAATGAAACTGAGCTCTGTTATGGACAAATACAGGTTCCTCCTACCCAGTGTCCTTGTCCTCTTCAGAAGACTGCTCCAATTCCATGAATTCCTGATCATCTGTCACATCTCATTGCCTGCTCCAATTGTGCAGAGCACAGCTCACCAGGATGATGTGGTACACTCTGTCTGGATTATACTGGATGGCCCATACAGATCAGCCCAAGCAGCGGGGATGCAAATTCAGCAACTCCATCGTCTACTACTATGGCCCTGGTCAAGACATGTGTGGCATTAAACAAGCCAAAACAGAAATTGCTGGAGAAATTCAGCAGGTCTGCCAGCACCTGTGGAGAGAAAACAGAATCATTGTTTCAAATCAGTGGTATTAAACTTATGCTCCAGGTCATCTAGGGGGTTGTGTAAAACTATCATGAGTCATGGTCGCAGTGTGAAGCTCTTATCCCTGAATCATGGGTCTCGTAAGGGCCCAGCCCCTCAGATATACAAGAGTGCTCCAGAATGTAGAAGTAGTGGCAGCTGCCAGGAAGTGGGCACATACTTCCAGGAAATATTATCACTGGTCGCAGGTTACATGACCATTAATCTAATGGAAACTCTTCCTATTGCAGAATTCCACAGGGCTGTGATAATACTGCCATTATGGTGCTCCGTTTGTGCAGTTGGTGGTATCGTGCACAGGGGGGATGCCAGCTATCTTCCTGAATTGTAGTGCCCTGCTGTAGCACAGATCTTCTTATCAGGAATCAAAATGAATCTTTGTGATCTTGCACAGATGGTGTTACTGTCCTGATACCTTTGTGGGAGCATGACTAAGAGGTCCTACCAGGTCACCCCTAAGTGCATGGAAAAAGCCAGTCATGTGGGCATTCAACGTGGCAGTGATCTTTATGTCTACTGAGAGCTGATGGCCTCTTACTCCTGCAGCCTTCAGGTTGTACTTTGGCATTCGACACAGTTTGGTCACAGTGTCTGGGATCATTTGGAGCCTGCATTGATGCTATGCTCCACACATTCCCAGGAAATGAAGTCTAGGCTGGAAATGCTTGGGCCTTCTGCACACTCCATGGATCATGAAAGGCCCCATGGCTGTGACTTCTTTCTGAGCTGAGTGATCCTTTTCCTCTGCACTACTGGCCTACTGCTGCTCCTGGACTTACTGTGAGTCCAGCTCCTCCTGTCTTTACCTTGTTAGGAAGGCAGCCACAGTGACCATCATAGATTCATGAGCAGCACCCATCACTCTTGAAAGGACCTACATTGGCCACTGAAGGAGTGAGAGAATATTTTAGCCCTCAGAACAGTCACAGGTGGTTTACCCTGCAAATGAGGCAGAGCACATTTCACTACCTGGTGAGACAGGCTAGACGAGGATCATGAGGGTCATGTCTGTATTACACATTAGCATGCAGGCACAGTATGTGCAGAAGCTTGATAAAGGTGCTGTGCCGGCTGAGTGATGACCCAGTGTCATTACGAAGGGAGAGCCTGTAATGCCCTCCTAACTCAGGACTCGTATCAGCTCTAAACTTCACACCGCACAATCCATCATAATACCTACATGATGGATGAGGAAGTAGAATGGACACTGTCAGTATCGGGCCTCATCTATACACCAGGTAGCACCCTTGCCCTCCCACCCCACCACCCAGAGCCTTCCTGTCTCCTTTTACCTCTCACCACCCTGACAGCCTACTTCCATCCATCCGTCCATTTTGGAGACCCACCACATCAGACTTTATCTACAACTGTCCTCCCTGCCCACAAACACCTTGCTGATAACACTCTGCTCCTCTACACTCTGTCTAATAACCCTCCTGCCACAGCTTACCATGGCGTCCGATGCTGTTCTGAAATTCCCTCCACCTACCCCAAGTTTCCCTTCATCACTTTCTATATCCCCACTCCCACTGATAGATCTTTTTTTCCTCCCAGTCTTGACCCACCCCACCTGTTCTAGCATTGCCCCACTGGGCTCTCTTTTGAGCTCTCCTAAAAGATTGTCAATGGTCACCCAGGACTGTAACACCCCAAAACTTTGATCAACTTTGATCAGCCGGCCCTAGACATGACTAGCCAGGCCCCTGACTGCTGCTTTGGCAGCTTTCTGACTGATGATATATGAATCTCCTGACTATTTATGCTGGTCCTATAGATGGACTGCTTAACACTCCCTAGACTTACTGGGCAGATCCTTGGCTCTGAGTATCCCAGAATGGATGACTGACTGATTCAAACCCCCTAGGCTGTATATGTGCACACTGTTACCTGTGATGGATGGTACAGCCCCATCACCCAAGTGATGGAAACCCCTGCCAATCTCACTTCACCCCCACCCCCACTAAATTGGGCAGCTCTCAGTAGTTTCTGACACAGCCATTTGGATGTATGAAGGTGCAGCCTATTGCTGGGCAGGCAGCTGGATCATGCTATAGTTGTTAAATTGATGCCTTGGTGTGCAATACAGCAAGATGTCCCCTCAGTCCAAACAAATTCCTGCTGACAAAATTGACAATCATTCTTTCTGTGTGTTAATTCTGAAGAGGTTCTCAAAGTGGTAGTATTGATAGCCTTAGTCTCTGGATGAATTATCCACATGCTAGCATGGCAAGGCAATGCAAGACAAGGATATTGTAAGCATGTGGGTAGGTAGTAATTGTGCAAGGATTGAGAGAGCAAGTGAGCAGCCTTGAGATACAGCCTGGTCAAATCTACGAGTGGGGTGCCTGCCCCTACAGACACAATATCCCTACGGTAGCCTTCTCAATGCTAGCTGCAGCTGCACCCACCACTGTTCATGCCAGTGTATTGGAGAGGAGTGGGTTAATAGGTTGATAGATGCTGGATGCCAGTGTCCGTAGATGAAGGGTGCATATGGCTTGTGCCCATGGATTGTGCCCTGAGATGTTGTTACCCAGTATCTGACATAAAGGTCAGTCAGAGCAAGAGTTAAAATTAATTTGCCAGGTGCTTGGTTTGCTTTCCTTGTTGAATTTTCTTGATGTTGAGCTTGTTTGGTAAGTTTGGTAAGATGGGAAGCTGAATATTAATGAGGTGAGTTATATCTAAAAAGCGGTTGTCACAGTTAATTGGCACACAGGACTATCCAGCAAGAATCTTGTTTGTGAAAGGCATGAAAACTGGAGCGGGTTGCTCCCAAAATCAAGATAAGTCACACCACACTTATTGGCTGACTCTGCCTCTCTTCTCACCACATATTAAGTAATGTGTACCATTTTGGTCTTCTTATTTAAGAAAGGATATAAGAAGGTTCTCTCAACTAACACCTGAGATATAAGGGATGGTGTTATCTTGTCAGGACGGTTTAACAGGCTGGGCTTGTATCCATTGGAAATTGGACAATAAGAGGTGATCTTATTGAGTCATGTAGGATCACGAGGGGACTTGAGAGGGAGGATGTTGAGATAATGTTTCCCCTCGTTGGAGAGACATGACCTACTGGACATATTAAAAACTAAAGACTTTTTTCTCTCAGATAAGGATTTTTTTTTCTCTCAGATGGTCATGAGCTTTTGGAACTATTCCACAGAGAGCCATGGAAATAGAGCTCTTAAATATTTTAAGACAGAAATAGATAGATTCTTGACTAACAAGACAGTAGGGATTGATGATAATGTGGAGTTGAGACCACCATCAGATCAGCCATAATCTCATGTTTTGTGCACAGGAAGTTTGAGGAGCTGAATGACCTACTCCTGATATGTATGCCCTTAGCCAAGCTGTTCCAGTGCAGTTACAAAAGTCTCACCTATCCAACAATGTGGAAAATTGCCCCACAAAAAGCAGGAGGAATGTCAACATACCAATTACTCTACTGTCTACTCTCAAAATGTGATGGAAGGTGTTGTAGACGGTGTTATCACACAGCACTTATTCGGCAATAACTTGTGTTCTGATAATCAGTTTTGACCCCATCAGACTTCTGAGCTCATTCTAGCACTGCCTCTAACATGCACTAAAAAGCTGAATTCCAGAGGTGAGGTGAAACATCTAGACAGTATTCGATTGGGTGTGGCATTAAGGAATACTTGTAGAACTGATATTAATGGAAAAGCTTTGACCTGACTGGAGTCATGCATAAGTTGTTAGAGAGCATTCATCTCAGTCTTAGGACATTGTTGCAGGAGTCCATAGATTAGGGCCCTAAGCCCAATCTTTTTCAGCTGCTTTATCAATGACCTATTACTGCATCATAAGTGTGGACTTGCCAAGATAAATGCAAGAACACTCAGAAAGTCAAACCACCCGGAAAAAAATAACCCATTTATTTTGCATCTCATCCACCACCTTAAACACTCACTCTCTTCATCACTTGTTCACAGAGGCAGCAGTGTCTGCCATTCACAAGATACTCTGCAGTAATACAGCAAAACAGCACTTTCCAAACATCTTCTTGCTTCACAGGTCAAGGGCAGCAGGCGCATTGAAATACCGCCGATTCCAATTTCCCTGCTAATTCACATTCCATCTTAACCTTAAAATGTACCACCATTCCTTCATCATTCTGGATTCAAAATCCTGAAAATGTCTCACTAACGTGTGCTTCTGTGTAGTCAGGAGTTAGTTAGCTCAGATGGCTGGATCAGCTTGTCTACAATGTGGAGTAGCACTACAACATGGGTTCAATTCCTAAATCTGCTGAGGTTACCATGAAGGACTCTTCTCAATATCCACCAACCCACCCCCGCCTTCCCTGAGGCACAACTATATGTTGATTAGGTACGCATTGTCCTGCCATACCGTAGTTGTTTAACAGTAAAACAACTCATCACAATATGTTTAAGGCCAATCAAGATTGGTCAGCAAGTGCTGGCTTTGCCAGTAACACCCACAACCTGTGAATAAAAAGGATCCCTGGTAAATCAATAGATATGATGCTTATCTGGCATTTCACTTTTCAAATTCATTGGATGAGTAGGACAACTCCTGCTGAAATTCATCCAGTGGCGAAGGTTTGGAATATGACTTGCATGTACAACATCCTGCCTCAGAGACAAAGTGCTTCCAGTCTAGCTGACATAATCGTATCTTGTTGCCAATGAAGCTGGAGCATGTAACTTTGTAATTGAACATTCTCATGGGAGTGACAACTTCACACATCATTGCTAATAGGATTCATTAAGAGGAAAAAATATGTCTACAAAATCTAATCATTTTTAATTAAATAAGTCATACTGGACAAGTCTGCCTGCAAATTATAAGAATATGTAGAGTGGTTATGCAGCTGTCACAAGCAGGCTGGCCACTGATACATCTTACGTTGTTCCCTCCAGTGTCTCGATTCCTGCAGCTGCCTATCTATTGTAACTCTTCAACTCAGTTTCATGTAATTTCACCATCTCAGCTTTGACTTCCCATTTTATGATTCCTTGATTAGGCTCATTCCTCTCTCTTCTGTTCTTTACATATTCATTGTATTTTCTTCCCAATCATTCATTTCACAGAACTTATTTACCAATTTGCTCATGGCTTGGGGAACAATCCAAAGATTAACAGGAGTTAATGGGAAACAGGGGAAAACCCTTCGTTGATTGGAGTCATACATTGAACATAGGAAGATAGTCATGGTAGTTGGATGTCGGTTATCTCAGTGCCATGACATCTCCTCAGGGTAGTATCCTTGGTCCAACTATCTTCAGTTGCTTCATTAATGACCTTCCTTCTATCATAAGGTCAGAAATGGGCTGTTTGTTGATGCCTACAAATATTCAGTACCATTCACAACTTCTCAGATACTGAAGCAGCCCATGCCGAATTATAGTAAGACCTGGACAATATCTAGCTAGATTCATAGAGTCATAGAGTAATACAGCATGGAAACAGGCATTCTAGTTTTCAATTCCTCATCCCTGAGAGAAAGACGATATGCATTCATTCTATCTATGCCCTCATGATTTTATACACCTCAATAAGGTCAGTCCTCATTCTCCTACGTTCCAAGGAATAAAGTCCTATTCTAGCCAACCTCTCCCTGTAACTCAGGCCTACTAGTCCTGGCAACATTCTCATAAATCTTCTTTGCACACTTTCCAGTTTAACTATGTCTTTCCTATTCCAGGGTAACCAAAACTGTACACAATACTCCAAGTGCGGCCTCACCAATGACTTGCACAACTGTAACATAACGTCCCAACTCCTATACTCAATGCCTCGACCGATGAAGGCCATCATGTTTAATGCCTTCTTTACCATCTTGTCCACCTGTGACACCGTTTTCAATGAACTACGTACTTGTATTCCTAGGTCCCTCTGTTCCACAACACTCCTCAGGATCTCACCATTTACTGTATAAGTCCTACTTTGGTTTGACTTTCCAAAGTGCAACACCTCATACTTACTGAATTGCATTTGCCAATCCTCAGTCCACTTTCCCATCTGTTCAATATCCCTCTGTAATTTTTGATAACCTTCTTCACTATCAACGATATCCCCTAATTTTGTCTTATCCGCAAACTTTTGGGTTGACAAGTGGCAAGTAGCATTCACGTCACTCAAATGCCAGGCAGAGTCCATCTCCAATAAGAGACAATCTAATAATCACCCTTTGACATTACCCCTTGGTATTCAATTACAGTACCATCACTGAATCACCCCGCTATCAAGCTTTTGGGATTACCATTGACCATAAAGACTTTGGCAAAAGGAGCAGATCAAAGGCTAGGAATCCTGCAGCAAGTAACTCACCTCCTCAATCCTGAAGCCTGTTCACCTCTAAGGCACAAGTCAGGATGAAATACTCTCTATTGGCTGGATGGGCGAAGCTCCAAAAATTCAAGAAGCTTGACACCATCCAGGACAAAGCAGCCCACTTGAATAGCACTAATACACACACATTCAGTTCTTCCACCACTGATGTTCAGTAGCTTCAGTGTGTACTATCTACACTGCAGAAATTCATTAAGGTTCCTTGGGCAGTTCTCAGTCAATAACAGGCTGCAGGTTCCAACCTCCAGTGATTAAAAGGGGCAAGGGTGAGTCCTTTATGAGTAACAGGCTGTAAATGCCAGGCTTCTGTCCTCCATGAGTAATAGCTGCAGGCTAAGGTGTTCATTGAGTAGAGAGGTCTTAGTTACCCATGTGAACAACAACATGGTAAGGATTGGAGAAAAACTTGCAGTGGGAGAGTGAGGATCCAGTTGTTGTTGTCCACATAGATAAATTAAAAGGGAGGCCATAAAGTGCAATAATGTCCCTAGTTGCTTCTGACTGCATGTCTTGGCAATCTTCTTCATACCTGGTCCTCTTGGTGCTGCTGTCTGTCTATCTCAGGGATGACCTCTTGCCCATCTGTGGGTTCATGTCTTGCCAACTCATATAGGTATGCTGACTGATATTGTAGGAACTGCAAATGCTGGAGAATCTGAGATAACAAAGTGTAGAGCTGGATGAACACAGCAGGCCAAGCAGCATCAGAGGAGCAGGAAGGATGATGTTTCGGGCTTAGAAGGGTCTAGGCCCGAAACGTCAGCTTTCCTGCTCCTCTGATGCTGCTTGGCCTGCTGTGTTCATCCAGCTCTACACTTTGTTATCTTTAGGTATGCTGAATGCCTGTATGAGAGCCCTGTCTCACTCCTCTAAGTTCTGCTGACTGTTTCCTCCGAATCTCCCTTTCACATAACCCTCTAGATGCTGCAATCCATACCACATAGCAACTATTGGTGAGAATTCTGCTCTCAGCTGGATAGGATGTCCTCTCTCCAAGGGCTGTTGACTGATCAAATGACCAACAACTGGTTAGTCCAAGTCCACCATCATGGGGTGGTGCCAGTACTGGGATTTCATCCAGTCTGCAACAACAATTGTAGATGGCACCAGATGTGAAGGTAAGCTGCTGTTAGGCGGAGGTGGGGTGGGGGGTGGTGTTGGCAGCAGAGCAGATGTGGTGGGAATATGGCTGGATTTGGGGCAGTGTGGGGGGCAGGGTTGGAGTGAATAGGGATGGGAGACAGGAAATGAGACAGTATAACATCTTAGGGAGGTACTGGGTTCCCTTGAAAAAGGCAACCCCACCCACTTTCCCCGCCATCAACCAGAGCAGTGAAAGCTGCCGAGCTGCACACTTGTCATGGGTCATTCCTCTCCGGGTAAAAGCTGAATAGGGGTGGGAGGAGACCCTCAACTTGTCAATAATCATCCATTTAAGGCCTTAAATTGCCTGATAAAATTATCACAGTGGTGAGGGCAGGCAGGTAAGTCCGAGGAATGTCACCCTTGTCATGGTGCCCAAAATCATGGCTCCCTTCCAGTCGAGGAGAGAGGGGGATATAAAATTCTGTCCTGAATATAATACAAATACAATAAGAATACTCCTCATTACTTTGGTACCAGTTATGCAAGCACTCTGAATATATAAGAGTCTTGAAAAGAATATGATGCACTTTTTGCATTGTTTGGTGGTCCTGAAATTTCCTGATTGATATTTGAAGCTAATCATCTGGAGATGCGAACAGTGGAATCCATTTTCCTTTGGGGACACTTTGAAGCTGCACGTCATTGAAAACGTAATAATCTGACAGACCAATATTAAGGTTCTATTTTATTATTTGGGTTTGAATTATGCAGAAAGTGGACTATGTTGGCTTAAGACCATGTTATTTTTTCTGTGAGAATGTTAAAACAATGTTTCAGAAACAATTGTACCTGAAATCGGCAAAATAATTTGCATGAAGTGTCATCAGGTCTATTTATTAAAAGCAGAAACAGCAAGGCTAATCCAGTAATTAGATTCAACAAAAGCTAATTTTCCATATTATTCTGCCTTTATTACTAGGCCTTAAAGCATCCTTCAGCAGTGTTAACCTCTCCCATCAAATCACAGCACTGGAGGCACACAACAGCTCCATCACCAGCTCTGACAGCGAATAATGCTATAAAAGCAATCCCCCCTCTTGCAGACATTCTCTCTCTGTCATTTATTTTCAAAGAAAAATAAAGAACTACACACTTCAATGCAAACTGATACCTTAAGTACAATACCACCAAACTGAATGGTGAAATTGTTACAGGGCTTTTGCAGTGCAGTACAATACTTGATACTGTTTCCTATGACCGAGTCTTAAAGTAATGGCAGGACAAAGATGATTTAGTATTTTTGCTTTTTATGCCTGAAAATTGTCTGTAAATTGCCTGGATTTTAATGATAGTTATTGAAAGCTGAAGGATCTTTGTAGCGTTCCTTCCCCCAGCCATCTCCTGGTCAATCTACTCATCAAAAAATCAATAAGTGGAGAGCTGTGATTTTATAACTCTCCACCACCATTTTCTGGGTTAGAAGCACTGTTTTTCTTTTTGTCTTTAACCTTGCTAATAATAGTTGAGCTTCCTTTCAGATCACAAAGACAAGAGAAAGCTAATAAAAAATGTACCTAAGAAATGTTCCATCTCCAATTCTATGTGCACTGTTTGATTGAAAAATGATAGCTCAAAAACTGTGGTGCACAATTCATGGACCTTTGCAAATCTTCCTCATACCATTATATTTCATTTAATATATAAAGCCTCGTAGATTCTTTCAGCAATGCAAATGCTCATATGATTACCGGCGTAAGCCTAAAGAGAACTACACAGGGACACTCGTGATAACTATAATTTTTGGGGGAACAGCTGAGAATTTTCGTACACTTCTAATGTGAATACTTGTGAAGGAGTTGGGGATAGAAAGGAGAATGTCATGGGGCTCCAGTAGATTTTTTTTTGTTTTAACTGTAATTTGAGTTCAACAGCAACATTGCGACAGAAGTAGCTACCAGCTAAAGCTCTCAAGGCTCTCAGAGGGTATTTCTGTTTCAAACAAATAAAATGTGTTTGACTTCTTACTTGGAAAGTTAATAATTAACTGGTCAAGTGGAGCGCCTTGGTTTTAATAGATGCCATTCAGTTTGGATTCATCAATTTCACAACCACCCAAGAGACAGAATTGGAAATTATTCACACTGCCTTAGAATGTTACTTATCTCAGCTGGTCATTTTCATCACATTCAGTCTTAAAAAGATATTAGAGATGAAATTGAATAGAACACAAACTTTGGTTCAAAAATGCTGTCTGCAGCATGCATTTCAGATATGAAATATGCCAGATTTCTTCTGTATCAAAGGGTCAGTGTGTGAGCATCTAACATCCACTGGAAATAGGCAGAGCAGGTAGATATTGACACCAAGTGACATACAATGCTAATGTAATGCCAACACTGCCAATTTGTACCTCCTAGCCTAACAAGGGCTGAGCTTTGTACAGGATGTTAAAGGAAAGGAAAAGCTAATGAAAGAAAAAACATACCCAAGAAAGTTTCTGTCTCCAATTGCATGTTACTCTATTGCATTTTACAAAGCTAAATGCCTGTTAGTCAGCGTGAGGAACCCCTCCTACTCTCTTCGCCAATGTTATTTAAAGAGGTAATCAAGTGCTCACAGCTAATGTGGCTTCTTATCTTCAAGCTACTGCTGGGGTGTGCATTGTACAGTTGATTTAAATTTCAGTAGTTTACAGGATATCATGTGGCAGATGCTTGAGAACATTTTCATGACTTAGAGGCTTTTCCACAAACCAATTGCTTCTAGAAATGGGTGAGGTGTGTGGGCCTTCCTGTTGAGTCACCATGAATGAGAAAATGAGCAGAGGTCACATTGAGCAGGATAAGCTGCCAGAAGAGGAAGGAGAAAAGCCATATCCTCAATAGGAAGTCGTATCTATTAAAGGTCATTCTTAAGGGAGCAAAATTGTTAGAGAGCTTCTGGAACATTCGTGAAGCAAAATGTATGGATTCAGGTATGAATCTTGACTGAGACAGATTATTGGTGATTATTGCAGCTAATGCTGCAATTAATATGGTATAGGATTTGAACATGCATTCACAACCATGTATGAGAACATCAAACCTCCTCCTGCACTATACCCACGTTCTTGGAGCTACACTCCTGGCAATGCTATTTCTTGCCATTCCCTTCTGAACATGTGTCTGGAGGGCCATCAGTCCTATGAGGAGGTACAGGAAATTATTCCCCTCTACCACATCTTCCAGCACGTTGTCCACAAACCTGGTGAACCATTATTGATTGCTACATAGCACACCACGCCTACATTTCTCAGCATCACCAGCTGTTATAATGCACCTCTCCTTTAGCAATGGAGGCTCACTTTAAATGACTGTGAGGAAATAACTATATCAGCCCATTTTGATGCATGCAGCCAATGAACAGTGCAATCATCACTGATTGGATGCAGAGATAACTATACTAGGCAGAGTTTTATAGTATCTCACTTGGGGAGGAATGGTTTCAGGTGGGGCAGTGTAAAAACCTTCAGGTGGCCCTCCTGTCACTCTCCCAGCCACCACCAAATTATCTGCAACTTTACGTGGGTGAGGCCTAGGGCAGCCCTCCCATCCTCGCCCCAATTGAGACTGTGAAGTAGCCAATTATTGTGGGAGGTCACCTTGCTTGGTTCTTGAGTGGGAAGTGGGTATGGCACTTAAGGGCCCCATTCAACTGTTACTAACCTTTCAAGAACTCCACCTGCTGGCACACCTTTCCCACTTCCTGTCCATAAAGACTCCGAGTTCCCCTTTCTCCATCTCCTTACCTCCCTCAGGTCTCACCACCCTCTATCTCTGTGTGGGAGCCACACCCAACCCTATCACTTATTGATCTGCATTTCCAGACCTTAGAATCTAGGGACTGGTTATTGCCCCAGTCCTGGTCACTAAACCATTGCTTGGACTGCAGGGCTGCTGATCAATCAGACTGCTGTCAGCTTTTTGAGCCAGAACTTCTACCTGAGTGAGGAGTGGAAATCCCTTTCCCAGCCAATAAATGTTCCCCGAAGCTTTAATTGGCTGAGGGACCACTGGCATCATGAGGATACATTTCCCACAGGAAACCCTGTCATAAGAAAAATCCCTCCTATCTAGAAGATAGCTCAAAGTTGTTATCTGCCAGTATTCCTTTGAACAAGCATGATTTAAACATGCATTGTGACACCATGCCCATTTTGGAGGAATAGGTCAAACAATTTAACCCTGTTTACACATTTTTCAAAATTATGAATGTACTTCCTGGCAGCATGCTTCAAATAGGCAATCAGCGACAAGAATAAAACTCTATATACCTGGTACTTTGGAATTATTCAATAGCTTAATTTTGAAAGGTCCAGTAAATTTTGAATGTCAGTTAATTCATGCATACACTGAGAAAATTGACTGAATTCTACAGGTCTCCTGTAGAAAAAAACACACATTTATTACAGTTTTTCTTTGAACAGGGCAGTTGAAAAATGTTTTTTACTGGCCAGTTCTATGTTTTCTCTGTAAATTCACTGGATATGTTGAATGAGGTGCTAAATTTGTAATTTAAACTGTAAATCATTTTTAAAAAATGTTTCTTTAGACCAGGTTTCAATTTCAACATAAGCTGCTACATAATATTTACCAAATGTTTTCTTTTTAGAACAGACGTTAACAGGAAGATTCGAACACATCAAAAGAAAAACGAGACTCCTTAAAAGTTATTGTCTACAGAGATCTCCCTCACACCTGGACAAAAGGGCTTAGACAGAGATGTATATAACATTCTTTTACATTTTGATAGCTCTTTACTGCCTTTTTGTTAGCTTCTTTCTCATGGGAACGAACATACTGTGTGGTCTCACCACTTAAAGCAAATCTACAGCTGTGGACAGACTGGTGTATAATATTGCTCAGGTTGCAGGCCGCAAACCTACTTTACTGTTTTGTTTGGGCTTACACATGGCTCTGTGATTGTGCACACATGCTTAACCATTTGTGCACAATCATACTTTCCAGACTGCAAAAAAATACATTTAATCATTAAAACATCAGCCAATTGTCAACCTATATCAAATAATGAAAAATTCTGGGAATATTCAGCAGCTCCAGCAGCATGTGTGGAAAGAGAAACAGTGTTAATGTTCCAGAATTTTGCAGCTATAGCATATTTCTCGCCTGTTTGATATCAATTGATTCTACTGTTCGTTCCAGATACTTCTACAGTAGCTTCTGTAAAGATAGTGGAAGTTGAGGACATCTGTAATTCTCATGGTTGGCAACCTCTGACTGAGGCTGTAGCTCCAGACTGCTGAAATCTGCCCTGGCAGTCTGGCCTAGCTGGCTTCCTGACACAATTCATTGAGAAAGCAGCGAGGGAGCTGTTGTACTTGTATCCAAAGAGAAGACAACATGTCCCATGCACATTGAAAGATTTCCAACCCTGTGCAGTTGCAGATCATCCCTTCTGTTTGATGCTGAAGAAAGCAGATTTCAGGAGATCAAGTAAAGCAGCAACTTCATTTGTCCTTGTTTCAATTTATACAGTATTTGCTGTTCACTTTGTGATCTCTTCTGCATAGGGGACACCAAACGCTAGCTGATTAAACAAGTTGCAAAACCCCTCTGTTAAGTCTGCAAGCATATGTCTGAACTTCCTGACATTTGCTATAATTCTCAACCTTGCTCCAACCCTGACATTTCTATTCTTGGTTTACTACAGTATACCATGGAAGTTGAATACAAGTTCAAGGAACAGCACCTCATCTTACGACTTGGCACGCTACTGCCTTCTGAATTCAACTTTGAGTTCGATACTTTTAGATTTTTGCTAGTTCCATATTTCTCTTCTTTTTTTCTTAATTCCTTTACTTTGCCTTCAGAAGGCTGCTATCCAGCAATTCACACTTCATCCAGGCATTTTTTTATTCCTCCTTTATTTTATTTATCACCACTCTTGTTGGGTTTTAAGCCCGGAAGCATTTTATCACTTAACGTCCCTTGACTCAAACACTGACCTTCCTTTTTATGCCTTTCTCCAACCAACCACTTAGTGTCTTTGTACATCCTGAAAATGTATTACATTTCCAACTTTCCTCACTTCTGATCAAAGGTTCCAGACTTGAAATGTGAACTCGGTTTTTCTCTGCACAAATGCAAACCGATCTGCCAAATACTTCCAGCATTTTCAATTTTAATTCAGGAGATTGCTCATGTTTTACAGTCCTTATCCATACGGTATTTATCTGTGTGACATAGTGAGTGGCACCCTATCTCAGAGCTAGAAGCTTCAGGTTCCAACACAAATCCCAGGACTTGTTGGCCAAGGAAGATGTGTTCATGATGGAACGAAGCAGGTTGAATATCAATAGGAACATAAGTTGTCTCTTACTTCTTCTGGCTTTCTTACCTCTTCAGGGTTGATGATGGCAACAGCAACAAGAGGAAAATACATGTTGTCGACCTCTTGCTGTGTTTAATGACAACTTCATCAAGTTAATGGCAACTCTGAGAGTACTTAGAAATTACGTCTAGTAAGCTGTAAAGCAGTTTACTTTAATTAGTCCCTGCCTGCTGTTAATAAGCTTAATTAATGTTTTTGTGACAATTTCACAAATCCATTTTCAACATTGCAACCATTGTGAGAAACTGGTAACTTTTGTCTCCAAAAAGATAACTGTTCTTAGTAGTTGGTGAAATAGGGATGTAGGAGGCATGTAGAGAATTTACATCTAGTTATAAAGCTGTTGACCCCAAAGGCCTGTTCCTGTGCTGTAAATCCCATGTAACTGTTGTGAAGAAGAAGCTACTCCTTTATGTCTGAATACAGACACGTTCACCTCTAAATCACATGCCAATTCTGTTCATAAAGTAGAGTCAGATAAGAAATTACAACGCACCGTAACTCACTCAGAAACAAACTCTCGCAGGCATATTACACTGCTGTGGCTATAAGCATTGATTTGGAGTCAAAAGAGTTGATGTTGCATTTGCAAAGAGGGTGTTAAATACAATCGTCCCATTATTATTTAATGAGTGCCGTTTTCAGACTTGGAAGACTTATATTAGCATGACAAAATTGTAACCAGAATTTGGTGAGTCAACAAAAGGACAGCATTTTTTTTCTTTTACATTTCCTGAAAGGTTTTCTTGCACAACTTCATTTCTATCTTACTGATCTCAATAAGTAATGGAAGTGTCTGATGTCAAACAGGAGAAAAACAAAGACAGCATATACTTTATAGCTAAAACAAAGGTTGCCTATTTTTGTGTTGCAATCATATATTCAGCCTTATGTAGATGGAAATTGGGTTTGCAGATAGAGTTGAATTTACTGTAGCACATGGCAGTTTTCTAGATTAATGTGATGAAAAACAGGGTATATTGTACAGAGTTTGAACTTGATCCAATATATCTTATTTCTGGAATGTTGGATTGAACAAACAATGAAACATGAAGGACAACACTGTTTGGTAGATGTTATACAGGCTGTGTCTGTCTCTGTTGGGACATTAACTAATATTTCAACTTGATTACATTGTACAGACTTCTAAAAGTTCATGGAATACATCCTCTCTGTTATTCTTCAAAAACTGCTTTTAACAGTATTCAAGTCAACATTTGTCCAATACCCCAACTTAAAAAAAAAGCTCCTTGATAAATTGAACAAACATTTGTGGATAAACAACAAAAAGCAAGAGGAAATTGAAAATATATCACTTTGATTTTTAATATTTTTGAAGGCAATGCTGCCTTTAATCAAACAAAAACTTAGATAAATTAATAATTTATGAGATGGCTGTTGATTACATATCTGCCACATGATATACAGAATAAATGACTTCATAGTATTATGATTATAAATGCCTGAATAAATAGTCACAACAAATAATACTTCCAACTGAGGGCACAAAACTTTGCTGTCACAATATTATTGAATAGTTTCACTAAAATATTCCTGTAAAATGATCAACTTGACAACTTTTGAAAACCAGGAATGGGCTTCTGGTCCATTACTGTCATTGTTTTTTAATTTAGAATCTGATTTTCAAAAAAAAATGTTTACGCTGAGAGAGTTTTGGGTACCACTCCATGTGTCTGTCGGTACCACACAATATTTATTGAAAACATTAGCTGATCTCGTCTGTGCGAGGAACATTGAGGTGGTGGGCATTTTTTTCTGCTTTCCCACATATGTTAATTTCCAAACCCATTGCTGTGTAGCAGACAAGGCTGATAAGTGCAGATCCTAAGAAATTTATCAGCATGGCATGAGCACACACCCTGCACACAACCAGACCCCTAGCAGGGACCAGTGTCAGGATTGGAAATCCACTACTCTAAGCGTCGTTGGTAGCTGTATCAGGTTCTTGTTCTCTTGAAAATTGGCCACAAAACTTACAATGCTTTGAGGACATTCTGCATATCCCAGCATGGTGGCTCAGTGGTTAGCACTGCTGCCTCATAGCACCAGAGACCTGGGTTTGATTCCACCCTCGGGCAACTGTCTGTGTGGAGTGTGTACATTCTCCCTGTGTCTGTGTGGGTTTCCTCCGGGTGCTCGGTTTCCTCCCACAATCCAAAGATGTGCAGGCTAGGTGGATTGACCATGCTAAATTGCCCGTAGTGTTCAGGGATGGGTAGATTAGGTGGGTTACAGGGGGATGGGTCTGGGTGGGATGTTTCTGAGGTTTGGTGTGGACTTGTTGGGCGAAGGGCCTGTTTCCATACTGTAGGGATTCTATAATTCTATGATCCCAGTGGAGGACCTGCGTGCAATAACCCTGGGAATAGCAGCTCATCCCAAATTTCATTTACTTTCGTTACATGTTCTACAATCCATTTGGAGTAACCGCTCAGAAACTGCAATAGCACAAAAAAAAATTAAGGAAGGTTGTGAAAGTCTAAGCAAATCTAAAAAAAACTTGCATTTTGCCTTGTTGGGTCTGACACGGATAGATCCTGCTGCTATGCTACCTTTTCCATTTATTTCCTCCTTCATGTTCAGCATCTATCTGCCAAGGAATGCCATTGGTGCACAATGGAGAGTCAATATCCATTGACTTGAATCCAATGCTAGGATGATGGCAATGCCAGTCAATTACAGCAGATGCAACTGAAGAGTCAGTAAATGAGTTCACTTTGTGCAAATTACACGATTTCTACTCTTTCATGTGCAGGCCTGCAGAGCATTTACCCGTAAGCAGTACATAAAGTGAATACTGCACTTTATAAATTCATGCTCCTGAAGTGAAGTTCTCCATGCTGTACAGAAAATGTTGCAGACCCAGTGACATCTCCAGATGGATGTTCAAAACACTTATAAACTCCAATGAGGAAGTACCATTCTTTACTATAAGAAATGGTACTGTTTTGTGCTTTACTCCATGTTAGTCCACGTAACATACATTACAGATAGTCAGGTGCTTGTTGTGTCAGATATGTGAAGATTCTTTAAAACACTCTTTATACAGCTACGATATCACAAACCTCTACGGATAGGACAGAATATTCCCAAAAGTCGGCTAACTGTCAATTTTGAGGAGTTTCGTGGAGGGTTCCATGAACAATTTTACACTGCTCGCATCATTAAATATGTACCACATCCCATGGCACCACTCTTGCACTATATTGTGTTCACCAGCGGTACAGTGCTCACTGCTGCCAGGAACTTTCAGGTTCTAGCTGCTGGTGTAATATTTAATTCCCAATTAGAATCATAGAACCCCACGGTACAGAAGGCAGCCATTTGTCCCATTGAGTCTACGAAGAGCATCCACCCACAACACCAACCCTGTCCCTGTAGCCCTGCATTTCCCATGGCCAATCCACCTAACCTGCACATTTTTGTACTGTGGGAGGAAACCGGAGGGCATGGAGGAAATCCATACAGACATGGTGAGAATGTGCAAACTCCACACAGAGGTTGGAATTGAACCTGGGACACTGGCGCTGTGAGCCACCGTGCTGCCCTTATAAATATATATTTCTAATCAACCTGCTCAGAAATATTATTACACACTTTTGAGCAGGTGAGATTTGCGTCCATACGTCATTGCTCCAAGGTGGGATACCACCACTGCACTGCATGAGCTCCTGAGCTCTTGCACTAATGATGTATGATGGAGTATGCATCAATTCTGATTCTAGTAGCCAGGAATAGCCTTTCAGAGTTGCAATGTAGGATCAGTTGCACCAGAGATGGTCAACAGAAGCAGGTTGGCACCCCGTTTTGCTGACAGAATAGAATATATAATAGAATATCCATTGTTTGTCACGTGTACTCCAGTACAGAAGTGCATGAGTAGTGAAAAGTTTTACAATGTCATCTCTTTGGAGCCATCTTAGGTACAAAGTACCTAGGTTTAGGGACAGAGACCTGGAGGAGAGGGTGATAGACAAGAGGGCATCTTCTTTTCATAGCAGCAAACCCTGGCAGTCTGATCTGCAGTTGCCACCAGGCCAGTGTAGTACACATGGTCTTTAGAGGTGCCTACCGGCGCAGAAAGAAGGTTATTGACCATTTGCACTGCAAAAGTAAGTGCCATCACCTCTGTCCACGACTTCGCATGTCTGCCACTTCAGCTACCTTCCACTAAGTATCATGGTCTACCCCTCACACTATTGCATCTTCCTTCAATGTCTCATTAGCCCAGACTACTAACCTTACAAGCTCACTGCATTTCTGCTCATTCATGTGGGAGACCTCCCCACCTTTCCCTCACATGTACCAGCACTAGCAGCTTGTCCAGTTTTATCTCATTCAATCCCTACTTTTGTCTCAGTCCAGGAGAAAGCAGATGACAATAGGACTGAAGAAGCAGGGTCAGTGGTAGGATGTCAGATATTAGTTTCCTCAAACTAATACAGAAAGTGTTGCAGAATCCCAGCAGGTCTGGCAGCATCTGTGGAGAGAAAAACAGAGTTAATCTTTTGAGTCCAGTGAACCATTGTCGGAATTGTAAGCTGCTGGGAAATGGTACTATTTATGCTGATGATGTTGGGTTGGGTTGAGGGGAGTGAGGAAGGAGCAAGATGAAGAGATGCCCAAAGAGAGAGGAAAAAAAAGGAAGCAAAAAAAGGACCACTGGGAGCAACCACTGCAGAGCAGGACCTGGGAGTAGAGGTGGGTTACAAATATGGAGGAAGGTGTTCACATTATAGAATTGTTGAATTCAAGTATTGAGTCCTGAAGGCTATAAGGTACCTATGCGGAAGATGAAGTGTTGTTCCTCCAGCTTGCATTGAGCTTCAATGGAACACTGTACCAAGCTTGAGACAGAAATGTTGGCATGGCAACGTGGTGGTGTTTTGAAGTGGCAGGCAACTGGAAGCTCAGGATCAACTTTGAATATAGAACAGAGGTGCTCAGAACGTAGTCACCTAGTCTGAATTTTGTCTCTCCAATTTAGAGGCGACCTACTTAGCAGTTACTTCTTCACCAGCTTATTATTAGCAGTCATTTTTGTCTGCTTCCTTTTTTTTTGTCTGACATCATGTTAAATTTAGGCCTGGAAGCCGTACATGATACAACAAGAATTATAATTAAATAACCTCTTCTCTTTACTTAAACAGTGGAACAACCTGAGTGTATTGTTACATATAGTTTAGAAGAAAAGTGTCCATGACAACCAGATTCTTGAAGCTTCAGACAGTTTTCATGATCGGTCTTTATCACTAGTCTGTAAACTAGAGATTTGTCAAGGGAGCTGAATTTTCCCAGTCGATTGGAGTAGGGTTGGTAATTTGACACGGGAAAGCATCAGTCAGGAAAGCCAGTGGCAGACACCTACTAACCACTTCTCAATTAATTAAGGGGCACATCCTTGGAAGAGATCCTTGATTGCTATCATTATCCCTATGCCAAACCTACTGCTGGCACACCACAACCACGCATTTCATTCCGAGTCATCAGGTCCTGACTGCTTAGTCCTGGCTTTATCAAAATAAACTCACCATTCTTTCAAGGTGCCTGGCAACTGAGGTCCCCTCGTCATTGAACTGCAGCATCAATAATGATCATCGCTGGTATTGCCACTGCCAAAGCTTCTGAGCTGCCAGGTCCTGATTCCCAGAGGGATGTGCAGTCCTCAGTTCAGTGGTGGCCCAATGGACATTTGTTAATTGGCCACTGCAGGCAAAATTCTTTCCTGGTGTTCCATCATCCACAGCACTCACTCTTAGTTACAGTGGCAGCACTTTAGCCTCTGCTGAAAATTCAGCCCCATATTTATCACAGCTTTCAGAGTGTGCTAATTGCTACATTAACAGCATACTTAATATAAGCAGTTGAGTCTGTAAAATGGCTCATTCATGCTTGCTCGAAACAACATAGACACAAATGCAGGGATCAGTCCCTGGAAGCAAAAGGAATAGTTTTAAGCATTACATCTTTTTTGAGTTAGCTGAAAGCTTGGGGAAGCATATCAATCCCCATTGCTTTCTCCTTGGCAATGCCTCAGCCAATCAGAGAATTGATGTGCCAGGCGGCCCTTTTTTCCTATCGTACAAGTTGATTGAACATTTTAAGTTGGCATTATTAGACATTTCCTGATGAGTACAAGACCAAGAAATTTAGCAACATGCTTTTTATCAGTCAAATCCAATTTCTGCACTACCAGGCAACAGAGTTCTTAATGGTGAAAAACCCCTTATCAGAACTCCGCAATCTGAAATGTGTGTAAAATAATTGGAGCATGTAAATAACATCGTATATGGCCCTGATTCTCGAAGGTATGTTCCTGTGCAGTCCATAGTAATGAAGTTTAGATATGTTTTCCTTGGATGTTAAGATCCCTAATTTTATGGATGGTAAAATGTATGCAAGGCATGAAGATTAGTTTTGGACATGTCTTCACTAAGGATTAAGGACCCTAATGTATGGGTTTTATGCTTGGCAATTGCATAATTGTTGAACAGTTGACTGCTTAAAATTTTGCGTAAGGTGTGATATATTTGAACAAATATCAATCCATGATTAATATAGCATTTAAGTTATGACACAGTTACACTTAATCTTAAGAAATTGCAAATTGTTGCTGGAAATTTAAGACTAATATATTCTAAGACTAACATATTCTAAGAATTTAAATTTTAAAAAAAAGCAACAGTTCATTTCTAATAATATACTGAAGCAAAAGAAATGACCTGTTTACTTGGAACAGCTAACTCCTCGTTGATAAGGCTTTTTTTTGGAGCCTGGAACCACACATTTTCCATGACAACCATTTACTCTCTAACACAAGTGATCCAAAAATAAGTTCTTTACTGAACCAGAAAATATTTGTGTTATGTCAGTTACATAGGTCAGATGCAACAGCACTGCTATTTCAGAAATGTGCAAAATATTCAAAATTTCAAGTTTTCTACATTTCAGCACAGCATGGAAAATAAAACTGCTGAAAATCAGCCAAATGAGGAATTGTTAATAGATTGTCCTTTCACCTCAGCGATCTAGGTTTAAAACCAGGTCACACTGATTGATGACTGTGTCCTATGTCACTACCAGTTGTAAAAGCCCTAAATGAAAAACAGTCCGATGATCCAAAGGCAATTGCTGGTGGGCCTGAGCTGACAGCACAAACAGCCCACAATTTAGTCCATATTGGCATTAGACCATCAATCTTGGTCAAAGGGGAAGAAGTACAATTGTGAAAATAGAAAAGTTAATGCTGTTTAAGTGAGAACTTTTTTCTTCTGGTGTTGACATGATGGCATATTATTGGAACTCAATAGTGCGAGTTAATGACAAAATGGGAGAACTGAATCCTCAGCTCTGACATCTTGCAGTTTGATGAACAAAATACAAATTAATCTTGTAATAGTTATTATTAGTAATTATTTAAGATTGTCATCAATTGTCTTGTCCTAATTATATTCAGGCAAGGTGCTTTAATTACTTACGCAGAAGAACCTACCTGTTCCTCATTAATGGATTTTTTGGATCATTGATAATGACTCCCTCCTACATTAGGACAGCTGCAGTAACTGTGGGTGAGCTTTGTGTGAAAGGATATCAGAGTGAGTGTTTATTAAAACTGACTCAGCCCACATTAGTCAACACTTCAACTATTAGAGTACTCAAAGATATATGTAACAGTAACAGTGTAGTACAAGCTGGGCTAGTTTCTAACTGTTGATTTAGATTTTGCATAATGGTGAGGTTAACGACATAGCGTCTGAGGTCCAAGCTGTACCCTAAACTATATTTAGGAATACCTTGCAGATACTTTTCAATGCTGAGTCTTGTCACAGTGTGAATTTCTTATATCCACTAAGAGCAGTAGGAAACATAATGGAATTTTTCATGGTGCAGTAAGACTAAATTACTGCTTAACAAGTTTCCAGGGTCAGTAAAAGTGATTTCATCTCTGTGGAGCGCCATTCCTTCTGAAATGTAATTATTGCTGGAGAGTTTCAAAAATTACTTTTCTCTTAATTTTATTTTATGTGCACATTCAATGTTGGCACCACTGGCAAAGTCAACGTTTATTGCCCATTCCTCATTAAAGAGTTGCTAAACCATCTTATTGAATGCCTGCAGACCATTTGTTATAGGTATTCTCACAACTATTAGATCGGTTTTAAGACCCATTATGATGAAGGAACAGCAACATATTTGTAATTTGAATGTGGTGGAGTTCCCATGTACCTACTGTTGTGTCCTTTTGGGTGGTAGAAGTTATGAGTTAGAAAATGTCTTGCTGAATTGTCATTGTACATCACACTGCTGCCATTGTGTACTGATGGTGGAGGAACCAAATTGTTAAGTTGTTGAAGGGGGTATCAAGCAAATGTGATGTTTTGTCCTGGTTGTGTTAAATGTCTTTTAAGTTGTTGGAGCTGCACTCTTCCAGACCATTCATAATTATTTCATCTGTACTAACTTGTGCCTTATATATGTTGATGAGGCTTTGGGAAGATCAGGGGATGAATTCCCATGTCTTGAGATGTAGTTGTAATCACTATTTATTTACATGTTTTGTCCCATTAAGCTTCAGGTCAGTGGTGGACCTCCATAATGTAGGGGATAGCAGGAACAGTAATGTCATTGAATATCCAGAGTAGCTGGTTCAACTTTCTCATGTTTGAGATGGCCATTGCCTGGTATATGTATGGTTACTTGTTACATTTCAGGCCAAGGTTGAATGTGTATATGTCTTGTTTGCATGTGAGCACAGACTGGTTCAGTATCTGAGGAGTTGCAAATGATACTGAATATTTTACAATCATCAGCAAACATTCCTGAGTTTACAATAGAGGGATAATCACTGATAGATCAGTTGAAGATGGTTGATGAAATCTTGCAGCTATATTTTGAGACTGAGGTGATTAATTTCCATTTACTACAACCAGCTTTTCTTGTGCTGGTAATGTTTCCAAACAGTGGAGTGGAGTGCTTCCTCCTGATTCTCATTGACATCAATTTTACTA
Organism: Rhincodon typus; assembly: GCF_021869965.1. NCBI lineage: Eukaryota > Metazoa > Chordata > Chondrichthyes > Orectolobiformes > Rhincodontidae > Rhincodon > Rhincodon typus. The sequence goes on along the minus strand of NC_063334.1, from coordinate 76,731,687 downwards.
GAAATCCTTTATGTCATATTCAGTCTAAACCTGTCTTGATGATGAAGGCAGTTACTGTTATTTCATTTCTGCAATTCAGCTCTTTCTTCGACATTTTAGCAAAGGTTAGAATGAATTCTGAAGATGAGTGGTCCTGATAGAACCCAAATGAAACATTGGTTAGCAAATTATTGGTGAGCAAATATCATATTGCCATGTTGTCAGTATTGTTGTTGACAGCTTCCATAATTGTAATATACGTTGCTCTTCTGTCTTTAAACCCCAACTTTCTTTCCTTTATTTCAAATTGAATGCAAAATTTTACAATTATATAAATATTCAAAATTATTCTTCCTGTTGCGATTCTGGTTTGACATGGCAGGATATATAGGCTGAGGATTAAATTTGAAAGGGATGATGTGGAATTTTGACAGCTTGGCTGACAAAGTCGAATCCTGGTCTGATAGAGGCCATTGAAGACGCAGCTGCAGAACCATGTTGGGAGATGCTAGCTGCTGCCTTAGCCCTTGGAAGGCGTTACAACCGGAGGAGGAACATAATCATTGACCGATGGGCCTCAAAACCATAATCCTTAGGAGGGCTCAATGCCTGGCCCCTTGGGTTCTGACTGCCAAATCTGGTGGTGGGGTTGGGGGGGTGCGGCATGACGTTATAGATCCAGGAGCAAGTGTATTGGGAAGTGATAGAGGCTTTGTGAAGATTCTGTTGGAGAGTGGAGTTTGTTCAATCTCAAGGAAGGAGAAGATGCAATGCTGCCTATGCTGCCCAATAATCAATGTCGTAGCTGCACTTTATTTCTCCCAGAAGCTCTCCTCCTCCACTTTGATCTCTTGGATTCTCTAGGATTGGAAACCTGTTTGGCTAGAGTCAACTCTGTGAAGCAGCTTAAATCTCTGGCTGCCACCTCACTGAAATATTTAAATTGCCAACATGCCTTTGGTAAACATGGAGGGAGGCAGTTAGAAGGTAGTTTGGGGACAAGTCTGAGAATTGTGACCTTTTAACATCTCAACCAAACCAAACCAAACTCACACATTTCTGGAGATTGAAATTTGTTCTTGTCTATTTTAATGGGGATTCTGAAACCTTGAATGCCTGAATGAAGAGCTAAGCAAATTTTTGCTTTCCTATTTACAAATGCCATGATCCCCTGGAGAGCGCATTGTACTAGACGAAACATCGATGGCAAGTTACTGCTCAAGAGCCTTGAAAACAGCTGTAAGCAGACCAAATGACAAGCTTGATTCCCTCATCACTGATCCACAAAATTCAGGCTGAGAATATCCCGTATTTAGGAGCAAAGAAAAAAAAGAAGGCCATCCAGCTGTGAGTCAGCCCAGAAACCAAACTTTGGTACAAGTCAATGTGGAACTCTGTTTTCTAGGAAAGAAATCTGTTTCCTCCAGGAATTTAGCAGTAGCTTCCCAGAGTAACAGAACGAAGTGTTTTGTTTTGTTCAGTGTGCATCAGGTTGTCACATTCCTGAGCACTTACCTCAGGGTTCAAATTTCTGAGGAAAAGATTTTCAGAAAGAGCAGCAGATTTCCCAAGTTCCCAGTGGCTTCACGGCGATCTTAATAAAAGATATGCCAACACATGCCGAACCTTGGCCATCAAAAAGAGCACAGAAACAGATTTTCACATGCAGATTGCAAGATGTATATAAAACAGTTTAAGCTTCACAGAAAAAGGCTGTACTGTATGTCACATGAATGTTATCTCTTCAGTGGTTCTGAAGGGGTAATGTTCACATGACATTGGCTCTGCCTATTCTACTGGTGTCAAACAAAGCCTGTATGTAGAGATGAAGAGTTCACTGTCTCTTTTGGAAGGAGCCAGTGAACCTGTCCCTACTCTCTCATGCTTGGCCAAACTGCTATCATGTAATAAGCATCTTAGAACAGTGTCTCTTCTGTAAATATTGCACAGTGCCATATCCTCTATCACTAATCACTTGATAGGCCTAAGACAAATGAGGATTGGTGGCAGCGACCTACCTCAAACAACCCTTCCCCAGTAGTACATACTGATAGAGGTGACAAATACCACAAGGTGTTAGTGCTGATCTCCGAAATACCAAAGGCTGTTGGAGTGGTAGCTAGTAAAAGGAGCCTCGTGAAGAAGCGGAATAATGACACTGACTGCCACCTCCCTCTCTCCCATGGTGACAGGCTAGTGTCAGAAAAAGTTCAATAACTGTTAAAGACGGGAATGGTAAGAGCTGAGATCTCTCCTATTTACTTTGACATTGAGACACTTGCCATTGATTATTTTCACTTCTTAAATGACAAGACAAATTATCATGCATAGTGCACTGTGGTTCAATGGATCTTCTGACAGTTTGGGAACAGTCATTGCAGCTCTTCGTGCACATGCTCTTTCACAACAGCTATAAAATTAATAGCACGGTATCTTTATATATTATTTTATATAATGTTGTATTATTATTTAAAACTACTAATTTAATTTAACCATTCAAGGACTAACACAGGAGCATCATTAAAAGAAAATTGATGCTTAACTACCTAAGGAACATTAGGACACTTGCTTAAACATTTGGTCAAAAATAGATCTAAGGAATATCTCAAAGGAAAGGAGTCAGTTAGAGAAGTCAGAGATAGTAGGAACTGCAGATGCTGGAGAATCCGAGACAACAAGGTGCAGGGCTGGATGAACACAGCAGGCCAAGCAGCATCATAGGAGCAGAGAGCCTGACGTTTCGGGCCTAGACCCTTCATCAGAAAAGTGGAGAGTTTTAGACAGACAATTCTAGGTAGTTGAAAGCACACCCACCATCTGCAACACACACATATTTGGAGCATGCAGAGATCACAGAGGAATGTGAGGCTGTGGGATATTACAGAGGTAGGGAGGGACAAGACCATGGAAGGGTTTAATAACAAGGAAAAGAATCATGGCTTTGTCAGACCAGGATGCAATATAGTTCAGTGAACACAGGCGTGATAAATGATTGGGACCTGGTGCAGGTTAGGAGATAAGCATCAGAGTTTTGGATGCATGGGAGTTTAGGGGTCTGAAAGCTGGGAAAACATTAGAATAGTCAAAGCCAGGAGTAACAAGGGCATGGAGGAGGATTTAACAGTTGAATAATTGAGGCAGGATCACATGTTATAAGATTCTTCCAGCATTTATCCTCCAGATTACATTGGCTAAATACTGGCATCTCTTGCTTCGTATTATAAGTCTTGCTCAAAGAGGGATTAGTATGAGGACCGGCTAAGGACTCTGGGTCTGTACTCGATGAAGTTCAGAAGGATGGTGGGATGATGCCATTGAAACTTATAGAATACTGAGAGGCCTGGATAGAGTAGATGTGGAGAAGATGTTTCCGCTAATAGGAGAGACTAGGACCTGAGGACACAGCCTCAGAGTGAAAGGACGAACCAGAACTGGTGTAAAGAATTCCAAAGAATCACAACCCTCTGAGTTTAGGAAAAAAATTTCTCCTTACCTCGCCCCTAAGTGGCGTCCCTCTTAATTTGAAATTATATTGCCAGGTTCTACACTGCACAATCAGGGGAAACATTTTACCTCCATGCATCTATCCCTTTAAGAATTCTTCACATTCAAGGGAATACAGGACTAGTTTCCCCAATTTCTCTTCACAGGTTAATCCTGGCAACAAATCTGGTGAAACTGTTGTGAATTAGAGATGCTCCTTGGTGGTATGGTTCATGGTAGTTTGGATGTTTTGCCTCTGCAGACTGGTTTGTAACCTATGCCTGCTAGTGTTACTTCAGTATCCTATGGTGTTGATTCTTCCTCAGTTGCAAAATGGCCAGAAGAAGGTTCTGCTGAACTATAGTGCCATCTGTTTCAGGAACTTTGTGAATGTAGTAAATGGATTCACACAGTCCTAATTATTTTTGAGGTTTGCCCTCCTGATATTTGCTGCTTCATGAAACCCTTGCTAAGTCCTTCACCAAGCAATGCACTTACCCTAGCCTTCCCTCCAACTTGCATTGAAAGATCCATCTTGTCTTGTTTGCATGTGAGCACAGACTGGTTCAGTATCTGAAGAGTTGCAAATGACACCAGAGGACAGCTCCTTGAGACTAAATGTTTAGGTGGATGGAGATAGTATGCATTGCCTGAGGTACTTAAAGCAAGCCACCAGATTCCCAAGCAAGAGATTTCCTTCGGGGACACTGCAGTGGAACCATTTTACATTTGTGTGGCACAATAGACCTGCCAACTAATTAGCCTCCTAGCTCCCACACACCCTCCCATCTTATAGAATCATAGCAACAAAAACAAAAACAAAAACGGCTTTGTTGGAAAAGCTCAGCAGGTCTGGCAGCACCTGTGAAGGAAAAACAAAAGTTAGCATTTTGGGTCCGGTGACCCTTCCTCAGAATGGAGGGGTCATAGAATCCCTACGGTGTGGAAATAGGCCATTCAGCCCATCAATCTGCCCGATCGCTCGAAGATCATCCCACCCATATCCATACTCACCCCAGCCCCATTCCTGTAACCCTGCATTTACCATGGCTAACCCACATGGCCGTTTCATTGTTGGAAACTACAGGGAAATTTACCATTTACCATGAAATTTACCAAGCCACCTAACCTGCACATCTTTGGACAAATTTTGATCTCTGCGCAATTCTTTCCTTTGAGTGATATGTGCTTTCATCCTGGATTACAGAGATTCCAATTCACGATGAAGTTGTACTGCACTAATGGGGCACCTCACACATGGCACCTATCTCCCTTCCTCAATGGCTACACATATATCCCCAAGATGAGAGATAGTAATCAATCCACAGTGTACTGTATCTCCACAATTTCATGATGTCTGAATACAATGCCACAAGTTCTTGAGCAATGGTGGTTACTACTGAGCATGATTCACCATCCACTGGACCATGATTAATAGGATGTCTCTACTGTTAGTCAAAATCCCCTGGTCCAGACTTGCAGGCTGAGCGAGGCTCCAGGTCCACGGCTTGAATGAGCGGCAGTGTTGGCTGAGTGGTTGGCGGAGGACAACTGCGACTGAGGTTTCACAGCATTGTCTGGATAAGCATTGGTTTGGGTTCCAGAGATATGAGAATTAGCCCATGGCTCCACTTGGACGTTGCAGTCGGAGAAGTGGCATCTGTGGAGGCCTGTAACTGATACCTGAATCCCATTACAGAGACCCTGGCCAATGCCAAGCGGAGCAGCAGAGCATGAGAGAGAAAGTTAAACTTTCGTAATATCTTTTAACATATTCAGTAATTAAAAATGGCAGTGGAGCATGCGACACTTAAGAGAATATAAAGAAGTTACAAAAGATTTGGATAGGTTAGGTGACTGGACAAAGATCTGGTAAATGGAATAAACTGTGAAAGAATGTGAAATTGTCCATGTGGGAAAAGAAGAAAAAATAAGCATGTTATCTAAATGGTGATAAATTACCGAACTTTGAGGTGCAGAGTGTGTATCTGATACTGTGTGTCCCAGTACATGAATAAGAAAAGGTTAGTATGCAAAGGCAACAGCTAATTAGGAGAGTTAATAGAATGCTATCATTCATTGCAAGGGAACTTGAATACAAAGGCAGCAAGGCTTTGCTTTGCTTATATAAAGGACACTGGTAAGACCACATTTATGTACGGTACTGATTTTGTAATTTTGTAATTTTGTAAATACATTGGAAGCAGTTCAGAGAAGGATAACTAAATTAATATCCGGAATGGTGGAAGTGGGATACACAAAGTGGTGCACGAAGAGAGTTTAAGGAGGAACAATCATGAAGGAGAGGATTAAACCTTTCCTGTGGAATCCAAAGGAACTCACCTGACACCACAGCCATGGTTTTGAAAAGTTTTAAAAATCTCGGACTCCTCTGCTCCAAATCGTCTCCCGAATGCCTTCGTTTACCAGGAAATCCACTACAACTTTCCCATTCACAACAGTTTAGAGGAGTAAGAAATGAGTTAGTTAATACACATAAGAACTTTTTTATTGTTCATTTGTGGGATGTGCGTGTCATTGGCTGGCCGGCATTTATTGCCTGTCCCTAGTTAACAGTGTAGATGTGGAGAATTATGTGAATTCTCCCTTGTGTGAGAATTGAAAGCTAGGGGTCACTGTTTTAAAATAAGGAGTTGCCCATTTCAGACAGAATTGAGGAAATGTATTTTCTTACAGAGGGTTGAGAGTCTTTGAAACTCTCTTTCCAGGCACTGACCGAATCATAGAATCCCTGAAAACAGGCCATTTGGCCCATCAAGTCCACACCAACCCTCTGATGAGCATCACACCCAGAACCACCCCTCCACCCTATCCCTGTAATCTTTCATTTCCCAGGCTAACCCACCCAGCATGTACATCCCCTCGACACTATCTGGCAATTTAGCATTTTAGCCAATTTAGCCAATCCACCTAAACTGCAAATAGAGTCGTACAGCACAGAAACAGACCTTTCAGTCCAAGGTAAACATAATCCCAAGCTAAACTAGTCTCACCTGCTTGTTCCTGGACTATATCCTTCCAAATCTTTCCTATCCATTACATATCATCTTTGGACTGTGGGAGGAAACCAAAGTACCCAGAAGAAACTCACACAGACACAGGGCAAATATGCAAACTCCACACAGTCACCTGACAGTGGAACTGAACCCAGGGCCGGGGCACTGTGAGGAAACAGTGTTAATCATTGAGTCACCATATCACCCTGTGCTGCTGTCGGCCATGGTGAGAAATCTGGAACAATCATGTGAGGTATCAAATGAGCTGTTTCTGGCTATTGAGACTGACAAGTTGCCTTTTCCAAACAAGTCCTGGATGTCAAGATGGAATTTTCACCAGTGAGCAGCAAGAGATCTATTAATGGGAATTATCATTCCTTATTACCTTCATTACTACCTAGTCTCATCTTATTAATATGCAGGCTCCCAGTCTCCCAGCCGCCAAAAGAAACTGGATGCTGAAAATTCCCGACATGTAAGTCAGGATGGGTACCTGATCACTTCATCTATCTGCTTGCCCTTCCAGAGCTCGACACGTAGCACCAAAATCTCAGGGTAAATTCCGTGGGCAGCAACTGCACCCACATGCTAGCCTCTCCTCATCATCCTGGCACATCTCTAATCTACTCGCAGTACTCTCCTGCACTGAAGTGATGCACTTTGACCTGCACATGCATCTTTCATTGTAATGGTGCTGCAAAGGTACTTTGTGCAGGGACAGGCCCCCAGCTCACGGATTGGACCAGGTTGCATGTTATTCATAGAATCATAAAATCCCTACAGTGTGGAAGCCGGCCATTCAGCTCATCCCACCCAGACCCACTCCCACTACCCTTTTGTATCCTTGTAACTCTGCATTTCACATGGCTAATCCACCTAACCTGCACATCTTTGAACTGTGGGAGGAAACCAGAGCACCCTGGAAGAAACCCGTGCAGACACAAGGAGAATGTACAAACTCCATACGGACAGTCGCCTGAGGGTAGAATCTAACCTGGATCCCTGGCACTGTGAGGCAGCAGTGCTAACCACTGAGCCACAGTGCCAGCCTTAGGATCTCAAGGATCCTCATCTGCTTTCTTAGCACGCACTTACATCACACCTACCTGAATGTCAACAGCATTTCTGCCTTGCTTTGTGTTTTAGCACTTCGCCCCTAAAGACTCACAGTGCTTCTGTCCTGCCTTACAGTTTAGCACAGATACAAAGCCAGGCAGCTTGTCAGCAACCATCAGTCAAGGGGGTAGAAATGTTGCTGTGTGGAACAGTGCTACATCAATCTCACAGCTATACAATATGCCAACAGTGTACACGACAAGCACACTGCATGTCACGTAAGCAGATGCCCATGTCTTAATGTCTTAGTCAAGTCAAGGACAGCATTCATTGTCAGTGCTGGGGCTTAGTCATAGTGAGTCAGCTACTTGGGACATTCACAGTCTTGGTCCTCTGCTCATAGGGGTGCTTTTAAGGGGTGAGCAGCTGAATGTCAGGCATTCCATCACCATCATTGATCTTTCTGCTCTATTGTGATCTGGTTTCTCCTGGAATATGAGAAAGGGAAAGATTGAGTAATATGAAAGTGGATGGTGCAGCTGTTACTGCTGGTGCAGGTAGGAGAAAGGTAGTGAGGTGTCCCCAGTGATTGACCATGCATGGTTAGTGGTGAAGGAGGTTGGGGTGCATGAGAGCAAATGAGAGAAGATGTTACACGTAATAGTGAGAGTGACAGAGCCTGAGCATGAATGGGGAGACGATGACCTAGTGGTATTATCGCTGGACTGTTAATCCAGAGACCCAGGCCCAGGTTCAAATCCTGCCATGGCAGATGGTGGAACCTGAATTCAATAAATATCTGGAATTAAGAATCTAATGATAATCACGAATCCATTGTCAATTGTCAGGAAAAACCCATCTGGTTCACTAATGTCCTTTAGGAAAGGAAACTGCCATCCTTACCTGGTCTGGCCCACATGTGACTCCAGATCCACAACAATGTGGCTTACTCTTAACTGCCCTCGGGGGCAATAAATGCTGCCCAGCCAGCGATGTCCTCATCCCATGAATGAATATTTCTTTAAAAATAAGCCCTGGTGCAGTAGTGGAGGTAGACTGAGTGTAAGGTGATGAGATGGCGACCTTTCTCCTGGTGGAGCAATGATTGGTGGAGCCATTGGCCTTCCTGTAATATTGCTGCAAGTTCCTCCAGATGATTGAGACCACGCTGACCTGGATGGCAAACTCAAACTAGGCTGGTCATGTTTGGAGTCATGCACCATCGTGACCTCTGGGTCCCTCTCTATAAAGCATTACTTCAATTTCTCCTTGTCTGCTGTGTCAGGACAAACGTCACAAACATTGGAGGGCAGTTCTGGACAACCAGTGCTTGACCGGGTGCAAAACAGATCACCCAGCTCCCTGTGACTCTCTCTCACAAGCTACCATTCCAGATACCTTAGGACAGGACATAAATTGCTGTGAAGTCCACCTGTCTAACCCTGAGCAGACAGTGCTCCACCTTTGCCAAGACAATTCGCAACTGACCCTCACTCCCCTTAGCCTTTCTTGCTCAACCTTTACCTATCCATATTGTCACCCACCCTCCCCATAAACACATAACATGCATTTGGAAACCTTACACTTTGACTCGATGCAACTGTTATTTAAAGTCATTTCGCTATAAGGGCAAAGCAACAAGTTCTTACGATGATATCCAGGAGGAAGTGAAGGTCACCAGGTTCACATCTGTTGAGTGCACTACAGTAACGTGAAGAGACTAATTTCTTGATTGGGTGGAGATTAATTGGGAGCAAGCACTTAATTTGACAAACTTATTTTGGTTTGTTGATGGACGCCAATTCCGCGACTGCAACGTCCAAGTGGAGCCATGGGCTAATTCTCATATCTCTGGAACCCAAACCAATGCTTATCTCCAACCTAACCAATTAATTGTAAAGAGATGCAAATAGATGTAAATAGTGTAAAGATTGTATCTTTTATTTGTCTGTATTTTTGATTGTGATTTAAAATGGGAAAATCACTGTTCCAAAAGTCAAGGATTGCTATATTTTTAAAAGCAAGAAGCCTGACACTCATTGTGAGCATTGTTTACACAACTACTTGTTCAAGCATAGTGCAAGTATGATTACAAATGAGTTTGAGCTAAGGGACTGTGTATGAAAGGACCTTTAGTCATCAACAAGTGATTGATTGGTCTGTACACTATGACCAGTTCCCAATGACAAAGATTTCCTGCATGCCACCAACTATGTGATTGGCTCCCCAGTAGCTGTGAATGTTTGGGAGAAGCAACCAGAGGCTCTGGAAAGGATGGAGCTATGTTTCTGCTCTGCACTAGAAAGCATCTCAAGCCTGAAGACAGCCAATTTATTTCCTTACAGCAGTTGCTTTGAGCTGTGACTTTTAATTAATAAATCAGATAACTTTCTAAGTGTGACCAGTCTCTCTGTGCCTCCTGCAAACTATGTATCTGGAATATAAAGATCAAGAAACAGTGTTCTTGTCAACACAAGAATTATCTCACCAAATCCTGTGATCAGAGACCACTGAACCATCTTCCCAATATTTCCCTCCACACATAACATCCAATTTTTCTTTCTGTCTGTCCATATGCGTGCGTAAAGTTTAAGTTTTAGGTTAAAGTTTTAATGAGTAAATTTATATGCTAACAGTTCATAATTGTTTATATGTAATTAGGATGTATTTATTTGTAGTAAATAGCAATTCTTATTAAATATAGATACTTGGTCCATTCTCCTGTCAACCTGAGTCTAAAACACAGAAAAATACACTTTTGTGAATACTGTCAGAATAGTGGGAATTGATCTCCAGCGTGCCACTCCACTGAGACCTTACAATAGGCTTCCCAACTCCCAGCTCCGGCTTTAAACGATAGAGAATTTAATCGCTAACGTTTATTCTACTGTCAAGACGCTGAATTTTTGACTTCTGCCCAATTTAGTTCTGCTGCCTGTCATTCTCAGGGACAAGAATAGGCCATTCAACTGGTCAAGCTTGCGCTGCCATTCAATGAGATCATGGTTGATCTGTGGCCTAACTCTATATACTTGCCTTTGGCCCATATCCCTTAATGCCTTCTCTCAACAAAACATTATCTATCTCAGATTTAAAATTAATAACTGATCCTGCATCCACTGCCATTCGTGGAAGAGAGTTCCAAATGTCTACCACCCTGTGTGTTGAAGTACTTCTTAACATCTCTCCTGAATGATCTGTCCCTAATGTTTGGAATATTTCCCACAGTATTAGAGTCTCCAAACAGTGGAAATAGTTAGTTCATCCATCCTGTCTTTTCCTGTTAATATCTTGAAGACTTTGATCAGATCACCCTTTAATCTTCTAAATTCTAGAGAAAAAAGAATTAATTTGTACAATCTATCCTCATGACTAAACCCGTGAATTTCAGGTACCATTCTTGTAAACCTACATTGCATTCACTCTAAGGTCAATATACCCTTACTAAGGTATGGTGCCCAGATCTGTTCACAGTACTCCAAGTGGAGTCTAACTAGGTTTGTATAACTATAGCATAACTTCTTCATCCTTGTACTCCAGTCCTCTAGATATAAAGGCCAGTGTTCCATTAGCTTTCTTGGTTTTTTTTTTAATCTGGTTGTGATATTTTAAATATCTATGCACCTGAGCCCTCAAGTCTGATTGGACAGGGAATGGGAGGCGATGGCCGAAGTGGTATTTTTGCTGCATTATTAATCCAGAAACCCAGGTAATATTCTGGGGACATGGGTTTGAATCCCATCATGGTAGATGGTGGTATTTGAATTCAATAAAAATCTGGAATTAATAGTTTAATGACCATAAATCCATTCGCAACCGTTGGAAAACATATCTGATTCACTAATGTCCCTAAGGGAAGGAAACTGCTGCCTTTACCTGTTCTTGTCTTTATGTGATTCAAGAGCACAGCAATATGTTTGCCTTTTCCCTGCTCTTTGGGATGGGCAATAAATGCTAACCTAACCAGCGACGCTGTCATTCTATGAATGAATTAAAACAAAATCCATTGTATTTAACCTCATACCATCCAGAAAGTACCCACTTCTATCTTTTTGCTTTGTCCAAAATTGATAACCTCACATTTGCTTACATTGAACTCCATCTGCCACAGTTTTGCACATCTACCTAGTGCATCAATATCCCTTTATAATTCTATATTATCATCTGCCTTGGCTACAATGCCACCTATCTTTGATTTCTCAGTAAATTTGGATATATGGCTTTCTATGTTATTATCTATATCCACTTGACTTCTTTGAGACCAAAAATTGAACCCTTTGATTTGCTATCCAAATAAACCATATATTGTCAATATTCCCATAGGCATTACAACAGAATAGTTGGTATACAATTCTGGTGGCTGGTATGAATAATCAGGAAGCATGAATTCAAACCCCATCATGGCATGGAAAATTTACGTTCAATGAATTAAATAAAAATTTAGCAATTGTAACAGTGGCCATGCAACTACTGGATTGTCACAGAAGGCCATCTAATTCATTAATGATGTTTAGGAAAAGGAAATTGTCATATTAACTGGTTTGCAGCTCCTAGACCCACAGTAGTATGGTTGGCTCTTCTCCCAGAAATTGCTCAGCTCTACTCAAGAAGGCAGCCCACCACCATCTCAAGCACAATTAGGGATAGGCAATAAAATCTGGCAACTGGCAACTATTGATACTCATGGCCCATGATGCTTATAATGGAATAGAATGACTTTACTCCTGCCTGAGAAATCCAGTGATCTGTTCAAACCACATTGATTAACTGTGATTGCAGAAAATGAACACTTGCTCAGATAAATTGACACAGAAAGATGCTTATGGTTCTTTAGTGGTTCATATATTAAACAACCCTTTTGTTCCAGTGAAGTAAGCTTCAGCCGACATTAATGCTTACGGTGTGCAAGGTTGGTTTTGCATGTGATGTCCTGAATCCAGATAAAACTAGCAGCAACCAATTTTAACCCTGTGTGTGCTGTGATCAATAAGAAGAAAATCAATAAATGATTGAGTGAAGAAAATCAACAAAGAAAAATGTTTCTTTTTGTTACGCTTAACAATGTTACCCATATTCCTACTCAGCTTATTATTCTTCCAAAGGAATCCTTTCTGATTCCTCTCCAGTTCAGCTCAAGGTCATGCTTTTGTTTTAATGGCTGTATCAATTCCAATGGTTTCCCTGATTCTTTTGACATTCAGAGCAACCTATTTAAGCTAATCTTTCAAGAATTTCCTGAAAATTATCTAATTTTACATTCCTTAGAGATTATTTATATCTTCTTTTTGTTTCAAAGTGGTAAATTTTCTGAGTGCATGTCAGCAGCAAGGTTGCTCCATACTGTAGTAATGTGCCAGAAGAGCCCAGGTGTGTTGGTGTAATTTTCTACCTATGGATGGTAAATTATATGCAGCTGCCTGCAATCTTACGCAATGTACTGCAGGCATACAGTAAGCCACCTTATTGCTGGTGTTTACATTGCCACTACAGTGATTGCAAATCAGAAATATGTAATAGCTGTAAAACGTTGTTGGAGCACCCTGATAGAACTTCACTTCCATGACCTGTGTGGTGCATATCATCTTTGTATCCTGTCAAATTGCTGAAAATGAAAATGCAGAGATCTGAGAGGTGAAAGCATTTTTATTCCTTTGAACATTTTAAAAACAGCTATATGTTTCAAAGCAAACTTAATGTTTACATTATTTGTGAAGGGGATCATAAACTCATAGGAAGCAGAAACAAGCATTGACCACTGCCCAAAGTCTGCTTTTCCATTCGATTGGACCACGGCTGATCTGATTGTGGCTTTAAACTCTAACTGTTTGCCTGTCTCCATAACCATTAGCTCTTTGTGAATTAAACATTTGTCTAATTCAGCCTTGAGTATATTCAATGACCCATCCTCCAATGCTGTCTCCAATCCTCCAATTCCAAAGATCAATGATGACCCTTTGGAAAAAGAAATTCATCCTGTCTACCCCATCTAAATATCTTTAATGCTTCAAAAACATCATTTCTCATTCTTCCATAGTCTAACAGGTTTCGGTTCAACTTATTGAATCTTTCTTCACAAGTTAATCCCTTCATCCTAAGAATCAAGTTAGTGAACCTGCTTTGAACATTTCCAACGCAAATATATTCCTCAAGTAAGAAGACTAAAACAGTATACAGTACTCTAAATGTGGTGTCACTGATGCCCTGTACATGTGAAGCAAGGCTCAACTCAGCATTTCACACAGTCTAGTCTACTGTAGTCTACTGTTTTCGCTGCTCACAATGTGGTCTTCTCTACATTGGAGAGACAAAACGCAGACTGAGTAACCACGTTACAGAACAAATATGTTCTATCTGCAAATATGACCCCGAGTTTCCAGTTGCCTGCCACTTCAACACACCACCATATTCCCTGGCCAACATCTCTGTCTCAGGCCTGCAGCACTGCTCCTGTGACAGTCAGCACAAGCTGGAAGAACAACATCTTATTTTTTATGAGGGAGTACTGCAGCTTTCAGGATTCAATATCAAGTTGGATAATTTTACAATCTGAACACCTTCTTCCATTTCCTTTACCCACCCCATTAACTGTCATTGACATGGGCTGCTTTCAGCACAATCAAGCTATTTTCACCTACTTATGGTCCCCATTATCAGCTTTTCTTTCTCCCTGGCTTACTATCATCCATACCTTTGTCTGTCTAACTGTGATTCTATCTCCCTGGACTCCTTCTCTGCTTATCTTCTCACTATGCCCTTCTCCCACCCACCACCCCCATCCCTTCCCACAGTCTTCAGCACAAATACCACCTCTTCATAGCTACAATCCATACTGAAGGAAGGTTACTGGACTTTAAACATTAATTAGCATTAACAGATGCTGCCAGACATGCTGAATTCCTCCAGAAATTTCTGTTTTTGTTTCAGATTTCCAGCATCTGTACTTCTTTATTTTATTGAAAACAGACTCTCCTACTTTAATTTTGGATCTCCTTTCTAATACAAGTTAACATTTCATTTATCTTCCTAATTAGTTGCTAACTTTTCATGATTCATGAACAAGATGACCCAGATCTCTTTGCAGCATAGCATCCTCTTACAATATAAATAATATTTTGCTTTTCTACTCTCTCTGTCGCTGTGAACAACCTTAAAAATGTCTAAATTATGTTCTATCTACCAAACACCTGCCCTGTCACTGAACTGCTCTCTACACTTTTTAAGACTGTTTGTATCCTCCTCATAACTTGTTTTTCTATCTATTTTTATATCACTAGCAAACTTAGCTATGATACAAACAGCCCCATCATCCAAATCATTCATATAGATTGTAAATTGCCAGGTCTTGACATTGGTTAGGTCCAGCTTGATAACCTAAAAATTATCAATTTACTTTCTGTCCCTGTCTTGTCAATTAGCCAATCCTTTATTTATGCTAATAATCATCCCAATGCCACAAACTCTTATTTGCACAATAACCTTTTGTAGGTCAGCAAATCAATTGGCTTTTACAAATTCAACAAACTGCATCTACTGATTTCCCTTTATCCAGCCTGTTTGTTCTATCATCAACAAACCCGAATAAGTTTGTCAAATGCAACTTTTTCCACAATACCACATTGACACTCTCTGGTAGTAGTACAATTTTCTAAATGAATTGTTTTGTAATAAAGGATTTGAGAGATTTCACAATGACAAATGTTACACTTACTGCCTTACGGTTTCATGTTTCTCGTTTCCTTCCTTTCTAGTATAGTAATATTAGATTCACAGTGCTCCAATCTGCTGGAACTTTCCAGAATAGACTTATAGGACTGAATCTTATGGTTTTTGGCCAAGTGTGAGATGTGTCAAGTTTCTTTGGAGGAATATCGGCCACAAGGCCTAGTGAGCTATCTCGCGGTCTCGTACCAAATGTACTTGGGCATGGCCTCAGTGTGGACTTCCGGCCTCAAGGTGATTCTTCGAAGTGCAGTTGTACTGTGGCTAAGCACTTAGGAAAGACTGTATTATTTGAACTTTCAGCTTTATTTCTTTAATTTCCACTGAAAACTATGAGTTTCTGCAATGTGTAACTCCTAACCTTATTTTGTATGTTTTATGCTATACTATAATTACTGCAATGTTTAACTTTTAACTTTGTTCTCTCTCTCTATCTTATTTTTAAGATTCTGTACCTAGGTTCTTGTAACAAAAATGGCACCTTGTGTGGCGACATTATACACTTATCACTGTACTTCTGTACTTGAGCATAAGTGACATTAAAATCAAATCAAAGTCATTAACAAACTACTCCACACCTCACGTCCATTTCTAACCCATCTTTCCTACTGTCAGTGGAGAAAAAATACTAAGGAAACTAATGAGATTAAAGACCATTCCCCTGATGGGAGGCATCCTGGAGGATTGAAAAAACTGCTAATGAATAAAGTTTTGGCAAAGATCTATAGCTCGGTTGTGGATGAGATTGTTGACTTGCTCGCCGAGCTGGCTTATTTTTGTTCAGACGTTTCGTCACCATGCTAGGTGACATCATCAATGGAGCCTCCGATGAAGTGATGTTATTCTACTCCACTTGGAATTTGTACTGTCTGGTCCGTTATGGTGGGCAGTGTCATTTCCGGTTATAATGCCCATACCGATTCCATAGGTACAAACGAGAAATTGCATGCCAAAAATCACAGCATCTAAACTCTACGGACCAGCAATGGGCTACAACCCTAGAACAAGTCATCACCATCAATCAACACAAAACCAAAACTAAGAAGAAACACAAAGTACAGGAGAAACTCATCAAACTGATCCACCACAAAGACAAGGACAACAACAAACCAGACACATGGATAAGAAACCTATCTAACAGACACTCACAGAAACTGAGAAAGATGTCCTGTTACACGGACTGAACTATAACCACAAAGATGCAAACAGAACAGACTTCATGGTCACTCTGGAGAATACATTAAAAGACAACAAACTCACAGACAAAAACAACAAGCCATCCAACAAGCCATCCTTTTCTGATGAAGGGTCTAGGCCCGAAACGTCAGCCTCTCTGCTCCTATGATGCTGCCTAACCTGCTGTGTTCATCCAGCCTTGCACCTTGTTATCCCAAGCCATCCAACAAGACTGTAATCCCCAAGCTACACAGAAGGAACAAAGGGGACAACCTGAACACAGCAGAGAGAAAAGCACTGGATAAACTCAGGAAAGACATGAACATCATAATCCTACCAGCAGACAAAGGGCGCATGACCGTCATTATGAACAAACCAGACTACGTTAAGAAAGCAACAAAATTGCTTGCAGATACAACCACTTACCAACAGGTGGTGATAGACCCAACACCGCAGCTAGGTAATAGGAACACCCAGACACTGAAGCAACGAAGGAATGCAGGGCAGATAACCAAGACAGACTTCATGAGAATGAAACCAGAAGGCACAAACACCCCCTGCTTCTATGGACTGTCTAAAGTACATAAACCAGACATCCCTCTCAGACCCATTGTTTCCCTACCAGGCACACCTTCACACGAACTGGCCAAGGACTTAAGACAGAGATTGGAATCACCTAGCAGATGGATCACCTTATTCTATCCACTCAACCGAAGATTTCCTCAATACCCTCAAGAACATAAAATCAGCGACGACGAGGTTATGGTATCCTTTGGCGTCACAGCTTTATTCACATCTATTGACATCCCACTAGCCAAAGAAACAGTGGCCACATTACTAGAGGAAACAGCAACACAGACCAGCAGCTCCATCAGCAAGGGCAACATTCTTAAATTACTAGACCTCTGCCTCACCACACACTTCATGGTCAAATATACGAACAGTACACCAGTGGGGTCACCCATCTCAGGACTCATCGCAGAAGCAGTCATGCAAAGACTAGAACACACTACCCTCCCCCACATTCAACCTAAACTGTGGATCCAGTACATAGACAACACATTTGTTATTATTCAACGCAACAAATTAGAAAAGACCCACCACCTCATCAACAGTGTATTCAGAGGGATTAAATTCATAAGGGAAGAAGAAAACAACAATCAACTTCCGTTTCTGGATGTTAAAGTAGAATGATTGACAAACGGGGTGTTCTAAACCTCAATATACAGAGAAACAACCCATACAGATCAAATCCTCAACTTCCACAGCAACCACTCCAACGTCCACAAATGAAGCTGCATTAGGACAGTATTTAAATGGACCAGGACACACTGCAACACTCAGGAACTACGCTGGGAAGAGGAAGAACACTTATACAAGATCCTCGCTTGAAACGGATATCCCCGCAACTTCAACCACAGATGCCTATATAACAGACAATAACAGGAAGACACAACAAAAACCAAAAGAACTGCGGATGCTGTAAATCAGGAACAAAAACAAAGTTGCTGGAAAAGCTCAGCAGGTCTGGCAGCATCTGCGGAGGAGAAAGCAGAGTTAACGTTGCCCGTGGAAGGGTCACCGGACCTGAAACGTTAACTCTGTTTTCTCCTCCACAGATGCTGCCAGACCTGCTGAGCTTTTCCAGCAACTTTGTTTTTGAACAGGAGGACACAATACAGCCTAACACACTGACCACACTGCCCTACATCAAGAAATATCGGAACTGACAACAAGACTTCTAAGACCACTAGGAATCATGGTGGCTCACAAGCCCACAGTCACTCTACAACAAACAATACAAGGATTAAAGACATATCAAACAAACATGGTTTACAAAGTACCATGCAACGACTGCCACAAACATTACATTGGACAGACAGGAAGGAAACTAGCCATCAGAATACACGAACATCAGCTAGCAGCAAAATGGCACGATGAACTCTCTCTGATATAGGTACACTCAGACAATGAAGGCCATCAGTTTAACTGGGAAAAAGTAACCATAGTAGCCCAAGCCAAACATAGGCAAGCATGGGAATTCCTACAGGCATGGTTCTCCACCCATATTTGAATCAACATACATTTAGAATTGCTAACCACTGAGCCACCGCACCACCCTTGTTTGTAAATGGGCTGCTTCTGTATCTGAGATTCACACATATATTCAGGACTTGGATATGGAAAGGGAATGTGCTACAGCTTTGTTTTTGGATGACAGAAAAATAGGTGGGGAGGCAAGTAGCAGGGATCACAGAAAGAGTCTGAGTGAGAAAAAAACTTGGCAGGTGGTATATAATGTGGGAGATGTGAGTCCATGCACTTTGGCAAAATGAATAGAGGAGCTGAATATTACTTAAGTGGAGAAAGGCTGCAGAAAGCTTCAAAACAGATGTATTTGGGAGTCTTCATGCATAAATAATCAAAAGCTAACTTAATAGCTCAGTAGGTAATAGGAAGGCAAAATGGGCTGTTGGCCCTTATTTTAAAAGGAATGGAGTATAAAAGTAAGGAAATCTTGCTAAAATAAAAATTAGTTGCTTATTTTTGGCCACCTAGGTCTCTATAATTCTATGACATTAGTTAGACTGCACCATGAAAACTGTGAACTGTTTTGGTACCATTATCTAAGGAAAGATATACTGGCATTGAAGGCAGTTCAGAGTAGGTTCACTAGGTTGATCCTGGCTATAGAGGGATTGTGTTATGAGGAGATGTTGAGTAGGTTGGGCCTCTATTCATTGGAATATAGAAAAATGAAAGGTGACCTTATTGATACATGTAGGATTCTTAAAGGACTTAACAGGATAGATGAAGAAGTGTCATTTCCCCTTATGGAGGAGTCCAGCAACAGAAGGCAAAATCTCAGAATAAGAAGTCATCCATGTAAAACAGAGATGGGGAGATCCTTCTTTCAGGGGATAGTGAATCTGCAGAATCCTTTACCATAGACCACTATTGAGGCTGGAAACTAAAATATATTCAAGGCTGGGATAGACAGATTTTTAGTCAATAAGGTTATTGGGAAAAGGCAGGAAAGCAGTGTTGAGGATTATCAGACCCACCATGATCTCATTGAATGGAGGAGCAGACTCAATGGGTGAATGGTATATTTCAGTTTTTGCCTATGTTTTATAGTCTTCTAGTCTACAATTATACCTACCTAGATCATACTTTGCTATGAAATTATTAATTAGTGCTGTCTCATTACATGTAACCAGATATAAAATAGCATGGTCCATGGTTAGTTCTAGAGTATACATTCTAAAAAAAATTCTCTATGAACTCATTCTGTAGGCTTCCTATGTCAATTTAATTTTTCTAACCAACATTAAGGTTAAAATCTAACAGTAGTTTTGCAATGCTTTTCTAATGGGTCAGTGTGAAAACTGATGGTTCATATGGCTTTACAGAAGATTACTTTTGACTATGATTTAATCTTAATAGCTTGTAGCTTCATGTTTTGAGATGGGTGATAACAACATTGAATTATAATTGTAACTGCACCAATGTAAAATAATAGAAAACAGGATATTTTAAAAAGGTTTGATTTGATATCAGTGAGAAAAATCTTAATTCCTTCTGTCCAGAAATAAACATTTTCGTCGTATCAAAGAATATCACATTACAGAAGCAAGCCATTGGTGTCATCAATGTGTACTACGATTTTTCTTGAGACGCATGACATCATATAATTGCATTGTTTGCTTCCTATAAATTGGAAATATTGAATCTCTGACTTTTCATCACAGTTGTTGATAATTTGGTCACTCCTATATGATGCTCCAAAATTATTTTCATGGGACGGTTATGTAGTCACAAGATGTGCCTGCAATTCACAATTCTACCTTTCATGGTGCTGTTGTACTTTACTCAGCCTGTTCCTTCAAGAACTGCAGCAGGAGAAAAATGCTGGAAAATGCACATCTATAGAAAGAACAAATAAATTAAAATTTTGGGTATAAAATAATCCACAGTCATAACATTATCTTGTTTGTTCTCTGCACAGGTACACAGAACTTTCTGAATTGTTGCAGGACATTTTGCTTTTGTCTCAGACTTTCAGCATCTGCAGATTTCTTTGAATAAATTTGTATACCCCATAGTTCTAATCTGATAGTATTTTCTCTGGTTCTGAGTTTTAAAAAATACATATTCTAATCTTTGCTCATTCAAATTTCAAGTCATTTATATCCTTGCAACCTGAGGGATAAACCAGTTAAAAAAAAAACAAAAATATTTAGAAATGAACATACTGGTTATACTCGTTCTTAATTTTAAAGCATACAAGACGTGTCAAATAAGTATCTCTCATTCACCAGTTTTATTGGGTTTTCCTTATGGAATTTCTGCTGTCAGTCTTTCCAGCTCCTTTCTTAGATGTTGCTCCGTCTACTCCACCAGTATTCAATGCTACTTTCAGTAAACTACATGCTATGATAGAGTTTACCACCACACAAGCATTCCTCATGTTGTAACTCTATTCAACCTGACATATTTCTCAGTGCTTATATGCCAGAACCAGACCTGTCCATTGCCGTTTTTTATCAACAGCTATATTCTCGTCCTTTACATTCCACCATCGAAAATCATTAAAATCTGACTTTAAAGCATAGCCAATTGACGTGGACATGGAGGCAGAAACTCTCAAGCAATTCAGTGTGGCACTGCAGGAACATAGCAGGTCAGGCAGCATCAGAGAAGCAGGAAAGTCGATGTTTCAGGTTTACACCCTTCATCGGTCCTGAAGAAGAGTGTAAACCCAAAATGTCGACTTTCCTGCTCCTCTGATGCTGCCTGACCTGATTTGTTCCTGCAGCTTCACACTGTATTGACTCTGACTCCAGCATCTGCAGTTCTTGCTATCTCCAAACTCTCAAGCAATTTTTTCTGCGCAAAGTGTGGATTACAAACTCATCCCAGCATTTATTTTTGTCCATGGGAAACCTTTAAAAGTCACTGAACTTACTCAAAGTTGAAAGCAGCCTCTTTATTTCAATGTGTGATAACGTCTAGATTGCATACCACACATCAGAGTGAACACTGCCCTCAAAACTAAGAGTACCTTGCCTCCAGCCTCCAGAATGAGCAACGTGCACAATACTTTGCAACTTGGAGGTAAAGCAGATATTCTAAATGTGCCTTTAGTGATGAAGGATCCGACATTGGCATTGAAATTAAAGTGTCTCACCATGCCCTGACAAACATTGGTAAGAACAGCAATAATGGTCCCCACCACTTGAGAAGATAGACTTACATCGATTTTCACTATTTTAGTTATTAACATTATAAACTCCCACCCTCCTGTCTCACATTTCATTTTCTTAGCCCAATAATTTAATAATTGTCTAATTTGAAATGGCCTTTCAATTGAAGAGCAGAGCAGGCTTAATGAGCCAAATGGTCTATTCCTGCTCCTACCTCTTATGATCTTTTACCAAGTTACAGTGATCAGTTTCACAAGCGATCCACTAATATTTATTTTCTTTTCAATTATTATCCAATTTCATTTAATTGAATTTATGGGCTCTGCTTCTCCATGAGAAGTTCCATATTCTACCAGTGTGACAAAGAAATAGATTATAATCTCTCCATTCATTCTGTTTGCTTTTATTTTCTTACAAATTTGCCCTGTACACTTCTCTTTCACTCAGAAAAGTATTTGAATCATTATTTTATGGAACTAACGTTTCAGCATTTAAGTATTTGAATTTTCTCAAGATTTCAGTTTTGAAGATCGAATAAGCTATTGATCAAACTTAAATTGTTTTTGTGGAATGCCTCCACCATTCTTGTTATTTAAAGGGAGGTTACTTCCTTACACTCTGGACAATGCAATACTAAAAGAATATTCACGTATGTATTCTAAAGAACAACAGGATTTTCATTGTTCAGTAGCTCCGTGGGAACAGAAGGCTATAGCCCTGTCATAATTTGTGGTACCAACTAGTGATCACTCGTAGTTGAGGTAATTTGCTTCTTTCAACCCTCCTTTCAATGCTGAGTCTAAGAGCCTATCTAAATTGTGGTATGAGAGGATAAATGTCCTTGAACCATTAACTTATATATTAAGTGTTACAGTTTTTATGAAAACTAGATTTTCCTTTCCAACATCAACATGGTGAAATCCGTATTTATGTACTTTTTGAGGAAACTTTTCACGTCCTCAGGAATATTCGATTATCAAACTGACCTCAAGCTAACTGCAGAATTTCACTATTTCCTTCAACATTGTGTAATTCAAGTAGTACAGATGCTGTTCTACTCCAAATAGAATATTTACTGCTGGATTTTCTCCTCAACGTTTTTGACATGAACATGATTGTCAGTCAACGTACATATGTACACTGAATAAGCACCAGGGACATGAACAGTTATTGGAAAGTAAATTACTGAGCTATTCATGGTTCTACAATAGCACATGCTATCCCGCAGACTGAGGTGGCAGTGGGCACAAATGATTTCTGTATTCAGTGATTCTTACTGACTGAAAATGATGTCATCTTTTAAATCAAATAATATTTGTATTATTAATGACCTGTTTTAATGCTATTAACTTTTATTTCCAGCTAGCTTTTTGTCAATTAATCATGCCAAATTACACTGGTTTTATCATGTACCTGTGTAATTACAGCACTATCATGGTGCATGACCATCACCTCACAGGTAATTAAAATTGTGGTTTGGAAACTTTAGGGAATTGAATCAAAAACAGGTAGTAAGTGGAAGGAGAGGTAATAAGGAATGGATATGCCAATTATTTCTTTTAATTGGCTGGTAATTAAATAGTAACAGTCACTCTATAATTAATATACTATTTAGAATATAAGTTATAAAATCTGGCAAATCAATTTGCATTTTTTATTTTCAGTCTTTCCCTTGTTTCAATACAAATTGAACTTTGCCCAATTGTTAACATCATGGGATTTTACAGCATAGAAGCCCATTCAATGCACTGGGCCTGTGTTGGGTTTTTGCTAGAGCATTCCAAATTAATCTCACAGCCTTGGATTCTATCCATAGCCCTTTGTCTTTCTCTGTTTTGAATATTTATCTCTTTTCCTTTATAGTTTCCATCTTGACCATTCCCTTTAGCAAAATCCTGCACACTCTACGAACCATCAGTAGAAAGCCATTTCTGCCCATCTCTTTCATTACTCCCTGAGTGATCATTTTCATTTCATGACCCTTTCTTGCTGAATCCCTAACCCATTCGTTATTTGCCCATCAATAGGTTTGTAATTATTTTAAAAACAAAAGTGTTAAATCTTCTCTTATGAAACAGCCATTTGATCCAACAGGTCTAAACTGCTGTTTACATTCTAGATGTGCCTTCTCTCACTCTAGTTACTTCTTATCAATCTCGGCTCTGATTATTACAGTCTTCTATTTATATTGTTCCAGCCCACTTGGGAAAGTGCACTGAATCCCAAGTCCTACTACTCATAGGCCCTCCCCAAAGGTTAATGATTTAATCAAATCAAAGTCTTTGATTTATCTGTTGGTTTGAACCAAGCTAAACAGAAAACATTGAACACGTTCCTGTACTCAACAAGAACTATTATTACAGATAAATAATAAATTCTGATCACAAGTAAGCAGCTATGAAGCATCAAAACGCGAGTCTACTGGTCAAAGGTGGAGAGAGAAAATAGACTGGAAACACAGTTCAATAGCACCAGTCCAACTGATCCATTGAAATGCATCTGTTGCTTGCTAAGACCTTTTGTTTTTCAATCTCCTTTCTCCAAGTTCTTTCACTTCTTCACAAGAAGCGCAGGGTGAAGGGTAACAAAGAGTCCCAATTACTGGTTAAAGGGAAACACTTATACACCTCACAGCAACTGGTGGGAGAAAATAACTGGTTTCCTTCAGGCTTCAGGTATGTTCACTACTTTAAGAGACACACACAACCTACGTTTCCAGCAGACTGATGGCTTCTCCCTGTCTTGCTCACACACACACACACACACACACACACACACACAAGATCCCAGTGCAGAACTTGTTCACCATGGTAGAACCCAGCTTCTGGTTCCTGAATTGAGGAAATTGGGAGGGTTAACAACAAGAAGATCACCTGTCAAATTAAAAAGAGAAGAAAAAATACATTAATATGAAAGATGATCGACGAGCATTGGAATGACCTCATGTAGCTTGGGGAAAGGTGAAAGAGAATGGAAGGTATGGCTGTAACTTGGAAGAGACAGTGAGAAAAATTAAGAAGGATATTAAACAAGGCTATTCAACTAAATAGCCACAACTGTTTGCAGTGGAGATAATATTGGAGGTCAAAGAAAAGACATTGGGCTATTCAGTTCCAGTTGCTTTGAGATTTTTGGAATGTTTTTGACCACAAGACCTAACAAGTTTCTCCACCTTATCATACCAAACTGGCCTTAGCAATAGAGTGCCATGACCTTCTCATGTCTGATTTTTGGCCTTCTTACCATGTTACGTTTCTGGAACAACTTATCATGCACTGGAAATCCCTGAAATTTACTGGCATCCTGTGTACTCTTGCCAACTTAAAGAGCCTGTTGTGCATTGGACAAGCACAGTTAGTGCTGAAGCTGCCCTGCACGGTTGCTGACATTTGACCCAAACAAGGCAGACCAGAAGAAGTCACCACTTCACCCTGCCTGCAGAGTGCTGAGGCTCCTACTGGATGGGCTGGTGTTGATATGAAATTTCCTGTTCCCCTAGGACTAGGAGTGGAGGTCACAATGCCAGACCATGCCAGCCGTGTTGGGAATTAACTCCCTGATTAAAGCTGTCTAAGGAAAGCTGTGCAATGCAGGAAGAAGTTCAAAGTCCTTCTCCACTCTGCCAGTTTAAGTTCCATCACCTTTTCTCTAATCCCTCACACTCACTCTATCTCTGCTACTGTACCCATTTCCCACGAAGGCTCCTGCTCTACCATTTTCATCACTGCCTGCAACATCTTCCTCCAATCTCGACACCACTAACCCTTTCTGCTCCATACTCACTTGCTTGTGACACCTTTCCACCTGCACCAACAGTGATAAGTGTACCGCCCACTTGCATTTCCATAATACCTGCCTTTCTCATTCCAGGAGGAAAACACACTACAATAAAACAAAATGATTCAGGATGAGTGGTGTACTGGCCGTCATTTGGCTCTCTCCCCCCTGACAAGGAGAGGATCCTAACTCTGAATGCCTCAAGCAGAGCTATGATTAGTATAAGAGGCTGCCTTAGACTTACTGTGCCAGGATACCCTGAGAGAAGACTATCCCCCTTTACTGGACTGAAGCCTGCTGATAACTGTGGCAGGCTTCCTGGCTTTGTGAGTATGCAAAATGGCACGGCAAAATAGTTACAAAATGATCATAGTTCCTCTGGCTGTAAGGGTAAACCACAAAAAGCCAAGGCAATGGAAGGCAGGGATGCTGCGAGCATTTGAATAGGTTCAGAGTGAGTGAACACTGTGACAGGGAGCGAACAGCCCAGAGATGCAGTCTGGTCCAGTCGATGGGTGAGTATTCCCTGAGCACACAGTGTCCTTGCTGCAGCATTACAATGATAAATACCATTGCATCCAAGTGCAGAAGTGTCCTTGTAAGTGGATCAGAGAAGGAACATGAGGGTTCCTACAGGCTGGCACATATCAGATACCAATGTCCATGGACATGTGGTGCATATAGCCAGCACCCATGGAGCATGCCCTTAGATTTTTATACCCAGCTTCCAACATGGCGGTCATTTGGAGGCACCTTGTTATACAAGAGGGTGCTGATTGGTTGGACCATCATTGATGTAAAGATGCAGCAAGAACACTTATTTGTCAACTGTAATTCTCAGACAGAACAGGTAGATTCTGATTGGTCACCATGTTGCCGGGGGTAGAACAGAGTGTGGCTATATCCATGACCATTTTTTAAAAATGTATCAATATTTGTACAACTCCCTTTTGCCTACTTAAAACAGGGCCCTGAGTATTTTTCACAAGAGAGGTGATGGCCTAGCAGCTTTGTTGCTGGACAAATAATCCAGATATCCAGGTAATGTTCTGGGAACCTGAGGCCAAATCCTGCCACGGCAGACAGTGGAATTTGAATTCAATAGAAAAGATCTGGAATTAATCCATTGTTGATTGTTGTAAAAACCGAATAGTGTCCTTTATGGAAGGAAACTGTCATCCTTAACTGGTATGGCCAGCCTCCAGACGAGTGACTACAGACCCACAGCAATATGGTTGACTCTTAACTGCTCTCTGGACAAACGTTGACTTAGTCATTGATGCCCTTATCCCATGAATGAATTAAAACAAAATTTGCAAATGCATCACATTGCAAGCCCTGCTGATGATCTTAAAGCTGTTCAAATTTATGAGATACCTATTCTTTCCAGGGTAATGTGGGTAGTCTGGGTGCCGGTCAGGTCCAAAAATGGAGGCTGTAGGTCCTTTATGAGTTCTGGTGACGTGCAGTGAGTGATAATTTGATCAGGGGATCTGTTATTATGCAGGATAGTTTTGATATGCTGTATCTCAGCATCAAGCTTACGCAGTGAGCAGTTGACTGCATCTAGATTGTCATGATATAGTGACATAGTGCATGCATCAATGGCTTCTTTGAGTGACATGTTGATAAATAACCTCAGATTCCCCTGGAAGGGGAAGGTGGCTCATAAATTTGAACAACAGGTGAAGCTAACTGTCTGATATTGCTACTTTGCAGTAGATCAATAATTGTTTTTTGCCAGTATCAGCATCAGGTGATGTCAAAATAACACATGGACACGTTATTGCTCTCAAAATGTAGCTCTTACATTATCTCAGCGAATGTGAAGGAAACCTTTCCTGTGAATGTAAACAGATAGATATGTAGATAGGCACTCAGGATTGTGATGTGATGAGAAGTGCCGGAATTAATTTTAATAAGCCAAAAAGGCGATTAATTCTGCAAATTGGAGTGCATCCTTTGGTTTGAATTTCTTCATTTTTAAAAATTTTCTTTGCTGTTACATATTACCAAATGCTTTGCTAAATGTTTCCCTCAGTATTAACATTGATGGGATTTCCATTTCAATAAGTGGGAAGCTGGCTAAGTTCCAAGTTAAACAGTTATGCAATTCTTCATTTATTTTTCCGTTTATGCTTAAAGTATATTTCGGGTGCTTTTCAATCACACCATGGGGAAATGTTTATTTTAAAGGAGGCAATTGAACTATTTCCAATATCACAGACAAACTAAGCATAGAGGAAATCAATCCAGGTTGGTCATTTTCACCTTCACGGGCTGAGCAGTAAAGTGACCAAGTTGCATGTGTGTATTATTCAGGTTGATGCTCCAGTGCTGAATCGAACGGATGTTGCACTTTCAGACATGCCCTCAGTCAAATGAAATGTTAAGCTGAAGCCCCATCTGCTCACTCAGGTGTATGTTAAAGATCACAGATCGCAGAAATATAGTGGAGTTCAAGCAACACCATGAAAGTTTGATCAATTGATCATTTATTTTGTTGCTGTTTATCAAAACTTTCTGTTTGCAAATTTGCTACTACATTTCCCTATCATATAAATGAATTCTGTACTGTATCAGTTGTAGAACACTTTGGAATATTCTGAGGAAGTAATAAATGTAATAGAAATGTAAGTTGGTCTGTTTTAATTGATGTCCTTCATGGATCTAACAGCTTTCTTCACCAGGATGTCACCAAGAAATTGGGAAATATCAACTTTAACAAATACTTTGACATAAATAAGGAGGTGGGAAAGACCAAAAGATACCTTACCTATTGTCACCACTAGTCTAGATTTACAGGGTGCTTAAATTCAATAGCACCCCTCAAAACAAAAACTGATCTGGACTAGCCATATTTTCTAATTAAAAAAAAAATCACTCATGGCATGTGTATGCCACTGGCTGTGCCAGCATTTATTGCCCATTCCTTGTTGGCTTTGAGAAGGTGATAGTGTGCTTCCTTCTTGAACTGCTGTTGAGGGTAGACACACAATATCACTAAGGTAGGAATTCCAGGATTTTGATTGAATAACACAGAAAAATGGTGAAATAATTCCAAGTCAAGATGGTGAGCGGCTTGGAGGGGAACTTGCAGCTGGTGGTGTTCCCATATAGCTGTTGCCTTTGTCCTTGCAAGGTGGAACTGATTGTGGGTTTGGAAGGTGCTTTATAAAGGGCTTTGGTAAATTTCTACATTGCCTCTTGTGTATGGTATACATTGTTCCTACTGAACATCAGCTATGGAGAGAATGGATTTTTATGGATCTGTTGCCAACCAAACAGGCTGCTTTGTTCTTGATTTTATCAAACTTTTTTTAGTGTTGGCGCTGCGCTCATCCGGGCAAATGTAGAATATTCTGACACAGTGAGAGTGTCTCTTATGAGATGGGCATTTACTTGCATTTGTGTAGTGCGAATGTTACTTGTCACTTGTCAGTGCAAGCCTGGATACTGTCCAGGTCTTGCTGCATTTGATCATGGACTGCTTCAGTACCTAAGAAGTCACAAATGGTGCTGGACATTATGCAGTCATTAGTGAACATGCCATTTCTTATAATGGAGAATAGCTTTAAGGTGGTTGGGCCTAGGAATAAACACTGGCTACAAGAGAAAATCAGAGACACAGAATCCTGAAGTGATCAACCTACATCCTGACTCCCCAAAGCCTGCCCATCATCTACAAGGCACAAGTCAGGAGACGAAACTCCCCATTTTCCTAAATGACTGCAGCTCAATGGGTTCACATGAATAGTAAATGCCTTCAAAGACACTATCCCAACAATTGCTTCATCCTCACTCATTGCTGTACGTACAACAACCAACTCACTCATTAACGATCACAGTCAATCACAACTCATAACTGACATCCATAGATTCATCTGCTGAAAGTCAGTATAATATTCAATGGAGAGAGATTGCAGCATTCTATGGTAGAGAGCAATCTGGGCTTCTTGGTTCAAGAATTACAAGAAGTTAGTATGCAGGTACAGCAGATGATTAAGAAAGAAAATAGACATATCGTCATTTTGTAAAAGAACAATAAGAGTATAAATGTAGGACTACATTACTACAGCTATAAAGTACATTAGATAGGCTGCATCTAGAGTATTGGGCACAATTTTGTTGTTGTTATTTAAGAAAGGATATAATGCATTAGGAGCAATTCAAAGATGGTTCATGAGATGAAAGAGTTATCTTATCAGGAAACATTGAACAAGTTAATTCTATATTCATTAAAGTTGAAAGGAATCAATGGCAATCTTGTTGAAACATGTATGAATAGGAAGGTTCAGAGGGATATTTGGCCAAATGCTAGCAAATGGGCTAAATTAATTTAGGATATCTGGTCAGCATGGATGAGTTGGTCTGAAGGGTCTGTTTCCATGCTGTATATCTCTATGATTCGCAAATCCTTAAGGGACCTGACAGGGTGGTTGCTGCGTAGATGTTTCCCCTTGTAGGAGAGTCTAGATCTGGGCAACGCAGTTTGAAAATTGGGAGCCTGTCATATAAGACTGAGAGGAGGAGAGCTTTTCTTTCTCAGAGAGTTGTTGGCATTTGGAGTGTTGTTTTCCTGAGAACAGTGGAGTCTGGGTAATTGAATATATTCAAGGCTGACTTAAATAGAGGAGATGTTGTATACATACTTGACTTACCAATATACAAATGATTGTCCCTGGCGGGGGGAGGTAGTCAGGTACAGTTGTTTGTAATTAGTCAGTTCTACAGGCTATAGCCATTTAGCATAGACCTAGTTATTATATCTTATGTGATAACAATGTTTCTTACTTAATATTAATGTAGATAACCAGTCTTGAAGTAATATAATTTATTATTTTACTGTTATGTAACAAATGGCATATTATTTCTATAGAAGACTTATTAGTGATTAATCTTTCACCACCTCATATCAGTTAGTCTCCAACACCAGTATTATAAGAAAGATTGGTGTCAGCAAGTCTACCAAAGAAGATCCCAGCAGAACAAGGTGCCAGTAGCAGATATCCATTACATCATTCTGCCAGAAGCGCAGAGTGCTGTCTAAAGTGAAGAAGTCACCAGAAGTGCAAAGATTGCACAGCACGAAAAGCAGAGAAAATAAAGAAAAGAGTTACTTCTTTAAGAATACCTCTTTAAATTGTGAAAGCTAAAGTTGTAATAGTCTTAGCAGACCACAGGGCTGCTCTGTTGTTAGAGAGAGAGAGAGATGACTCGTGGCAGTTTAAACTGAGGCTCAGCACAGCTCAGGCAAGGGGAAAGGTTGAGAAGAAGAATCCTTCAGCTGATGCATCAAATTAGGAACAGAAGCCCGGCCAACAATTACAGCAACAGCAGCAGAGATGGCAGCCAGTCACTTCAGTCAGCACATCAGCCTTGCTCTAAAGCTCTCATTAAGCCCGTCTGGCAAATAAATGGGCAACATTGGAGTCCACTATCTCCTCAGCTATCTCCTTCAGACGTCTATAGTATAGTCCATCTGGTCCAGCTGATTTATCTGCCTTCAGACCCTTCAGCTTCCCCAACGCGTTCACCTCACTGATGGCCACAATACTCACCTCTGCCCCTTGACTGTCTTTGAAGTTCTGGTATGTTGCTGATGTCTTCTGTGAATACTGATGCAAATCACTTATTCAGTACTGTCAGCATTTCTTTGTTTTCATTACCATTTCTCCATCCTTATTTTCTGGTAGTCCATTGTCCACTCTTGCCTCTCTCTTACCTTTTAGATATATACAAAATACTATTTTTTTAATATATATATTGCCAGCTAACTTACCATTATATTTCATTTTCTCCCCTCCTTATGGCTTTTCTAGTTGTCCTCTGGTAGTTTTTAAAGTTTTCCCAATCCTTTGGCTTCCTACTCATTTTCACCACATTATAAACTCTCTCCTTTTGTTTTTATGCTGTCCCTGACTTGCCTTTTTGCCATGGTTGACTCATTGTCCCTTAAATGTTTTGTTTTCTTTGGGATGAATTTCTGCTATGCCTCCTGAATAACTCCCAGAAACATCAGCCATTGCTGCTCCAACATCTTCACTGCTAGGCTCTCCTTCCATTCAACTTTGACCAGCTCCTCCTTTATGTCTTTGTAGTTGCCTTGACTCAATTGTAATACCATTACATCTGATTCCAGATTCTCCCTCTCAAAATGCAGGAAGAAAGAACGAATATCATTTACTAAAGGATTTAACTCAATTTACAACACCTCAAATGCTTCAAAATTCTTTCAATGCTTTTTTGAATCAATATCTTTACAACAGACATTTTCAAAAAAGCTTTTACAGTTTATAATATCGAGAAAACGTTTTCAAAGAAGATTTGACAAAAGAAGCTTTAAAACAACGAATTAAAATTTAAAGCTTTATTAGAAGTTATTATTTTTAATTTTCAGTAATTAACATTTAATTCTAATTTCATAAAAATTATTCAAGCTGGAAATTCTCTGACAAAGTTTATATAAATTAAATTGAAACCATAAACCAAAGTTAAAGAATAATAGCTAAAGATGTAGTAGAAATTGAATAATTTTTTTAAACATTCAAAATTTACATTGAGCAATTTAATTTAAACAAGAGAATGAGGAAATTATTGCACCTTGAGGCAGATTCAAGATTGCTGATACTTTGTACAGAGTATTAAATTGATCCAGAGAGAAGAATCAATTTGTAAGATCAAGGTCTGCACATCAAACCACAAGCAGAACAAGTTAACACAAACTGCTTTATTTTGTGGGACCTTTAGCAGACCCATGTTAGCAACAGCCAAATAGTTGAAGAAGACATTGGTATCTTGATGATGTTTAAAAACATTTGAAAACTATTTTACATGAAAAGCCAGTTACATTGTGGAAAGAGCAAGAATCAATAAAACAATAAAGTTTCCAAGAGAACCTGTTGAAAACTTCATCATTGCTCTTTACACATTGTCAGAACTTGTGAATCTGGAGCATTGTGACTAGAACTTATTAGAGATAGATTTGACATTGGTATTTCTGATTCATCTCTTGCAGATCCATTATGACTGAAGGAAGATTTCGCAATGGAGAAAGCAGTAAGATTATATTAGAAGCTGAGATACAAAGAATCCACAGAAACATCTGGAAATAAGGAAAAAATTTACTCTAGAAGATCATTCAACCCTACTAATCTCACAAAGTACAAATATTCCAAATGATCACATGACAAACCAATGGAGACAGCTCAAACCTTTAATGTTGGGAGCCATTGTCCAAGATATCGAGGGAAACAAAACACTCACAATGTCCAGCTTGTTCACAAGGAGGTCACTTTTGCAGGAAAGTGGAACATTTTCGAAAATATTCAACAGTTTCAATGTGTGCAAAAAACAGAAACAATCCCTAAACACCTGAAACAATCCTGGTTACAAAAAATTCAAATACAAGCACAATTTGGAAAAAAAAATCAGACTCCCAAGATATATATTCATGAAACAATATATTTTAGATGATGAGATACCTCTTTCAGAAGCAATACCAAAGCTATTCTTAGGGGAATTAGACAGTCCATCTGAACCAGACACGAGAGAGCTCATCTATATTAATGGCATCCAATGCAATTCAAATTTGATACAGGACCAAATGTCACTTTATTTTTATTAGTCATTCATGGGATATGGGCATTGTTTGCTATGCCATCCATAATTGCCCAGACAGCAGTTAAATTGCTGTGGGTCCGGACTCACTTATAGGCCAGACTATATAAGAATGGCAGATCTCCACGATGCCACTGCCTCCATGTTATCTGACGGAACATCTTTAAAAAAACATGAGGTACAATCAATGTTATATGGGACAGGCAAAACAATTGCTAAGACTAAAAGAATTTTAAACGTTTATTTCAGGCATAATAATCATCAGTTCTCACAAAATGCATACATCATCCTGAACCAGAAGGCTTCACCTCTAAGCAGGAAGGCATGTTTTGCTCCAAAAATCTTAACATTTGAAGATGAATTCCACACATTAAAGAAGCCATCTGTCATTGACCAACTTGAAATATGCCAGCAAGAACAAGATTTGCTGGGTCTCAGAAGAATGTTGGTTGAACTCAGAAAGGAGCCCTCATCAACTGAGATCATTCACCTTGGTTATAAATTATTGTTTCACATTACCTTACTGATTAAAAATATATCTATCTTAGTCTTGAATATACTTTATGACTCAGCATCAATGTCTCTCTATGGTAGATACTACAAATTTTACTGAGCTGAAAGAATTGTTTGATTTTTCCTCCCCTTTGAGCAAATCTCAGGTCTTGACATCCAGAGATTTTGGTAACCATTGATGAGTAAGACTTTCTTAGTACAATCAATCCAGAGGACATGCTGTTTAGAGAAGAGATTGTTAATATTACTCAACCAGTGTCTCTGACAACGACAAGACCAAATAACAATCTGATGTCAGCTAAAAAAAAATGTCATTGCAGAAGATCTTGACCTAAATCTATCTTCAGTGTCCCCTAGATTCATCTGTAAAGCCTCAACGGCAATATCTAACTTATAGGTGTGAGTTTTCTTGATGGATGAGAATAATTCCAGTGAATGATCTTAAGGTACAGGAACTGAGGTATGATGATTGAGGAGTGGTGCATGCTAATGCTGGTTCAGCATGATCCCCATCTTTCACTACAGACAGCTTTCTCCTTTCATGATGGCAATCTGTAATTAGTGGAGTAGTGAAAAGTGATGGGCCACAATTATTTACAATGTATATTAATGACTTGGACAAGGAAGGTGAAAGGACTATGGCCAAGTTTACTGATGACACAAAAATAAGTGGGAAGGCAAGTGGTGAGGATGCTACAAATACTCTGCAGAGCAATATAGACAGAATAAGTGAGTGAGCAAAATCTTGGCAAATGGAAGATGATGTGGGAAATGTAAGATTATGTATTTTGATAGGAAGAATAGAGGAGATGACCGTTATTTAAACATTGAATGCATAAAGTTGCAGCACAGACCGATTTTTCAGCCCTTATCTGTGAATCACAAAAAAGGTAGCTTTCAAGTTCGGCAGGTAATAAGGAAGGCAAATAAATTGCTGCTTTTGTTTCAAAAGGAAAGGTGTTAAAATAGAGAAGTCTTGTTCAAACTATATAAGGCACTACACAGACCATGCCTAGAAGACTGCAAACAGTTTTGGTCCCCTTATTTAAGGAAAGATATGTTGCTGTTAGAAGCAGTCCAGAGAAGGTTCACTAGGTTGATCCCAGGCTTGAAGGGGTTGTCTTATGAGAAAATGTTGACTAGTTTGCACCTGTATAAATTGGAATTTAGAAGACTGAGGGAAGATTTTATGGAAAAATGTATGATTCCAAGCAGGCTTGACTGCAAGAGAGATGGGGAGAGATTGTTATCCCTTGAGGAAGAGTTTAGGACCAGAAGACTTTATCTCAGTTAGGGCTCGCCCAATTAAGACGGAGATGAGAAGGAATTCCTTCTCTCAAAAGTAGTGAATCTGTGGAATTCTTGACCATAGACAGACATCATTGCTGGGTCATTAAGCATATTCAAGGCTAAAATAGACACATTTTTAATCAGTAAGGGAACCAAGGGTTATTGGGAAAAGGCAGGAAAGTGGAGTTGAGAATTGTCAAGTCAGCACTGATTACATTGTTTGGTGAAGCAGTTTCAATGGGTGAATGGCCTACTCCCTTTCCTACATCTTATGGTTTTATGGCAAATAAAAAAGAACAAAATCCTTGAAGAATGTTGCATACACCAAACAGAGAGCTAAGAGCCAACTGTGTAAGCATAATTCTAATAGAAGCAGAAAAGGTACCAAGCCAGCTCAGTCAGCTTGGAGGTGAATTGCTTCAAGTTTGTCTCTGCTCTCTCTGGCTAAGTGGAACTTTTTTGTTTGTTAATGTATATGCTGAGAAGCTTTGAAAGTGGCCAAGATGGATCATCCACTCGTCTCTTCTGGCTGAAGGTTGTTGCAAATGTTTCAGCCTTATCTTTTCCACTGATGTGCTGAGATTCCCCATCTTTGAGGATGGGGATATCTGTGGAGTCTCCTCCTCCAACAAGTTGTTTAATTCTCCACCACCATTCATGACCGGACGTGGCAAAACTGTACAGCATAGATCTGATCCAATGGTTGTGGGATCGCTGAGCTCTATCACTTGCTTACTTATGCTGTTTGGCATGCAAATACCCCTGTTTTGTAGCTTCACCAGTTTGACATCTCATTTTTAGTTATGCCTGGTGCTGCTCCCAGCATGCCCTCCTACACTCTTCACTGAATCAGGGTTGACCCCTAACTTGATGAGAATAGCAGAGTAGGGGATATGTCACGGCATGCGCTTGCAGATTTTGTTGGACGACAGTTCTGCTGAATTGTAGCACCTTGTGGATACTCAGTCCTGATTTGCTGGATCAATTTGAAGTCTGCCCAATTTAGCATGATAATAGTTCCACACAATAGTGTGTGAGGTATTATCAATGTGAAGGCAGGACTTTGTCTCTACAAGGATGGTGTGGTGGTCACTTTATCGCTACCGTTATAGATAGATGCATCTGAAGTAAGCAGCTGGGTAAGGACATTGCCCTGTCTTTATCTCTTTGACAGATATCCTAGCCTTTCTTATTATCTTCATTATCACCTTCCTCCAGAGAGGTTTCCCCTTGCTCTTGAAACTCCTTCTCAGCCAATACATCCTTTATTCTGGAGAGTGAGATTATCTGGTATAAACTGGCAGTGTCTGACTGGTCCAGGCATTGGAACCTCATCTTCAAGAGGCCTATTACCTGTTCATCAATGGCCCTGGTCTAAGCATTGACAGTTGTCTCTCTCCTCAGCAGGAGTATGAGGATTTCTCAAAGGGATCATTAGCCAAGCAGGGAGGGACATTGCAGGGTGTTTCCCATTGTGTGGGTCATTTAGCCTTTCTGAGTACAGCCTTTCTGAGCCACACTGAAGTATGATGAATAATGCAATCCACACAGATTCAGATTCAGAATAATAAGAGTGTGCTCAATGTATATGGTGAATCTCAATGTGGCACAACCGATGTT
The DNA here is from genome assembly GCF_021869965.1 of Rhincodon typus. Taxonomy (NCBI): domain Eukaryota; kingdom Metazoa; phylum Chordata; class Chondrichthyes; order Orectolobiformes; family Rhincodontidae; genus Rhincodon; species Rhincodon typus. Next base: position 76,695,230 of record NC_063334.1, on the reverse strand, counting down.
AAATGTTCTTATATGGGTACTACCAAAACAGGTGACTTCCCTTTGGACTTCACTGAACTGAGCCCCTCCAGATTCCCTTACGTATGGTTGATAAACTCCTAAAGTTACCTGAGGTCCATTCAGGAGATGCAGGACACCTGTCTGTACGGCGTTGGGCATTCTGCAGGCTACCGATGAAATGTCCTATCATGTCTTCTCTGGTCGAAGTCCTTGGGGCTATATCCATTCCTTGGGACATGCAACTTCCTTAGAGAGAGAGAGATAGATGCTGCCCTGGTATACTGATCTTGTTGAGCTGTGTGCCATGTGTATCTTTCTTTCTTTCTTTCCCCATCCTTTTCTGAGACTGCTCCACTCGTGCCATTTTCTAACTGCAGTACTAAGCCTGAAAACATTTAGTTATTGTCTCAATTGCACCCCTGGCCAGAAAACCTTGTTTGTATGCAAAATCTTTTCCCACCTTGCGTTGCTGGAATTACAGAACAATGGAAATTCCTGATTTGAATATTTTACAATGTGTGAGCTGCCTTCCCACGAGCTCTGTTGTCTCCTTATATCAAGCTAGTGGATGTCATTCTCTCCCTAGCCAATTTGGAGCCAGCAATTAGGTGATCAATGTCTCTGTTGGGTTGGGTTGGTTTTGTTTTATATTTGAAAATCTTAATCCTTTCTGGTTTTGGGAAACGCAGCTTGTGTTTTAAAGAAAAACCAAAAGAACTGCAGATGCTGTAAATCAAGAACAAAAACAAAGTTGCTGGAAAAGCTCAGCAGGTCTGGCAGCACCTGTGAAGGAGAAAACAGAGTTAATGTTTCGGGTCCGGTGACCCTTCCTCAGAGCT
>NC_063334.1:76679170-76693991 GCF_021869965.1 Rhincodon typus | reverse complement strand
AGCTCTGAGGAAGGGTCACCGGACCCGAAACATTAACTCTGTTTTCTCCTTCACAGGTGCTGCCAGACCTGCTGAGCTTTTCCAGCAACTTTGTTTTTGTTCTGTGTTTTAAAGAAGTGGCTCAGTGGTTAGAGCTACTGCCTCACAGTGCCAGGGATCGAAAGTTCAATTCCAGCCTTGGGTGACTGTCTATGTGGAGTTTGCAAGTTCTCTCTGTTTCTGCATGGGTTTCCTCCGGATGCTCCAGTTTCCTGCCACAGTCCAAATATGTGCAGGTTAGGTGGATTGGCCATGCTAAATTGCCCATAGTGTCTAGGGATGTGTGACTAGGTGGGAAAATGCAGGGTTACAGGGATAGGGTAGGGGCGTGAGTGGGATGCTCTTCAGAGGGGCAGTATGAACTTGATGGGCTGAATGGCCTGCTTCCATACTGTAGGTATTCTATGATTCTTTAAAGGTCCCTTTTCCCAATAAAATGATAGCTCGTCCATATCCCTTATTTATCAGCAACTGCCCTTGTATGGGCTGTAGGCCTTAGAAGGAGGTTGGTACCTGTGAGCTGCCAAAAGGACAACCCACCCTGCCAACGCAGCTCCATGCTAGGACTTGCCACAAGAGACCCATCCTAGCAGCCTTCATCTTGTATGTGAGGATGTGGAGCTGCATTGTGATGTCTTGCAGTTCTAATGAATGTGTGTCATCACCAATCAGAAAGCATTGCCCATCCCTAACTGTCGGAGGGCAGTTAAGAGCCAACCACACATTGTTGTGTGTCCGGAGTCACATGTAGGCCAGACCAGAGAAGAATGGGAGATTTCCTTCCTTAAAGGACATTGGTGAATTAAGTGAGTTATTTTTATAACAATCAACAATGGTTACATGGTCACCATGGCATTAGCTTTTTATTATTTATTTCCACTGAATTCACATTTCACCACGTGCCATGGTGGGATTCAAACCCATGTCCCCAGAACACTAGCCGGGGGTTCTGCATTATTAGTTGAGGGATGTTACTACTACACTAATGCCTTCCTCTAAATTGCACGTTCAATGTGGTGCAAATACGTGCAGATCAGCTTCTTACTGTGTGATGGTGAGAAATGTACTTCTCCACCTAAAGAGTGATATGCCTGAGAGTAGGGAATTACAATGTCACTCTCGTTCTACTACTCCATGGGTCACAATACAAATTAAAACATTTTTTCCAGTTATCAAGATGGTCAATTAAATGATTTCTTGATATTGGGTTTTCAATTAAAAAAGGTCTATCAAGCAAATTATCTGTTGGTCAGTTATCAAAACAGAACATGTTCAAGGAAGATGCAATTACTGGTTAACATACATGGTCAAGAATATGGAATTATAAATAATTAACTCTCAAAATAATCCAATACACATGCACACAAATTTAAGAAAGTAAAATATGACTGAATTTCTCACTATAGAGATCTTTTCAAACTTTTTTTTATTTGCTCTTGGGACATGAGTGTCATAGGCTGGGCCAGCATCTATTGCCCATTCCTCGTTGCCTTTGAAAAGGTGGTGGTGAGCTGCCTTCTTGAATTGCTGCAGTCCATGTGCTGTAGGTAGACCCATAATGCCCTTAGGGAGGGAATTCCAAGATTTTTTCCCAGTGACTGTGAAGAAACAGCAATTTATTTCCAAATCACGATGGTGAGTGGCTTGGAGGGAAACGTGCAGATGGTGATGTTCCCAGGTATCTGCTGCCATTGTCCTTCTAATTGGAAGTGGTCATAGGTTCAGAAAGTGCAGTCTAAGGATTTCTGGTGAATTTCTGCAATGCATCTTGTAAAAAACACACACTGCTACTCCTGAGCCTTGGTTGTGGAGGGACTGGTATGACAATACTATGGCTTTAAGTGATGTATTTTGTCCTTTTACTTATGAAGAAAGGATGACACAGAGGCATAGAGTGGTCTGCTCAAAGCCAATAAAGTAAACAGCTTGTGAGGCCTTGAGTTTTCTTTAAATTAGAACAATAGAAGTAGCATCAGTGGGTTGGCTCAAGCTCCAAGGCAACCAGAATATTTAGTTTTAGCTTTCAGCAGTTGCTAGGTTCTTGAAGCTGGATGTGGAATCACTTATTTTTCTCTCTGTTACAGCTAAAAGCCGGGGTTCTTTTCCTGCTACCAAAATCGTATGTGAGACAATCTATTTTACTGGATTTTTCTTTGCCAATGATGTGTTTATGGGATGTTACTTCATTGGAATAGTTAATTAGTAGTAGTTAATACATGTATTATTTTGTTAAGCATATTGATAGAGTTATAGTTTAGCCACTTCTTCTTTTAATTTTTATTTTGCCTATATATTAACTGTAGTGTAAAAATAAAGCATGTTTTGCTTAAAGTCAAATAGTTTGACCAATGGAATTGCATCTGCAATACTTTTAAACTAAGAAAAACTTGGGGTCTAAGCTATCTGCTTAATATATTTTGAGGGGGTTTGTTCTGCACCATAACAGTGGATGCTCATGGAAGTGGTGCCAATCGATTGTGCTGCTTTGTACTGGATGATGTCGAGCATCTTGAGTGTTGTTGGGGCTGTGCTCATCCAGGCAAGTGGGAAGTATTCCATCACATTCCTGATTTATACCTCGGTGCACTGGCTTCTGGGAGGCAGGAAGTGAGTTATTCATTGCAGTATTCCTAGTCTCTGACTTTCTCTTTTAGCCACTGTGTTTATGTGGCAAGTCCAGTTGAATTTTTGGTCAATGGTATCCCCATGACCTTGATAGTGAGGGATTTCCCATTATATGGGCAAGACGGTGGCACAGTGGCTACCATTGCTGCCTCACAGTACCAACAACCCAGGTTTGATTCTAACCTGGGGTGACTGTTTGGAGTTTGCACATTCTCTGCTTGGGTTACCTCCGGGTGCTCCAGTTTCCTCCCATGGTCCAAAGATGTGCAAGCTAGGTGGATTTATCATGCTCAATTGCCATGTAGTGCCTCAGGATGTGCAGGCCAGGTGGATTAGCCACAGTAAATATGGGGTTATCAGGATAGATGGGGTATGGGTCTGGGTGGGATGTTCTTTTGAGGGTCAGTGCACACTTGATGGGCCAAATAGCCTCTATCTGTAATGCCAGAATTCTATGATTCAGTAATGGTAACACCATTGAATGTTAAGATGTGATGGTTATATTTACTCTTATTGGAGATGACATTGCCTGGTATTTGTGTGGTGTGAATGTCAGCCCAAGCCTGAATATTGCCCATAACATTTTGCGTCTGACCATGGACTGCTTCAGTATCAAAGGAGTTGTGAATGGTGCTGAACGTTGTGCAATTGTTGGCAAACATTCCCACTTCTGACTTGCATGAACACTTTTTGGCAATTAGAGCTATTCTTCAAAGCAAAAAGAACTAGGTACAGCATTTTGCAAACTCTGTCACTCTTATGTTCTGGCACATGTAATCACACACCGTAGTCTCTGGTGTCTTAACAGACATAACTTGCTTAGAAATTTAATATGGTGTTGTTCCTTCAATAACTCTTCCAGAGAAACAAATAGGTTTCATCCTGAACTCAACAAGAGAGTTATTTTCAGAAATAGGACCGAGCAGCTGGGCAGCCTTTCCTCAAAAACTTCTTGCTCCCAATCTAATACTAGGATACCAAAGCCCACTAAACCGAGCCACTTTTCAAACAGTGCAGCAGGAGTCTACAGCAGAATAATCAGTTGTCACTATTCATGTGATTTTCAGGAAGCCTTCTTAAAAAACCTACAATTTCCACAGTGACATTTCAATGACGGTTTTTAAAGAAAACAATCCAGGTATTTCCACAAAACATGAAATAAATCCATTTTCAACCATCCTTCAAAACTTAAGTCCTCCACGATTCAACTTTGTAACAGGAGGGTGGACATAATTGTGAACATTTATCATGACAGTAAGAATGACATTTTTGTATTCTTCCCTGATTAAGATCATCATGCTCACCATTACTGTTGCTACCTCAGAGAGTGAAAAATCCCATCCTTACTGTTTTAAAAATTGTTCAAATATAGCATTACAACATTCTGTGAATAATTCAAACACACTTTCAAAAGAAAACTGTTGTTATGGAAACAAAATATTATCGTATTAAGTAGGTAAAATAGTTTTCATATGTCAATACATTGTAAATGCCCGATTATAGTTTGATTCAATGAAATATGAAAATAAATCTTGAATGTTCTTTTTAGCAAACCTCATCGTCATTGTTGCAATGAAACCTTAGTCTTTTACTTTTATTCTAGTGGCTCCAAATTTATTTGTGTTCTTTTTTTAGATAAGTCTTATTGTAGCTGACATGAATTACTATTTGTTGTTAACTTCTTTGGAATATTGAAAAATCTGTTAGATAACATGCACTAAATATTTAGATGTGCAGAAATGTTTAGAAAATCGTTTTCCCCTAAACAACAAATTCACTTTAACTTGAAACTCCCAAATTGTAGAGGCTTAATCAAGTACACCTAATTAAAAATACGAGGACTCTAAAAATGCACGGTAGCATGGAGGCGGATTGTGGGTAGGGTGGGTGTTGAATCCCAGTCTAAACTCCAGGATACACCTGCACAGACTCTTTTCATTAACCTTGCCAACATTTGTGGGAGTGGAGAATTGGTGCTTTTCCCATGTGGTTCTAGTTTGCTTTTTTTAAAAATTCAGCACAAATTATTCTGGAATGAAAAGATTAACTGGCCTCTTTCAATTTTCTCTTTTCATTTTTGCAAAAAGGCTGCTTCAGAATTTAGTTTTCCGTTGCTTGCCTGCTGCTTCAATCATAAACGTTGAACTCTGCCTTCATAATCCATATGTGAGATGATGAATTTTGTCTCCTTTATTCTTCAATCATGCTAGATTTGTCAATTTTGGCTTTAGCAACAAGATTCTTTTAATTCTGCTGGTTGGCCCAAAATGATAGGTCTCTTTGGGATATTTTATTTTGTAAAGTCTTTTGGAACCACTAACATTGGGGATTTTCTGATGTCAATATATTTCCTGTTGACCTCCTTTAGAGTTCATGTTCTTACATTGTTGATGTGATTTATACATAGGGATGATACAGAAAAACTAGGAGACGTAGAATGATTTGGACATTTTCCAGATTAAGTAAGGTTTCATCAGGGAATGAAATCAACAGGTTAATGTGCGCTGTAAGCCATTTGCTGGAGAAATCAGCCAAGCAACAAGATAAGGGATGGAGTTTTTGCCTTACTTACTGGTAAACACAACTTTGAAGGGGCTAGGGGGCCTCAATGTTAATGATTGCCTGGTAAACCCTTCTGGGCTTAGAATTCTGCTTTATAAACCTGTGAATCAGTAAAGAATACACCCCGGAAGCTGCAAATTCTCATGAAATTCCGTTCCCAGTAGAAATTCCTGGGAACGTGATAGAGTTTCAGTATTTCTGATGACCTTATGAAAACTAAAAAGCCAGACTATGACAATATTGTACAGACTCAAATCCAGGTTGATTGCAATCAGATCTGAAGTTCCATCATCAGTTTATGCTGTCCACATTTTAACTTTGTTGACAGGAAAAAAGGCAGATGGGAGAAGTCATCACCTGCTATCCTTTGCTTTCAAACTGTTGGCCAGAGGATGTTGCTATAATAAAAAAAATCACCTCTACAGAGACTTTTTATTTGCATTACATGTTGTTGTCTGTGTTTGAGAATAAAGGGATAAAATTTTATTTCTGGACCAGAGCTTAGATGTTACCCAATATTTGCCACTTGCTTTAAGAAAAAGTTTTGCTTCAAATAAATGAATTATTTTCAGTTCAACAATGAAGCCTCGTAAAAATCTATTTTATTCTAGATCAAAAGAGTGGCAATTAGCCCTGTGGTATTTGAATCAATACACTTATACTAATGTAGTGACTAGTGGAGGAGTGGGAATTTGTAATCCAAGCATTCCTCCTGTTGGAGTCCTAACATGTATTGTGATGAAGATTTATGATATTATTATTACTTGAAACTTAAGCAGATGGAACCAAGTATAGCTACATATTTGATTTGTATTTCTATACCATTTATAAAAAAAGAAGGATATAGCTTTATTTTTGTTTTGAATTGGAGTGATGATGAGTTGTTTGGAAATTTGTTTACATGCATTTAAATGAGGCTTGAAGTGAATAGCTCAGTGCTTTTGAAAAAAAAATCCTAGAAACAAAAGGAAAAGAGTTGTTGCCTAGCTACAAAATGTTCTATGACAAAGCAAGATAGAGATAGGAATCCAATTCTTTTAGAAAGACATCCTGATTATCAAATAATTGCACAGGTTTCCTTCTGAGAGAAGCAGATGAGAGGAAAAGCCTGTAAAAGGAGTAATGTGCTTTACCAGTCTCCAAAACAGTCAGGGCAAAAGAAAAAAGTCCTAAAAAGCTTAGAAGTTAGAAAGAGAAAATCTCCAAATACAGAAGGCTTTAGGGTATCAGAAAGGAAAACATTCTACCAGGTTGCAACATGAATTTAAGGAGTAAGTGAGCTGCATTGGCAATTTTTTAATGGGTTTAGTGAAGAGAAATTAACGAAAGAAGATAGCATGGAGTGAATGCAGACATTTGCCAGAAAGAAATCAAGTGCAACCATCCCCACTGAAAAACAAACTTTAAAGTAGAAATATTGAAGTTTAAGAATCTTATATCTTGCTATTGAGTAAAAGTGTTGAACCTTTATTTCTGATATTTGAAATAAGACTGCCTCAAATAATTTCTTATATACTATAATAGTTGTGTTCTTATTCCTTTCATGTGTAATAAACTGGCCATCACAGTAAACAAATTGCAGAAATGCAACTTATCTATCAAACCATGTTTCACTCTAGGATCTGACTTGTCCAGTCTTGCCATCAAATGGGCTCATAACAATAAAATCTATAATGGAGTCCTGGCAGTGTTTTGGGGGACTGGTTTTGCATGCAGACCTCCAAACATAGCTTAATCTATAATCTGAAGTCTATTCATTTTAAAACTTAGATGATGTTTGCGTGATGTAATAATGATACACCGGGAGAGCACAGAGGTAACAGGATGTGTTACTGAAAGAAAGCAGCTACAAAATAATTGTGGGCTATATCCATTTTTGATCAGGTTGAATCTGAATCACCAATTGGTTGCTGGGGAACACAATGCTGGAAGGATTACAGAAATGCAAGGCAAATATTGAGCTTCCATTCTTTGTCCTAAAATAGCATATTAAAATATGTTGAGTACCCAGATTGTTGTTCCTTTGTATTATGTTGTTTTGCCCGATTAAATAAAATATATGGGCCTTATCAAGCCTTGCATGTAAATGGTGTCAAAATGCTCAAAACGCTTAGTATCTGCATGATAGGGCACTCTGTGTACTGATCCTCCATTTGCTGTAATGCCTGATACTAAGCGCTGCTTTGGTCATTATGAACAATACTGTCAGCTTTTCCTTATATCTTCAATATTCTTACGTGGAACACTGTCCAAGAATGCCCTTCCCAAACGGGGTCAAGGATTCTTTTTTCTGAGGATTCAGGGTTTTGTCTCTTATATTGTGCTGAATTTTGAAATATAAACTGAGGAATAATTTGAACTTGTTGCAGACTCACACTTCGGGCCATGTGTACTGCTAACTTAGGAACTGATTTTGCTCCATGTAACTAGATGATGTCACAATGACTTTATTGGTGTTAACATGCAAGCAAGTTTCAAAGCTTTTATTTGTAAGCAGTAGAATGAACATGTTCACTGCTGGACTATAGGAATTTTAAGCAACAAAAACACAAGAAAATTGTTAGAGATCTTAGCATGTGCTTGTAATAAATATTTTGCAGATAACCCAAAATCAATTAAGCCATCTACCTGGTACGCAATTCTGACATATGGCTGATTTCCTTTAGGTGTGCCATCTTCTACATCTGTTTCCAGATTATACAGGAACTGTTCAAACACCGATACTTCCACCTGCAATCTCCTCATTAACCTGCTACACAAATAACCTGAGAAAAGGTCACTAGTCCCAAAACGTTAACTCTAATCTCTGTCCACAGATGCTGCTCGACCTGCTAAGCTTTTCCAGCAATTTCTGTTTTTGTTTCTGACTTACAGCATCCATAGTTCTTTTGGTTTTTAACCTGTCATGAGGTTGTCTTGAGTAGCAAAAAGGACACTGTCTACATACAAAGTCCTGCAAGAACACTTCTATTTTACCAGTCGTCAAAGAGGGCTTGGATGCCTTATTCCTCTACCACATACTCTTTCCTGCCTCTACATTTGTTCTGCCTTTTACTGATTTTTGTTCACCACTTTCTAATATATCCTTTGGATAGGCAAATTACCAAGCACAACATTCCTTTGAAAGGTCTGCAACAATTTTTTTTATCTTCAAGCAGATAAATTGACTCAAATTGGATGATTGTAGCTGTGCTGAATATTCCCTCCTGTCCTTTATCATTGGAGTTAAAATGTAAGTCATAAGCAAACACAGAAAATGCTGGAGAAACTCAACAGGTGTGGCAGCATCTGTGGTGAGAGAAACAGAGTTAGTGTTTCGATTCAGGTGTGACTCTTCTTCGGAACATTAGCCAAGAAGTTGCTCTGCAGATTCAATTGCTGCCATTTATACTTCGAGCAAATATAATGCTTAGATGAATCAGTCCTGCAGCCTGAGTGACAAGACGTGAGACCTTTACCCAAACAGAAACAAACTGATTTACCTCAGGAAAAAGTTCTGAGGAAGGGTCACCGGACCCGAAACATTAACTCTGTTTTTCCCTTCACAGATGCTGCCAGACCTGCTGAGCTTCTCCAGCAACTTTGTTTTTGTTCCTGATTTACTTCAGGAGTGGATGGGCCAGTTCCTTAAAAGAAAAATACAGCAACACTTTTTGTGTACATCTTTAAGTTTGCCAATATCATTATGATGTTTGATGGGTACATTGTACTGCACAATCTCACAATGTTCTTTTCAATATATCTGCCAAATTGACATTTTCTCGATGTAACCTCATTATTTGAAATTAAAGTGATACTCGACGTGGAAGTGACACGTGTGTGGAAGATTAACAGTTTAATTTCATAGCTATTTCAGTTTTGAAGGAATGATTTTATTTCACCAAAATTGTAACAGGATTGTAATGATGTCAAGACAAATCCAAAAGACAAAAGTAGCTATTTCTTCATTTACATGTACAGTAGGCCAAGTAGTGTCAGTCTAGAATTGCCGTGCACAGTTCCTGTGCCTGAAGAATTGCCCCAAAGATGTCTGACAGAGGCTGGTTAGGTCCTGGTGTAAAGGGAGGCACTGAATAGGTCAGCATCACAACAGGAGACTATTGCACCAGGTCCCGCGAGCCTGCTGAGGTTCCGACCTTCATCCCTGCCATTTCCACAACCTGGAGTAATGCCCAGCAGTACCACAAGAAGGTTAATCGCTTTGTGTGTTCCACGAGGGTCAATGCCAACATTTTCTTTCTGCTACCTCTACACACTCTATCCCTGCAAATGCACTCATCTCGGCTCATGTTCTACCCCTCACACTATTGCATGCAACATCTTCCCTCACACAATTTCACCCACCTAATCCCAGCAGAGTGCTAACTCCACATTTCCTCTGTGCTGCCTACTCACTCACTTGGGATACCTCAATCCCTTCCTGCACCAGCAATAATAACTGCAAACCACTTTCATCTCACTCAGTCTCTCTTTCTATTGCAATTCAGGAGAAATGGTCAACAGGAGGGTGGAGATAGCTCCACTAGGCTCACTCCCTGCAAAGAAAGGATTCATGCCTTAGCAGGAGAGAAAAGAACTGAAAACCAGAAGCAGAAAACTCCGTGACCCAGAAACCAAGTAAGTTGAGAAACTCTTGCAGAGAGTTCTTGGAGCTGGGATAACTGATGCCCAACAACCACAACCATCTATGTGCCAGATATGACTCTAACCAACAGAAAGTTTACCCCCGATTCCCATTGATTCCAGTTTTGCCAAGGTTCCTTGATGCCACACTCAGTCAAATACGGCCTTGATGTCAAGAGCTGTGACTCACACCTCACATCTCGAATTCAGCTCTTTTGTCCATGTTTGAACCAAAGCTGTAAAGAGGTCAGGAGCTGAGTGGCCCTGGTGGAGCCCAAACTGAGTTTCAGTGAGCAGGTTATTGCAGAGCATGTGCTGCTTGATCGCAATGTGGATGATGCTGTTCATCATACCATTTATAGAATGTCTTTCATAACTATCATGTCTTTCAGGAAATCACAAAGCACTTTACAAACAATAATAATACAGCAATATGCAGTTTTTCCTTGAATTTTTGAGAATATTTCACTCTTTCTTTATTTCCATCCGAATCTTAGATGCGCAAAGTAACCTATTACCACAAAAAACTGTGTTGTATATTGCACAAAACAGATGGACCAAATACAATGATTTTGGAATGTTTCCCATTGTACTGAACTTCACAGCATGTAATATAAATACTTTGTGTCAACATCATACAAGAAGATGCTTTCAAGAGTAAGTGCTGACGAGTTAGTTACTTTTATGGATTTCACAGAAATTAGATCTAAACACAGTACACATTTAGGTTGGAGATTGATTGCTGTTGGACAAGGTTATCAAGAGATATGGAGTTTACGTGCAAATCGCTCATAAGTCATTGGGGGATGAGTTGAATGAGTTACTCTTGTCCCTGTGTTTCTATGTCTCGAAACTACTTACATCAGCTTCAGTTAGCACCTCATCAGGCTGGATCAAGACTCTGAGGCAAACAAAAGAAAAACGAAACATTTTGAAACAATGCATATTGAACTCTCTCAGCAGGCAAAATGAGAATTGCAATCCAGCTCAAATTGTATTAAAGGCCTAAATATTTACTCTGCATTTAGTATTTTAATTAGATCTTTCAAAGATAGCTGCTTACTTTATAGATTCATGCTGTTACACAGCTATTAAAATGGGTGTAATCTTGAATTAAAAGATAGAACATATCTGGCAAGGTAGTGTTCTAATAACCGTTAAATGTTTTCAGCTATGAAAACAGACATAAGTATTGACTGCTGCTAAAATATACTTTGATTCATTTCAAACTTAATCACCACTCTAAATGTCTACTGCTGCTTATGGATGTTTAAAATATGTTGTAATCTCACAAGGAAATGTTACTGTTTGTTAGTAATCAAACAAAGAAATACTGATTACTGTTTGACATAAAGCAGATTAGCTGTTCAAAATGCAAGCTTTTCATACAAATTTTACAAGGAAAGACAGATTTTTTTATACTGCATTTGCAAAACAGCAATTATAGTCAAACCTTACTGTTCACCATTATAATCATGGCTAATGGTCACAGCTGCAGTTGTAACCAGTGAATTATAACATTTAAGAACTATCAAAATATTCTGAAACAGTGGCATTTTGTGCTGATGCTGATTTGGTGATTTGCTAATTAGGACAATTGCATGGTTAATTATTCAGAAAAATAAAGAAAACAAAACCACAAACACTTTTTAAAAAATTGTCTGATTCTTTCTTGTTCACATTAAAATAAATTTACATAAAAATTCACACATAGAGAGAACTAAACATTTTCTATTCTCCACGGATAAATGATTAGTTTAATATAAAGTTCACAACAAGCTAGTCACAGCTGGGAACACATCAGAGAATAAAATGATTATTGTCTATTTTCAGTCATTGAGGATGTATTACCATCATATGCTTGAGCCAGGAGGCCTAAAGACCAAGCACAATTTCATAACCTGGGTGAGCTGTATGTAACTGTCACGTCTAATTAGAGATTTTTAACACATTTGAATAGTCTTGTTGGTATTGGAGACCGGGGAGAAAATTGGAGTCAGGTGGGACAAGCTCAGGCCTGCAATTGCCCACATTCTTTCTTCTTACTGTGGTATTTTCCCAGATGATCACTCCCAGTACCTTGTGGCATATACAATGTCTACCAGTGATACTGCATAAGGAGTGTTGGAGATAACTTGCTGCAATCCATCCTCCTTTAGCTTCCCTTTGTCTTCGGACTATTTAGTGATTGGCACAAAAGAGGGACAGTTCTCTCTGATACTAAGAAAGTGCATTGCATGGTAACAATAAGTACAACTATATTTGGTCAGGCATACTTATTAGGACATTGGGGATATATTTGCTGCCTCTGAAATGGACAATGGAAATCCATGTCTCCACTCTCAGCTGTGCGACATCATTAGAGTAGATGCAATCAATGTAACATTAACATTAAATCCTTCAGAATCATTGCTTTTTACAACACTTTTAGCTTCAAATTATGAAAAAATATGTAAAACTTCATCTACAATAGTTGCTTTAAGGATCCGAGGTTAAATTACTCGTAGGTTGAATAATGCTATTGGAACAGGCTTATTGCTTCTCTGTTCAATTCTGGGCATATTTTCTGGATATTCTCAAAATGGATGCAGGAAATAAAAATATATCAATATAGTCAGACAGTAATAGTACACTAACCCTCCCAGCTTATACCTTATAATTGTGATACCTTGTGCTTTATAATGTATACATTCCTCATCCCATTAAGATGATATGTATTCTCTTGGAAGAAGTAAAAATCTTGTCAATTAGGGGGAAAACTTCGGAAAATTTCTGAATGCAAACTTTTCATGGTTGCCCTAAGCTGCAAGCTGATTTTTCTATCCATATGGAAACCTGTGCTTGCATCAGGTTGCCGCCAGTGCTGTCAAATTTTGCCACCTTTGCTCCTGTGCTTTGGGTATAAAATAATATAACAATGTTGAAATTCTATCCACAACTACATTCAAGAAAAGAAAATTTCATTTTGAGTTACTACCTAATTCAAAAACTTAATATTTGTTGAAAAGGCAATATATTGGATTCGTTATTTTTACAGATATCATAGTTAACAAAGCATTTTATCAATTTCAGGATAAAATATTAAGTTTATTGGGATGATCACAACTGTGGGTCTTGAGACAGATGCACAATAGGATGAGGTTGGTTCACATAGAATAAACCAAACCCATCTTTCAGATGGAACCATAGAACCATAGAATTCCTACAGTGTGGAAGCAGGCTATTTGGCCCATTGAGTCCACACCAGCCCTTTGAACAGCATCCCATCCAGAACAAGCCCCTGCCCTATCCCTGCATTTCCCACCCTAGATGCTATGGGCAATTTAGGATAGCCAACCCACCTAATCTGCAACATATTTTGGACTGTGGGAGGAAACTGGAGACCCTGGAGGAAACCCACTCAGACACAGGGAGAATATGCGAACTCCACGTAGATAGCCGCCCAAGGCTGTAATCAAACTCGGGTCTGTGATGTTATGAGGCAGCAGTGCCAACCACTGTGCCACCGTGCCACCCTTTGTTTTCAGAGAAAGTTCAAATAATGGATGTTTAGATCCCATGAGAATCAAGTGATATTGAGGATTATTGAGGATGTATAGGATATTAATGAGGCCTCCTCTGGAGTAATGTGTCCAGTTCTGGTAGCCCTATTATAGAAAGGATATTATTAAGCAAGAGAGGGTTCAGAAGAGATTTGCCAGGATGTAGCCAGGAATGGAGGGTTTGAGTTATAAAGAGATGTTGGATAGGCTGAGACTTCTTTCACTGGAGCATAAGAGGTTGAGAGGTGACCTAAGAGAGGTTTATACAATAATAAAGGGCATAAATAGGGTGAATAGCAGGTGTTGTTTCCCTAGGGTGGGGGATTTCAAGACTAGGGACCATATTTGTAAGGTGAGAGGAGAAAGATTTAAAAAAAGACATGCAAGGCAATTTTTTTTTTACACAGAGGCCGGTTTGTGTGTGGAATGAACTTCCTGAGGGAGTGGTGGATGTGGGTACAGTTACAACGTGTAAAAGACATTTGGATAAGTACATGAATAAGAAATGTTTGGAGGAATATGAGCCAAGCGCAGGCAATGGGACTAGTTTAGTTTGGGATTATGGTCGGCATGGACTGGTTGGACCGAAGGGTCGGTTTCCATGCTTTATGACTTTATGACTGCATGACTCCTCAAAGAACAGAGAATTGGTATCAGGGAGAATGTTTAAGTATTCACTGGAATAAAAATCTTCACTATTGCACATGACCACTCACCAATAGTACATACTGATACGTTGATACAGATCTAAGCTGCAGCTCTGACCTCTTCCCTGAGACTGTTATTACTGACAGTACAATGAATGTAAAGTCTAAGGCAACTAATAGCAAAGCAAAATTACTCATTTAAAATTAGAGCAAGCCAACAGAAGAGAAAATTATTTCAGCACATTCATATAAATGTTGATGGTTTGTCTTTAACAAAATGTGTTTTCAATTAGGTGTATGTATGGTTAATTTTATAAAGCATTCCCCTTACTGTTTCATGTTACAGTCGGCCTCTGTGCTACACCAAGTGTTGCCATTAACATTAATAGCATTCAATGAAGGATGACTTTAATGGAAAATCTTTGACCAGTTTAAAACACAAAGAATTTTCTTTGTCATCACAAAGTTTTATTACAACTTGACACACAGCTAAGAATAAAAAATCATAAGATGTTATGTACTCAATTTTATATATATGACTTATGATGAGACTTTTTTTGTAAAACTGAAACATTGGGGTTGTATTGTATCCAGTCATTGTTATCATTATTTCCAAGTCACACAGTCAATCATATTGTAGATAACAAGGGGTAGAGCTGGATGAACACAGCAGGCCAAGCAGCATCAGAGGAGCAGGAAGGCTGACGTTTCGGGCCTAGACCCTTCGTCAGAAAAAATGATAGATTTAGATAAGGTAGGTAAAGAGCAGCTGTTCCTCTTCAC
>NC_063334.1:76600294-76678770 GCF_021869965.1 Rhincodon typus | reverse complement strand
GTGAAGAGGAACAGCTGCTCTTTACCTACCTTATCTAAATCTATCATTTTTTCTGACGAAGGGTCTAGGCCCGAAACGTCAGCCTTCCTGCTCCTCTGATGCTGGTTGGCCTGCTGTGTTTATCCAGCTCTACACCTTGTTATCTCAGATTCTCCAGCATCTGCAGTTCTTACTATCTCTGGAACAATCATATTGTATATGGGTCTGAATGGACCAATACTAGATAAGTGCAGCAAGTACCACCTATCATGATGTCACAAGACTTAAGAAAGGGAGCGACTTGAGGCTAGGATGCCTAGTAGTCTCAGTAGTTAATGTAGGTTATATTTATGTAATTTGTAAATAGTTATAGCAATGCAATAAACTCCCTGCGGTTTACTCAACAAGTCTCTTCTCATTAGAAGAGAAAGGTGACTGTCCTCATCCATACTGTACCACATCAGACTTAGCGGAACCCATACATATAAAATGGTTTGTAGTGGTATGGTGAACGCAGTGTGGTGGTAATGGTCCCTGCCACAACTTGGTGAGCAGTGGTTAGCAATACTATTTCCAAATGGCGTCAATAGAGAGAAATTAGACTTCAAGACAAACAGACACTGCTGATTTACTGATGACAGTGAACCCCATGAACCTTACAGCAACACTCAACATAAATAATATTTCAGTAAACAACAAAGAATGCATTTGAGACCTGACTGAAGACAACTCCAAGTCGGAGGAATAGGCTGTATCTAAGAGGCAGTGACCTGTAGAATTGGTCCTGGGTCTGAGTTGAGCTCATGAACTGATTGCATGGGTTAAAGCCAAATGTCTCTAGGGGATTCCTTAAACAACACAGCAATTCAAGTTGGATGGCAATAGTTTAAAAACTAGGTTGCAGCTTGGTTCAGCTGTTGCTGTCATAGCACAGCTACTGGTAAACAGGAACGGAGAAATGAAACAAAGAGGACCACAAGAGGGAATTCATATATTTCTGAAGTGGACAGGCAGGAAAGTCATTAACCAAGCCATTTAAAGCAGAGGAGCATTGGGCAATTTCAAGAATAATTTTTACAGTTTCTTTTTTGCAGGATTCTTTTTTGAAAGCTCCATTCCTCTTGAAATAAAGACCAACAATCTATTTGCCTTTCCTATTACCTCCTGCACTGGTTTGCAAGCTTTTTGGTCAAATACAGGAATTCTATCGGGTGAAAAGGAGAACACAAGTGAACATTTTTGTGAGCTTCCAAAGCAAGAAAAACGTCCATTACAAAGGTTAGACAAATCTCCAACACAGTTGGAAAGGGTAGGAAAACCTCCATTACAGTCACAAAATACAGGAACTCCTCCTGTATAGCAGCAAAGCATGAAGAACTGTCATTGCTGTAGAATAAAAATTTTTAAAAGATGTGAAGTATCTAATCACATTAGGAATCTACTGCATCAGACATAGTAATACCAGGAAGAATTAAGTTTAGATAGGCCAAACAGGTCATAAGATTGGACATCTTGCAAAATCAATTCATGGAGGTACAGAAAGCTTCTAAAGATGTTCATAGAAATAAAGCTGAAAAAGTAAATACAATTAGAGGTATAGCATCTGATATTATTATGATGTTTCAATTTGATATTGGGAAGATGTTAAAGTGTACTGTACGGGATGAAATAGCAGAAACATTACATCTTCATGAAGAGATCACGTCTAACAAATTTATTAGAATTCCTTGAGGAGCTAACCAGTGTGATAGATAATGGGGAAGCAGTGGATGTAATCTACCTGAAGCTCAATAAGGCATTTGATAAGGTATCACACATTAGGCTACTTAATAAGGTAAGAGCCCATGGAGCTGTGGGTAATATGTTAGCAAGGATAGAGGGTAGGTTAACTAATAGAAGACAGGGAGTTGGGAATAAAGGGAGTATTACCAAATGGGACTCTAAACTATTGGAGTGCCACAACATTCAGTATTGGGGCCACAATTAATTACAATATATTAATGACTTGGATGAGGAAAGTAAATGTATTATCACCAAATTTGTGGATGGGAAGGCAAGTGGAGAAGATGTGACAAAGGATTTGCACAATGATACAGACAGGTTAAGCCAACTGGCAAAAACTTGCAGGTCAGAATACAATGTGGGAAAATGTGAGGTTACGCATTTTAGCAGGAAGAAAAGTGGAGCTGAGTATTATTTAAATGGATTAAGAATGCAGAAAGATGCGGCACAGAGGGATTTTGGCCATCTTTTTGTATAATTTACAAAAAGCTTGCATAAAAGTGCCACAGATAATAGGGAAAGCAAATGTATTGTTGATATTTATTTCAAAGGGAATGGAGTTTTAAAAAAGGGAAGTCATGCTAAAACTATTCAAGGCACCGGTTAGACTACACCTGGAATACTATGAACAGTTTTAGTAATCTTATCTAAGGAAAGATATACTGACATTGGAAGTAATCCAGAGAAGGTTCACTAGATTGATTCCAGGCATGGAAAGATTGTTTTATGAGGAGGCATTGAGTAAATTGTACCCGCACACATTGCAGTTTGGGGGAAAAAGAGGTGACCTTATTGTAACATAGAAGATTCTTAAGGAACTTGATGGGTTTGATGCAGAGAGATTATTTCCCTTTGTGGGAGAATCTGAAACCAGAGGGCATAATCTCAGATTAAGGGATCATCTAGTTAGAACAGAGATGAGGATGAACTTGATCTCTTAGAAGTTAGTGGATCTGTGGAGTTATTTTCCTCAGTGAAGTTGCGTTGTACTGCATATTCAGGGCTGAGACAGACAGATTTTTATCAGTAATGGAATCAAAGTTTATGGGGATAAAGCAGGAAAGTGGAACTGAGCAATTTCAGATCAGCCATGATCTCATTGAATGCAGATCAGACTCAATGGACTACTACATCTTATGGTTTTATTGTTCACTGAGGAGTAAGTGAAACATCAGACTAATTCAAGTGGTCTTTTTTCGTTCATTCATGGAATAAAGGCGTCACTGGCTAGGCCATCATTTATTGCCCATCCCTAACTATCCAGAGGGCAGTTATGAATCAGCAACATTGCTGTGGGTCTGGAGTGACATGTAGGCCAGACCAGGTAAGGATGGCAGTTTCTGTCCCTATAAAACATTAGTGAAAGCTGTTGATTTCTTTCATATAACAAAGTACAAACATATTTTGTCTATCATACACTTATTTCAACTTCAGAACTAATACAATTCTTGCAAAGACAAGCAGGATTCAACAAACAATTGCAATATTCAGATGAATCGATAGGTGATTTCATTAAAAATCTCTACAAGGTGGGGGAGAGATACAACCATGGTGACTTAAAGTTAGAATTCATAAGAGATAGGATTGTTATGGCATCATTGATGAGTCCCTGTCAGATTTATTAATGTCCAATGAAGAACTTACTTTAGGGAAATTATTGACCATGGCAAGCAAAGCAAAATTCTGAATTGAAAACAAATCAGTCATGCTGAATTGGTCTGTTCACTCACATTAAGATCCATAGTTGAAACTTACACTCCAAAGTAAACATCGAGTTTGAATTGAGGGACAATCGATGATGATGACTCTGAATTTCACAACAAAAAGTCAAATAATTGAAACTTTTATGCAAGGCACCTGAGTTGTGAATCTTTACAAAATGTCTAATGACACTAATTAATGGCTGGTGTTTTACCACTAACAATTTTTTACTTTAAACTTTTTGCAGGAAATGTGTGGTCTTTAGTATAACAACCAAGTACAACCACATTTTGTCTATCATGCACTTATTCTTTCTTATTTGTCAATGCCTTTTATATGAATTCTATTATTTTATAGTTGTGGAAATTGTGACAGAGAATACAGAATGCACAGAAGTTAATTGTAAGTGTAGAATTCTGTATATAGTGATAATAAAAACACTACATCATTGGATAAGGAACCAAGAAGCCCATGTCTCAGTTTCAACTGATTCATTCTTGAGCTTCCCCAGGGTTTGCCATTTTCAGGCAGGTCATTTGCAGAATAGAGGAACAAATTGTTTCATCGCTCAAGTGTTTGAAATAATTCAACCGGGGAATTGCGTTAATAGATCTTTGGGGATGGCCTTTGACTGGATAATCCCATCTTTATGACAAAACAAACGTATTTCTGAAAAATGGGTTTAAGTTACAGAAAGACAAATTAGGAGAAAAATTAAAAAGATACAATTATATTCATACACATCTTCCCTAATTCTCATCAATGCGACTTTGTAAAGTCAAGGTGAAATTAAATGTCTGGCCTCTGAGCATGAAGTTCTCATTGTAAAACTAAAATGAATCATAGTATTGGAAACATTGTTGTGCCTGACAACTGTTCATAATATTTAATTCAGTGAATCACAGCTAGAATTGGTCCAAAATTTGATAATCTTTGACAAATAACTTTGTCTTTAGATGTTGCAAAATTTCAGACAGGACTGGCTTAATTTTAACCAATGTTCCCTCTGAACTGCAAAGCCTTAAAAATGTTGAAAATCCCTCAACAGACCAAGCCCCAAGTCTGTCCCTTTCAGTAACTATGGGTATGCAGTTACACAAAAATGCTTAATGGGCTGGCATAATAAATGGACAGCCTGCAAATAAGACAAAATCACTTAGACGCAACATTGATTTTAACCCACAAGAGCATGTGGGCCAGGATCACTTGGGATGTTAAAGTTTCAACCTACTAACTGAGAAGGGAGATGCACATGTAGCAAACCCATTCTCAAGAGACAGATTGCTTATTGAGATATTTTAATAAAACTTACAGTCTCTGCTTAAACAGATTTAATGCTGGCCAGCTGGGTTTCTCAGGGCTTTGGAGACCAGCAGCAGAAGGAAGTCAGAGACTGAGATTGTGATTTTCCTCCTGCTTCTCAAGCTCCCACTTTATTAGACCACAACTGGGAAAGCACTGTTCAATCTAGCTGGGGAGAGGGATTGGAACACCTCCTGCGTTGCCACAACCAGTAATCCCCCAGTGGCTAAAGCCTACTTGAAGCTGTAGTGTTCCCCATGTATCTGGAACTCAAGCCTGTCATTGAAGCTGACTTCCATTCTGGGAAATTATCAAAGCAAAACTACACAGGCTATAGGGTCGATGTACCACAGTTTAGGGTAAATTTAGATATCCATGTTCCTTGAGAGAACCTCTACCCTCACCACCATAGGAATTAGATTCCATAGAACACAAAGAATTCTTCGTGTGTTGGGAGTTAAGCATGGCAAAAAGCTAGTTCCATTACCCACAACCTTTGCGGTTAATTTGTGCGTTTTCAGCTTACCTACAATTGAGTCTAGGTCTGGCAGTGGAGTTGGGGATAACGCTCTGCGCATAAGGTGTGGTGGTGGGTGGCGGGTGGGGAAGGTTGTTTTCAGGTCCTCGGGTCTGCAAGAACCTTGGGCGAGATGTAATAGGGAGGTATGGTAAGTTGGGGCGTCAGTTTAATGGGTACCTGGGAGTTAGAAAGGGTTTTAAATTATCTATTATTTTCTGATTAACTGTTAACTGCTGTGGAACTCTCTGAATTCTCCAGTCTTGGCAGTTTCCCTGGCAATTCCCTCTGAATCTGAGATGATAGAGATTCCAGAAGTGTCCCCATGAGCAACTCCCATCTCTGCTGCAGAGGTCATTATCTGACAATCAGAAAATCCACGTCATTGCCTGCAACACAAAGTGTATGCAGAGTTTCCTTGACATATATCAGAACAGCAGTACAATAGGAGCAATAACAGAAATTGCTGGAAAATCTCAACAGGTGTGGCAGCATTTGTGGAGAGAAAGCAGAGTTAACGTGTTGGATCCAGTGCTTCCTGTCCACAGATGCTGACAGACCTGCTGAATTTTTACAGTAGTTTCTGTTTTTGATTCTTATTTTCAGCATCTCCTGTTCTTTGGGTTTTTTGTTGTTTAGTGCAGTAGGAGGCTCAGTTTGTCAGCTGGTAACAGACATCTTTCAAGGGGAAGATATGGAGCCAGTGATTATACATTAGCAATGACCGGTAATATCATCATTGCTCTTAACTGTTTCCCTTTCAATTCTTCCAAGGCTCTGTTGGTGGCATTCCCAAAATCTCCTGGGTGACAGCTCACAAATGCACTAACTAGATGGCTAATGGC
Source organism: Rhincodon typus (assembly GCF_021869965.1). Taxonomy (NCBI): domain Eukaryota; kingdom Metazoa; phylum Chordata; class Chondrichthyes; order Orectolobiformes; family Rhincodontidae; genus Rhincodon; species Rhincodon typus. The sequence continues at coordinate 76,672,644 of NC_063334.1, read as the reverse complement.
TGCTTGCGAGGCAAACAGTTATGTGATCCTCGTCTGCAATAATGCTACTTACAGTGAGCAGATGCATAGGATTTCATATCTGGCTGCCATTGCCTGCACAAAAGTGACAATCTATGTACTGCAAGATAAATCTGGTGTTTTCTTAAACATTCAAGGGTTTCCACTTCAAAAATGTACAGGTGGTGTGCAATTACGAAAAGATATTTCTACAAAGTTACCAAGATTCAGGGGATCAGCCACAATGCTTCCACTCTTTGAAAGGTCAAATGTCCTGACCTTATGAGACCTGCAGGAAAACTGAATGGGTGGCTCCTAGAAGACAAGAGATATTCCCTTCAAATTTCGCTGATGATACCCATCATAAACAAAAGCGATCAGACCTAGTAGTAAAAGGAATGCCAGATGTGTGATTGAACAAAATGCCAACATGGTAAAGAGGCAATTCAGGTACATGAACAAATCTGGAACTAACATTCAGAATGGTCATGTGCCTCTGCACAATGTCACATAGCAGTGAGATTTGGACCATTGGACGAACAAGCCATAGATTGCAGATCATCTTCATATACTTCAGAGAAGGAAAAGGAAAATATGAGTCGGGACAGTAAGCTTTAGAGGGCAGTGCAACATCAGCTGATGCTGCTGCGACCCAAAATGTCAGTGATGGCCTATTGAATGAGTTTACCTTGACAGTGAACCTATGTCAGAAGTATATGCAATGGCTGTTCTTCTTACATCCTCCCTACCCTGCTAATCTACTGACTCAAGGACTCCTCTCACCAACCCTTGCACATCCTTCCATTAGCCCTCAACAACTCATGCCTAGAAAAAGTGTGCTTGCAAAATGAGTGATTGGGAAGATTAATGTTTTTGTTCTATTAATTCTTGGGGTGTGACCATCACTGGTAGCATTGTCTATCCTCATTGACCTTTGAGAAGGTGATGGTGAGCCATTTTGTTGATATGCTGCAGTTCATTAGGTGAAGGCACGTCCACAGCTCTATGTGATGGTGTTGTCATGACTAGGTGGAGCGAGAGGTTGCAGTGATGCAACCAGGAGGATGTAGGTGATCATGCAATCATGTTCATAACATTTGGTCATTAAAATGCTTCCTGCACTGAATCAAAGAACGTAAGACTACACGATAGGCCCTAAGCTTGTGAGTCACCTCCAGACATTTTGAATTACTGACATATATAGGCAACTCACGATTCAGACCAGGATCTAAAGCCTGGTAATGTAAGATAGCTGCACCTGAGATGCTGGGGGAAGAGAAGGTGTGAGCTGGAGGAATTGTTTTCCAATGATTGCCTTGTCTGCACATGGTCCCTGATATTTCACAACTTTCGTCTTCCACATCACCATTGCCATCTAATTTATCAGATTTTCGATGCTTCCTCTTCCTTTCTCATTCTACTCTAACTAGTCACACATCGTCAGGGATATCTGGTGTTTCTCCAATTTCCCTCACTACCACCTTCACAATCATTATTTCTGCCAATTAATCATTTTACCTCCACCCAGACACAGACTTTTCCTGCATCCATTTTTCTGGCTTTAAAACTCACAGCCACACTTCAGAGGGCCCTGGTAACTGATGTTGAAATACAGTTGTTAGAACACTTTGAGAGCAGCAACAGGTACCCAGATCATGAATGGAACAACCAGCAGATCAGAGTTGCTTTATACTCACTCACTTAGAACTTAACTGGGTACTCACAACACTGCTGCCTTGCCTTGTCTCTTAGCACAGTCACAGAGCCAGGTAGCTTACCTTGCTGGTCAGCAGCACTCAGTCAAGTATAGGGAGCCAGCCTTCACTCAGAGGGTCCTGGCAGAGGAAGTCAAGGGTAATCTCCGACACCAATCCAGGGGCTTGGACAGTCAGTCAATGACCCCTTGGGTTGGTTGTGGTCAGGGCCTTCTCCTATTAAGGAGTGAGGGGCTGAATATCAGGCAGGCTGCCAACTACCTTGGCCCCTCCTGCATTAGTGTAACATTTTTTTCTCCTGGAATGAGAGAAAGGGAGGTATTAAGTGAGATAAAAGTAAATGACACAGCTATTAGTGCTGATGCACATGGGGGAGAAAGTGGTGAGTTATCTCAAGCGAAGGAGTAGGCAGCACAGAGTCCCCACAGGTATAATGGTGTGGGTTGTTGGGATGGCTGAGGTTGAGTGAGAGAAGATGTTGAATGCAATAGTGCAAGTGGTAGAGCATGAGCCTTCATGGGTGCTTGATGTAGTAGCAGAGACAGAGTGAGTGTGAGGTAGTAAAGAGTGGCATTCACCCTGATGGGTCTGAGAAGTTTGCCAACTTTCTCCCTACACTGCTGGGTGAGACTGCATTGACTCAAGTGGCAACCAACGTTCTCTGTGGGCAGCACCGCTGCACGTGTGTGCAGCCACTCCAATGTAAGGCACACAGTGATCAACATCAGCACGCCAATCGTGGCATTGACTTCCCATTCAAGAGTGAAAAGAAACTTAGAGGGAATCCTGGTGACAACCTCAGACAAGGCTGCCAGCATCTGGCGCTGTGGCCTCTAGCTGAAGGGCCTCCTCTGCATTATCCCATGCACAAAAACCATCTAGAACCTGTGTGGAAAGCCAAGTCTCTGCCTCACTGTCATTCTGAAGGAGCATCATCAGGCTCAAAATGTTAACTTTGTTTCCTCTCCACAGATACTGCCAGAACTGCTGAGCTTCTCCAGCACCTTCTGTTTTCCTTTCAGACTTCCAGCATCTGCAATTCCTTGTTTTACCTCTGCCTCCCTTCTTGGCCACATCTGGGGCAAATTTCATCAACGATGCAGGGCAACTCTGGACCAACAGTGTTTTAAAGGTGGCACTGGCACCACAGATGTCAGTCTAGTGGGGAATATCTGGGCAGTACCGACTGGTTCTGGCCATGCTGATTGGTAGAATTAGGCTAACATTTGACGAGATGGGCACCAGAGTAGCACAGTGGGTAGCGAATGAAGCAAGTTTGGAATATAGTATGAGAAAACCTGTTAGGCATCATAGAGAAACCCTCCATAAAATTTGGTGAAATTGATACTTTGCTAAATAAACGTAAGATTCAGCCTCCCAAAAATGATTTAACGACAGCCAAGGCAAATCAATTGTTGAGAAGTTCAAAGTTCAACCAAATAGAGACATGTTGACATCAACTCAATTATACACAAATCCCAATGACCCAAAGCTATCAAAGTCAAAGAGCTCAAGTAAAAATCTCAAAAATTTTAAAAAACAGCAATATCCAGAAAGATCAGAGCAGCGTAGTGAGATTGATGAGACTTCTTACAATCATGTCATTGAAAACTATAGACTGACAATAAACAGTGATAAAATCTTTTCCTTTGGTCTTTGTGTTTATTGGTGACCCTGAAGCGATCATTCATTCAAGACAGATGTGGAAACCTCAGGGCTGTTAATGACTACAGTCCCTGAAGAAAATGATTTAGTGCAATAATACATTACTGCCATTGAAGAACATGTTTGGAATCTGTTAAAGGTGACACCAGCATCAAAAGTTTCTCTAGCAAATAAAGGAACTCTGGATTGGAAATACATGACACTTGCCTACATATCCAAGAAAGCAAGTGATTGTAAAAATGCAGCAATTGTTTCTTTAGCAATCAGCACAACTGAAGCTTACATTTGAAGATAACTTGGGCTAATCTGTTCAAGTTCAGTATTGCTGGAAAGATAGCTAAGAAAACAAAGCAGACCAGTACTTAAAGTCCCTGTTCCATAATCGTTCCGTGCCTCAACTGGCAACCTGCCTTTTCATTTACATATTTTTAAACATCTATCCATCGGATGTGGGTGCTGCTGGCTGGGCGAGCAATTATTGCCCATTCCTAGTTACCCTTGAGAAGGTGATAGTGAACTACCTTTTTGAACCACAGCAATCCATGTGCTGTATGAAGATCCACAATGCTGTTTGGGAGGTATGTACCAGGATTTTGACCCAGTGACACTGAATGAACTGCAATACATTTCCCAGTCAGGATGAAGGATTGTTTGGAGTGGTCCTTGCAGGTGATGATATTCGTAAGTATCTGTTGCACTTGTCCTTCTAGATGAAAATGGTCGTGGGTTTGGAAGGAACTATCTAAGAATCTTTGGTGAATTTCTGCTTTGTATCTTGTAGATAGACAACACACACTGCTGCTACTGAGCATTAGTGTAGAGGGAATGGATGTTTGTGTATGTGGTGCCAATTAAGCGAGCTGCTTTGCATTAGATGGCATTAAACATCTTGTGTATTTGGAGCTGCACCCATCCAGTAAAGTGGAGAGTATTCCATCACTGTCTTGACTAGTGTCTTTTAGATTGTAGACAGGCTTTAGGAAGTTAGGAGGTGAATTACCTCCTGAAGCATTCCTAGTCTCTTGTAGACATTGTGTTTATGTGGGAAGTCCAGTTCAGTTTTTTGTCAATGATAATCATAAAAGGATGTTGATAGCAGTACTCAGTGATGGTAATGCTATTGAATGTCAAAGGACAATGGTTGAATTCTCAGTTATTTGAGATGGTCATTGCCTGACATTTGTGTGGCACAAAATGTTATTTACTACTTTTCAGCCCAAGCTTGAATATTGTCTGTGTCTTGCTGCTTTCGGACATAGACCTTATTCTGATCATATGATGGAGTGAAGGTCATTGATGAAGCAGCTGAAGATAGTTGGGCCAAGGACACTGCCCTGAGGAATTCCTGCTGGTATGTCCTGAAGCTGAGATGACTGACCCCTCCAAACAACTTAAGCATCTTCTTATGTGCCAGGTCTGAATCGAACCATTAAAGAGTTTCCCCCTGATTCCTATTGATTCCAGATTTGCTAAGGCTCCTTGATGCCACACTCGGTTAAATGTAGCCTTGGTGTCAAGGGCAGTCACTCTCACCTTACTTCTGAAATTTTATTCTTTTGTCCATGTATGAACAAAGGCTGTAATGAGGTCTGGAGCTGAGTGGCCCTGGAGGAATGCAGACTGGGCATCAGTGAGCAGGTTATTGGTGAGCATGTTCTGTTTATAGCACTGTTGATAACACCTTTCATCACTTTTGAGAGTAGACCGATAGGGTGATAATTGGCTGGGTTGGATTTGTCCTGTTTTTTGTGTACACGCCACACCTGGGGCAATTTTCCACATTGTTGGATAGATGCCAGTTTTGTAACTTTACTGGAACAGCTTGGCAAGAGGTACAGCAAGTTCTAAGCACAAGCCTTCAGTACTGTTACTGGATCTCTAATGTTCAAACAATAAGCAATGGGGACTAAATTGTGAAAAATTAGGATATCCAGCATTGGAAGTGATTGATTAAGAGTGGAACTAACTTACATATTTTATGCTGTTACAGATTAGAAAAAGTAAATAATATTTGTTTAAATCATTCACTTTCTGACCCTACCTACCTACCTACCTACCTACCTAACAAATCTGCTGGAATAGCTCAGCAGGTCTGGCAGTATCTGTGAAGGAGAAAACAGAGTTTACGTTTCAGGTACGGTGCCCCTCCTTCAGAACCCGACCCGAAAGGTAACCTCTGTTTTCTCCTTCACAGATACTGCCAGACCTGCTGAGCTATTCCAGCAACTTTGTTTTTGTTCCTGATTTACTGCATCCGCAGTTCTTTTGGTTTTTACCTCACTCATCTACCCATTTCATCCATCTCACCCATTCATTCACCTAGTAGCCTGCACACCTTGCTATCTCATCGCCCTCAGTACCCTACCCATCTCACCTATCACTCCATTCACTCACCCACCTATTGAGTTGTGTACCCACTGATCATTCAGTTTATAAAACTTTGAAATTTTAAACACTTATATACTGCAGCAGATGATATTGAGTGGGCAGCCTGCTGCCAATGAAGTTCAATCTTAGCTGGAGGAACAACATGCCTTTTTCCATTTTAGCACTTTATGGTCTCTAGGTCTCAGCATCAAGTTTAACATTTTCAGAGCATGACTTCTGTTCTCTACTTTGTTCACAATCTCTCCACATCTACCCCCACTGCACCCCACCCCTGCCTCCCCCCACCCCCAGCCATAACAGTATGAAGCTGGAGGAGCACAGCAGGCCAGGCAGCATCAGAGGAGCAGGAAAGTTGACATTTCGGGCCGGGACCCTTCTTCAGAAATGGGGAGGGGGAAGGGAACTGGGAAATAAATAGAGAGAGGAGGGGTGGGGCTGGGGAAGGTAGGTGGGATGGTGATAGGTGAGTACAGGTGGGGAGTGATGTGGCCCACCAACCTCCGCATCCAATGTATCATTCTGCCGCCTCAAAACCGACATCTATCTCAAGCCCACCGACTCCCACAGCTACCTAGACTACAAATCCCCCCACCCAGCTTCCTGCAAGAATGCAATCCCCTACTCCCAACTCCTCCACTTCTGCCGCGTCTGCTCCCAAGATGGGGCCTTCCACTCCCGAACATCCCAGATGTCCTCTTATTTCAAGGACACCCTCCGGTGATCGAAAATGCCCTCAACCGCATCTCTTGTGTTTCCCGCACCTCTGCCCTCACATCCCCTCCCCTCAACAAAAATAAAGACAGAATCCCCCTAGTCCTCACATATCACCCCACCAACCTCCGCATTCAATGTTTCATCTTTGCCACTTCTGTCACCTACAATCTGACCCCACAGCCAAAGATATATTTCCCTCCCCACCCCTATTTGCCTTTCATTGAGACCACTCTCTCCACGACTCCCTCGTTCACTCCACACTCCCCACTAGCCCCACCACCGCCCACCCCAGTACCTTTCCCTGCAACTACAGGAAGTACGACACCTGCCCCTACACCTCCCCCCTCACCTCCATTCAAGGCACAAAACAAACGTTTCATATCAGACAGTGATTCACCTGCACATCTGTCAACATGATCTACTGCATCCGCTGTTCCCGATGTGGCCTCCTGTACATCGGTGAGACCAAGCGCAGGCTCAGAGACCGTTTTGTAGAGCATCTGTGCTCCGTTCGTGATAAACGACAACACCTTCCAGTCACGAACCATTTCAACTCCCCCTCCCACTCCCTGGGTGACATGTCCATCCTGGGTCTCCTCCAGTGTCACAATACCACCCGCAAACTGAGGAGCAGTGCATCATATTCTGCCTTGGGAGCCTACAACCCAATGGCCTAAACATGGATTTTACCAGTTTCAAAATCTCTCCACCCCCAGGCAACATTGACCAACCATCCCATGACCAACCCTCCCTCTCATCCCTGCCTCCTTGACCTGACACAACCTGTCCGTCTTCTCTCCTACCTATCTGCTCTTCCCACCTCACTGACCAATCTCACCACTGCCTACCTGCACTCACCTATCACCATCCCACCTACCGTCCCCAGCCCCACCCCTCGTCTCTCTATTTATTTCGCAGCTCCCTTCCTCCTTCCTGTTTCTGAAGAAAGATCCCAACCCGAAACATCAACTTTTCTGATCCTCTGATGGTACCTGGCCTGCTGTGTGCCTCCAGCTCCACACTGTATTATATCTGACTCCAGCATCGGCAGTTCTCACTATCACCCCCAGCCATGTCTTGTTTGTATCTTTTTGGCTTTGATCTCAACAAAGCAGATTTATTCTCTCCTTTTCACAACTGCCATTAACAGATATTTTACATCTCTAAATTTCTTTTACCACCATTAGCAATCTTTTTGCCTTTTGCTGTGGGCACCTTCACCATCTGTTCTACCATCTCTTTTTCCTTCTGTCAACAGCATAATCATTATTTTCTAGCCCTTTCAATTTATTTATTTTTAAAGAATCCCTACAGTGTGGAAACAGGGCCTTCGGCCCAATAAGTCCACAACAACCCTCAGAGCATCCCGCCCAGACCCATCCCCCTGTAAAAAAAAAAGAAAGAACTGCGGATGCTGTAAATCAGGAACAAAAACAAAGTTGTTGGAAAAGCTCAGCAGGTCTGGCAGCATCTGTGAAGGAAAAAACTGAGTTAACGTTTTGGGTCCAGTGACCCTTCCTCAGAACTGCTCTGTTTTTTCCTTCACAGATGGTGCCAGACCTGCTGAGCTTTTCAGCAACTTTGTTTTTGTTCCAACCCCTATAACCCACCAAATCTACACATCCCTGAACACTATGGACAATTTAGCATGGCCAATCCACCTAGCCTGCACATCTTTGGACTGTGGGAGGAAACTAGAGCACCTGGAGGAAACCCACACGGATACAGAGAGAATGTACAAACTCCACACAGACAGTAGCCTGAGGGTGGAATCAAACCTGGGTCCCTGATGCTTTGAGACAGCAGTGCTAACCACTGAGCCACTGTGCCACCCCCATTCTGAAAATGAGTTATATCAGGCTTGAAGCTTCAACTCTGCTTCATTAACGACAGATGCTGCCAGATCTGCTGAGTTTCTCTTGCACTTTCTGTTTTTCTTTCATTGAAAGGAGCTTGTTCATTGCACACATAGTCTCCACTAGTCTTTCTGTGGCTTCCTGCATTCAAGAATTTCAGTAGGGTCCAGGGTTTGGAAATTTGGCTTTAACTTTTACAGATAAATGGGCAATTTGCTGCCTGGTCAGCATGTGACACAATGGTTTCAGTGCAGATTAGACCCATTATTTCAATTTAAGCCATGACAATAATATAAAGCCATTTAGTTTATCTTTTCTCAACCACTCAGACAAAATTTGTAATACCTCCTACTTCACAGCATTCAAAACAGACCTGAAGTCTCTTCCCATCACAGTCCTGCAACTATCTCCACTAGTTGCCATGGCAATTCTTGACAGAAATTATGTGAAGCAGAATGTCCTGACTTCAATATTATTTTTATAATTTTTGTATTTTATCTGTGCTAGTCCACTTAAACATGAGATACAGCTCTGGATTTACATTTCTTTTGTACAGCTGGCCAAATAGTATAATTCCATATGGCATCCACTTACTTGTCTTCGTTCAGCTTGGAAAATGCAAGTTTCCACAGTCTTTTCAGATAAATCAATCATCTGTCTCTTAGGATCATTTTCATGTGTTTCCTCTGGAAGTTTCCCCTGTGAATTTATGACCAAAACTTCACATTTGATGAGAGCACTGTAAAGTTTTGTTATGCCTCACTAATGTAGCACACTGGCAATGAAGTCCTACAATTCTAGGAGGTGTCACAAAAGCTAAAGATTTGTAAGTGTATGCAGGATTCTTCAGTTTACCTGACTTTTAGACCCAGGTTGACAGAAAGCTGAAACCATGTTTCTACAATTAACATGAATTGCTATATCTTTACAAATAAATTGACAGAAAAACAATTATGAACCATCAGCATAGAACTCAACTCGTTAAAAATCTAACCCCTTTGTTCACTGCCCTTCTGCACATAGATAAAGACAAAAGCAGACTGGAGAAAAACATGGTGTTACAGTTGGATGGACAGACTGAGAAGGCAGTTCGGTGATCGCTATTCACACGATTTGTAAAGGTGCTTCTTGTTCTGATCTTAAGTCTGCTTCTCAGTCTTCCTCCTCTGGATGTTTTTTTACTTGATTGCAGGGCTGGTTCACATTTACAAAAGTCTCTGATTTATGAATTAAAAGTCACATCTTACAGCCATTGTTGAAGGAAAAATAAACTGGTTTCCCTCAGGTTTAAAGCGTATTTTTCTAACTGCAGACAACAGAGGCAGCTTCTGATCTTGTGGAAATCCAATGATTTTTATTTATCTTGTTCATAGCCCCAAGCTATTTATCCACCTGGGAGTTTATCACATAATTGTTGCAGGCAAAAAGCATTTCTCATCAATAAACTGATCACTAGTCCACAGACCAATCAGCTATCTGTTGTGTGTTGATTGTCCATTTGTTCTCAGCCCTTGGCTCTGGTTTGTCTGCAAACTATCCACTACTGTTTGAACAAGCAATTTATAAACAGCACTTACAATGAGTGTCAGGTTGCTTTTTTAAAAAAAGCAATCCCTGAACACACTTCTGTTTTTTGAAACAATTCTTACCTCATTTCTGACCAAAATCAAGAAATTCAGAAAAATAACAAAGCACACACTTTACAGTTTCAGGAAGAAATCATCCATGTGTCACCTACTGTAGAAAGTAAATATCTTCCTGTGTCTCACTTCCTTTCTGAGGTCTTCTGTTCCAGTTGGTAGCCTACAATTCCAAAAATGTTGACTTTTCTTAATATTGATCCTTTCCAGGATAAATTGGTATCAAGGACTGAGATGAACTTCACATCCAACAGCACAACAATCGAGAGGGAAGAATCTCACATATTGGAATCCCATGCTTTCTCAGTATTTACTTTGGTTATTGGGCATATGTTTGTCTGGAACTGAGATACAATTTAGTTACTTTAGGACCCCCACTGAGTTTCAGTTACTGGCCCTCATTTTTCAGGTGGCAATGGATAGACAACAGTTGGAAATTTCTCCTTTATGTTCTGTATTATCAGACTGGAAGAAGTTCCATTACATATACAAGACATTACCAATGGAACAGTAAGTTAATGTGAAGGCAGATTGCAATTTATGATCCCTCCATTTGGATATAAGCATTGAAAAATGAGAATGAAATTGGTCTCTGGTGGCAGTGCAAAACAGATCATAATGAATCACCAGCCTGTTTTACGCTCTGTCTGATTTACTTTTCTACTTTGGAAAAGAGAATCAGGTTGGAAGACAGAGCAGCTGTCACCCATCCTTTCCACCAAAGACCAAGTTCACCTCTGTAGCTTTTTGAAGAATTTAATTCCCAATTCAAAGGTTTCGGAACGAGCTACCACAGTAGAACTAATTATAGGCATACAAAACTGGTAAAGATTTGTTAAGTGTCAAGTTTTTGCTGTAAAATTTGAAGATTGGCATTCAGACAATAAAAGCTTACTCTGTGTGAAGGTTCAGTTGAGCTTTGATGATTATTCTGTCTGATGTTATCCTCTGAGGCATGATGTCATGATCACACTGTGTTCGTGACCCCAAGTGTTGGTGTCCCTGTGGTCCAATCATATCAGCAGACTGTACAACAGAGGGTCTGCGTTTCAGACTTATAAAAAGAGAAATCTAATTTAACTCTGATAGAGCACTTGTCACTCTGTCTCAGTGCAGACAGGCATAGTTCTTGATTCTTCATGAACCTGTAAGAAAGGGCAAAGACTTGGTGGATTAAAAAGGTCAGAATTAATTTAAGGACATGGAGACCCTCATACTTCTGGAGTGATAAATCTGGTTTAGAAACCTGTGGCTCCATTATGTACTATTAAGCCCTTTTCAATGGGAACCAGCACTGAAGAAGGGGATTATTAGGATTATGTAGTGTCTGTCTGCCACACAAATATTTAAGTCATTTCTAATCATAGATCAGTGAAACTGCTGGCTATTGTGGAAATCCTACCCATTTAGAACAAATGTTATACATGTGCAAACTATTTAAAACATTGTTATTAAATGCCTGGGGTTAATTTACATTACAGTGGAAAATGTATGATCTCTAATTTTAAAAGATTTTTCATGCTAAAGTACAATCATTCATTTCTAAGATGCTCACATATGGATTCACCACTGGAATTCTGAACCACTCAGAATTAAAAGCAACAAATTCCATTGTTAAACTGGACCAGCTGGCAGTAATCTTTACGAGCAGTCTCGCGAGGCTTTAAGTAATTGGGCACACAATACTAAGGCTGGGTGAGTTCTTTGTTGGATAGTAAGGTGCATTCCCTACAACAATTTAGAGCTTGGTAATTGACTCAGTTCATACAAAGAATGTCTCCAGAGAAAAGGTGCAGTAGGCAGCCTATCACAGAATCTCAGAACTGTGAAAGCACGGAAAGAGATCATTCAGGCTATCATGTCTGCAACATCTCACGGCGTGCCATTCTCCTACCTTCTCCCCGGAACTCCGCACTTCCTTCCTTTTCGGACAACAGTCTGGTTTCCTTTCGAATGCTTCAATTGATCCTGCATTCATCACACTCTCAGGCAGTGCATTCCAGACAATAACTGCCCACTGCACAAAAATATTTTTCTACATGTCACATCTACTTCTTTGATTAATTATTTTATATTTGTGTCTCTCATTTCCAATCCTTTGGCAATGGGAATGGTTTCCTCCCTATTTGATCTGTTCAGACGCCTCATGTTTTGGAATACCTTTATGAAATCTTCTCTTAACCTTCTTTTAGCCAAAAAATAACAGTCCTACCCTCTCCATTCCATCTTGATAACTTAATTTCTTCATCCTTGAATCATTCTTGTGATTCTTTTCTGCACTCTTCAATGCTTTCACATCCTTATGGAAGTGCAACCTTCAGTGTTGTATATAATAGGACATCTTGAGTCCTAATTCTGACAGGGTGCACTCAGCAAGGGTTGTTTTGGCTTTGGGTGAATTTCATCTGGCCCCACCTTCGCAACCTTGTGCCTTGCCGGAGATGTGGTAACCCTCAGGCGTCTCTCTCTAATGAGAGGTCAGTTGATGGCGACTTTCACTTTTGCATCAAGAGTAAAAGTTTTGGCATTTTAGCTTGCCAGTAAACAGGACCTAAGCTTTCTGCTGGGTGAGGAAGCAGGGGCTATCATTGGCACTGTGGACTTCAATGAGACTTCAAACTGCTTCCAAAAGGAAAGAGAAGGATAGAATTGTTCTTATTCTAGCTGGCGGTGCTTTGGTCCAGCATTCACAGTCTATAAGCGAGTCACTTTTGCTGCATTGTAGAATAATAAAGTTAGAAACAGAATGCCTACCAGTGGATTTCAAATCACACTTTTTCTTTACTAGCATGATCATCTCATGGCTGAAAAACCATGGGTTATATAATCACTTGGCCTGTAACACAGACAGCAATTTTAAGTGAATCATGAAACGGTCAGTAACAACAAAAACTTCCATTTATATAGCATCTTCAATATATCTAATATCTTCAGAGTCTTCCCACTATTAAATTAAATTTGACACTCTGTTATAAAGGAAATAATAGGACAAATAGGACAAAAGCTTAGAAATACATGTAAGTTAGAATAATATATGAAATAATAAAACAAAAGGAAATGCATATTTTTACATCCAAAGAATGAGTTAATTATAAATGACAGGTAATTCATTGCCATAGCCATGTACTTCAGGTTATAAAATTTTAAAGAATCAAGATAGCTCGGTGGCTATAGAGTATGGAAACTGAAAATGGACTAATCTTTGCAGTTGCTCTTTTCATCCACTGTGTGTTCTGACTGTGACAATCTGTAAATTAATACTTTTGTCCAGATTACACATTACAGCTTCAACCGCAACTGTCCAATAATATACTAATACCATGAGCTATGTTGTCTGGATTTTCCAAGACTGTCTTACCATTCCCAGATATGAAGAATCTATTTGACATTTTACTATGCGTATTACATCTACAATTATGAATTAGTAGGATCATATGTTAAGACTTTAACTTACTCCAGAGATTCAGATGGCCTCAGAAGCTGTGACTTGGAGCTTGTATGACTTCTGATTGTCATCTGAACACCAAGATTAAACAACATTCACTCACTACCATTTATAACTTCTTGTCACAAATGTGTGATACTCAATAAAACAAAACTGATATATAGCTGTCAAAGGTGGGCTTGAAATGTAATTGATTGAGTGAGTGAGAGGCTGACTGTTACGTGCTTGTTGAAAGCTTAAGGCCTTCACTTATGTAGCAAGTGTCAGAGGAGACAGCAGTGGAGAGGCTGCTCTTGGGACCTGCAGAGAAGAAGATAACGCAAGATCCAGTCTCAGTGCCTTTACATACCAAAAGGGAGAGGTGGTTCCTGTCTCATCTTCAAGAGTCGATGTGTGTTTGAAAAACTATCAAACAGGGATATCAAAGGAAGCCCATAAGTCAAATGGTTGGTGAGTAACCTTTGTTAGGAGCTGCGTGTAAAGTGCCAGAACTTGGAAAAGCTTGGTTCTTTTTTCTACACATCCCTTAAGTATTTTGCATTATAAGTAATTAGTAAGAAAAACTAACAGAATGAAGGTAATAAACAATTTATTCCCTTATTTATTTTATTGCAGTTGATTTTGTTATATTGCAAAGTTTGTAAGCAGCATTAGAAGAATAATTAATTTAATAATTCATTAAGAACATTGAATTAATTAATTAGTTGAAACACAATAAAGATGGTAGGGTAGGTGATGTGCTATGACTGCAGAACATGCGAGCTCCTGGATGATGGTGTGATCCAGGTCTGTAGTAAGCATCAGTGGCTGGAGGAACTTCAACTCATTGTTTATGAACTGGAGGCTGAACTGCAGATTCTGTGATAAGTCAGGGCTGGGGATAGTCATACCCCTTAGGCTCCGGTGTTCTGATTTGGCCAGTGGTTAAGCGGATGAGGGTGTGACACACAAGGAACCTCAGCCTTTGCAATTGTCCAGCAGGTTTGAGATTTGTACAACCTGTATGGATAAAAATGGTAGCTCCTTGCATGGATGAGATAACCAATCATGGCACCAGGTACAAAGGTTCAAGTGAGGAAATTTAAAAGGAACACAGTAGTAATAATGGGCAGTAAAGTCAGATGAGATCCACACTGTTTTCTGTAGCCATGAATGAGAGTTCAGGTGCTGGGTTGTCCACTCAATTCCAGAAGCTGAGACTTCTGCTGTAGGCTAGCGATGACCATAGAATGGGAGGGGGAGGATCCAGTGGTCTTGATTTCTGTTGGCACTAGTGACATAGATCATTACAGAGCAGGCTCAAGGTACTGAATAGACTTTCCTGTTCCTAATTCTTATGTCCCAGAAGTCTCTGCAGGATTTGTAAGGATAGTTAAGGAAATAAGGTAGTAATATATATCTCATGTATTTATGTGTGCTGTTGGATAAAACATTCTTAATCACTCAATGTATACTAATGTTATGTGAATTTTAAGCTGTTGTTACAACTGGACAAGTCTGATCCCAGAATGGAGTTTGACTTGACTGAATAGAACAAGTGATTAGGAAGGCAAATTGAACATTTTCATTTTGTTCCCTAGAGCTCAAGATCTGGAGATACTTTGAAGTTTTAGTACAAGGTAAATAGAGAAAAAAAAACAGGAATAGAGGGCGTTGGATTACTATGTCTGGATAACCGTGTATAGTTTTTTGTCTCCTTAGTTATGGAAGGATATAAATGTATACAAAGCAATTCAAAAAATGCTTATTTTGATTGACACCTGCAATAGGGAGGGTTATCTAATGAGCAAAGGCTGGGCTTGTAACCATTGGTGTTTAGAAAATGTGAGAATGTGAGAGGACTTGACAATTTGGATATTGAAAGGATATTAATTCTTGTGGGGCAGACTAGAATTAGGGGACAGTTTAAAATTAAGGAGTCTTGTGTTTAAGATTGAGATGAGGAGAACTTTTTTTTCTCAGAGGATTGTAAATGTGGAAACTGCCTTCCCCAGAGAACAGGGAAGCAGAGCATCTTGGATCACAGCGTGTATCCAAGTTGTTCATTTCAGATTCAGGTGAATATAAATTAAGAGAAGACTCGACGACAGCAACTTGCTTAAATATGAATGTTTATTAAGTAATAATAAATGATTATAGTGGTAATAATAAATGGAAGAGAAAAGGAAAAGAAAACAAGTCTCACTCCCTTCTGGAAAAGCCAACAAGCCTCATGCCGTTTTGCCCATCGGGGACGCCTTGATCGATGGCTGGTCTGGTGGCTTAAATTTGTTCCTGCCACCGTCTGTGATTCTGAGCCAAGACAAAGTCAGCTATCAATTGAGGGATCCCCAATGGGCAGAAGGGCATGAGACTTGTGCTTTTCCTAGGAGGACGTGAGACTTGTTTTTATTTCTTTTCTCTTCCATTTATTATTACCACTGTAAACATTTATTTTTACTTAATAAACATTCATTTTTAAGCAAGTTTCTGTCATTGAGCCTTCTCTTAATTATATTTACCCAAATCTGAAAAGGACCACTTGAATACACACTGTGATCCAAGACATTTTTGGTGACGAAGACGGGATTCAGGAAAATTTGCAACAAAAGGAAAAAGCAACATGATGCTCCGGAGACTTTTTGTATTCCAAGGTGTATTGCGGCAGACTCTGGATTTGGGCCTGTAGCTAACATGTTAGCACAATTAGGACCCCCGAGAGGATGGGGTACGGTTACAACAAAAGAAAAAGAGAAAACTAGAATGTTAACTCTTTGTGGTCTGGTTTGAATGCACCTTTGTTTGTTGGTACAATTTATGTCATTTTGTTCCCTAGAGCTCAAGATCTGGAGATACTTTGAAGTTTTAGTTTGCATTTTGGGAATGTCTGGTGATTTGAAAGTGTGCTGTGTGCCTGTACTAGTGTTGGACATGTATGGTTAATGTAATGTCCTTTTAAGAAGCCATCAGTAGTTGTGTAAAGCAAAAATTTGCAAAATGTTGATTCAAAAATTTGGTTTATAAAGCTTGGTAAAAATTTACCTTTTGGAATTGACTCTGTGTTGTGTTTGGACTTGGTAAATTTTAATTCCAGAAATTACCATGTTTGGAATTTCATTTTCCAGTCAGATTGAACTTCCAAATACTATTTCAAGTGAATCTTTAATTCCCAATGATAAGGTTGACTCGTTGTTAATATCCAAGTGATAGGGAAATTGGAATGATGAAAATGCAACTCCCTGTGTGTGAGGAGTTTTGGAAAGGCTAATTTAAAAAAGGGGTGGGGTGTTCCTTCCTTCATGGAGGAGGAAAGACGGATGACGTAATTATGTGCAGGAGTTTATGCTCCACCCCCTTTATTGAATCTGTACTAGTTTAACACTAATTAACCCATTCTGCTTGACTTGGAATGGATGGAGCTTGTTTGTTTTGTTTTAGAAATTGGACACAGTGAAGGCTGAACCTGTTTGCAGAATTTCAACATCGCAATACAGTGATGGATGAGGCACCCTCAACCCATCAAGCCATTCATCAATGATATATTTAAGTGTTGAGGAAGTGCTATGGAAATATCAATTGTATTGAGTGTGATGAATCTCGAAACCATTGAGCCTGGGTACACTTTAACATATCATGACAAAAACTATGTTAAGACTCACATGCCCTGGTATCCTAAAACATTTAAAGGGAACAGTTACCTGAAAATTTAAAGGGATTCTGGGAAATGATAAAATGCATGCACACAGTCTCAGTGGTTTCAATGCATACAAAAATGGTTAGTAACTGTAAGGAGTAAACAAAATATTGAATTGGAGAAATTTACATAGATATACCAAATATCTAGAAAGAGTTATCCAGTAACTTGCTTAAAAAAATAAGTTACCTCGGAGGTAACAAACATGAGATGGTAAAAAAAAAATGCACTGAAGAACGGGTCTTAGACATACACCTACTCGACGAAAGTATTAGTGTGGCTTGGAAGTGCACAAAAACATAGTTTACATAATAAGACACTGACACAAAATCCAGAGAAACTGACTTTAAAACAATAAACGATGGCTGAGTGTAAGGACACATAGGATGAAATACAGATACCTCAACTTGAGTGTTTGTATGATACATGTACTCTAGTGTTTACCATGTATATTGTAACTCAAAAGGGGGTACCTGCATTTGGAGGTTGTTACCACCCAATGATACTATCATTCATACAATTGTCAAGGAAAGAAATGTATTGGAGAAGTATCCTCTAGACAGATACAGATGAAGAGAGCTGGAGAAAGTTTGGGTCCATGTATGATGTTATTTTACTGTTATTGGGTGAAATGATCTGTGTATAGGAAACCGGAGGATAAAAAAAATGCATAAATTAAGAAGCCTGAATCTGGAATATACCAAATTTTAGACATAATTATATGAAGAGATTAACTGAAAAAAAAATGATGTTCTGGTCGCCCCAGTCAGGTGGCGCGATTTGTTGGCTCCATTACGGCCTGACCATACTTCAGGGTGAGATATATATTTAAGGGTCAGTCCCCAAAAGCCACTGCGATCACTAACTTGATGATAAACCCCATTGTTGTATTGTTTTTATAGGTGATTGTTATTTTCACTGTAGTTTTAATCTTCTAGTTTAGGTTACGTACTTTTATTATAAGTTCTCGTGCGGCTGCCACTGATTTGCATCTGCAGTTGTAACATGCACTGTCAAATATCATCAGGGGTGGATTGAATAGGATGGGCTGAAGGGCTAAAATTGTTGATGATATTCGACAGCTGCATGACCTTGAATGACATGTGAACGTTCCTGGACATGCCGATGAGAACATAATCAAAGTTGTTTTTCTGTAGCTGTTTTCAGTACTAGCTTTTTGTTACACTGTACAAGAAAGAGAGAGTTTCGTTCCGAGATTTGGACTTTGTCTCGGACCGGAATCATGAGTGGTGCTAGGAACAAGCTCAGCCTCCAGACCAGCCATTGATCAAGAGGTCCCCAGTGGCCAGAAGGGTGTGAGGCTTATTGTTTTTTATCTCTATTTTCATTCTGTTTATTTACTTAATAATTGTTCCTTTCTTTTTCACCTTTTATTATTATTCAATAAATGTTCATATTTAAGCAAATTGCTGTTGTCGAGCCTTCTGTTAACTACATTTAACCAAATCTGAAAAGAACTGCTTGTATACACTTTGTGATCCAAGACACGGAGTCATTGAAAGTTTTTTAAGGCAGAGGTAGGTAGGAGTTTTGTAAGTGAGTCAAAATTTATCACAAATACCTGTAGGTGGGAATATGGGGTTGAGACCACAATCAGATCAATCATGATGCTACTGAATTGGAAAGCAGGCTCAAGGGACCAAATAATCTACCCTTGCTTCTAATTCTTATGTTTGTATGTCCAGGATAATTAAGAAAATAAAGTATTTATGTGTCACAGTTTGATAAAGTATTATGAAGTCCATAATGAAGGGACATCAAAGTTTTATATAAAGTCATGTTGCTGAATCTTATCATTTCGCATTCATCAGGATTAATATCTGAATAGCAAAAGTCTAACAACTGCAACAATTTATATCATGGGAAAAAAGGATGCTTATTCATTGCCCGATTGGTTGAGGTGTTGCTATGCAGAAAGCAATGGGGAACAAGAGGTTTTCCGTTGTAAATTTCTTGTTAATGATTCCTGTGTTTTAGACTAGTGCATTTAAAAGGTTAGGGATAGAATTGCTTTAAGAAGTTAAAAACTCGGAAGAAACTTCAAATAGACTTATCAACTCAAGATGACAGCGCATCCATGGTGTTCTCAAACACAATCTTCAACCTCATGGCCCAGCATATCCCCTATTCCATCATGACCATCAAGTCAGGAGATCAACTCTGTTTCAATGAAGAGTGCAGGAGGGCATGCCAGAGCAGCGTCAGGCATACATACACAGGACTGACTACATGCTTGCAAAATAGCATAAACAACAAGTAATAGACAAGAGCTGAGTGGTGCTTTTGTCAACAGATCAGATTTAAAAATTGCAGTCTTACTATATCCAATCATGAATGATGTAAACAATTAGAAAAATCGCCACGGGAGGAGGATCCATGAATATCCCTATCATCAACAACAAGAGAGAACAGTACATCAGTGCAAAAAATGAAGCCAAGTTGAAGCAATTGCAAGCATTTTCAGCCAGAAGTGATCAATCATCTCAGCCTCCTGAGGTCTCCAACATCAGAGATGCTAACCTTCAGTCAATACAATTAACTGTATGCAATATCAAGAAATAGTTGAAGATACTGGATACTGCAAAGATTATGGGTCCTGACAACATTCTAGCCCACAGTAGAAAAGATACATGCTCCACAACTATGTACGCCACTAGCCAAGCTGTTGCAATGCAATAAGAATACCGGTATCTGTCAAACAATGTGGAAAATTGATTAGATATATTCTGTGCAACAAAACAAAAAGCAGGAGAAATCCAATCTGGCCAACTACCACACATTCAGTCCACTCTCGATCATCGGCAAAGTAATGGACAGTGTCATTGACAGTGCTATCAAGTGCCACTTATTTAACTGATATCTTTGGTTTTGGATTCTAAATCCCATTCAGCTCCTTAGAGCAATACTGCCTTGGTCCAAACATGGACAAAATTAACTTAAGAGGAGCCACCATCTGACAGATATTTAACGTTTTATGCCAGCAACCCACATGAAAGGAGCAACAAGGGACCTCTGTGGTATCTCCCAAAGCACAAATGCATTTGGGTTGTCACTGATACCGTTTTCTCCTGATTATACCAATTTATATCCTTCCATAATGTCCATTGCATCTGCTCCGCCATTCAATCATGGCTGATAGGTTTCTCAACCCCCATTCTCCTGCTTTCTCCCTGAAACCCTTGAACGCTTTACCAATCAAGAATCTATGTATCCCTGTCATAAAGGCACTGATATGACTTGGCCTCCACAGCCATCTGTAGCAATGAGTTCCACAGATGACAACCCTCTGGCTAAAGAAATTCCTTCTCATCTCAATTCCAAAGGGTTGTCTCTTCACTCTGAAGCTGTGCCCTGGGGTCTTAGTCTCTCCTACTAGTAGAAGAATCTTTTCCACATCTACTCTATTCAGGCCTCTCAGTATTCTGTAAGTTGCAATCAGATTCCTCCTCATCCCCTATCCAGACTGAGTCTTCAACCGCTCCTCATATGACAAGCCCTATATCCCTGGGATCATTCTTGTAAATCCTCTGATTTCCTCCAAAGTCAGCATATTCTTTCTTAGATACAGGACCCAAAATCTGCTGACAATATTCCAAATGCATTCCAAATACAGCCTCAGTAGCACACCTTTGCTCTTGTACACTTGCCCTATGAAATAAATGCTAACATTGCATTTATTTTCCTAACTGTCAATTGAAACTGCATGTTAACCTTAAGAGAATCCTGAATGAGGATTCTCAAATCCTTTTGTGCTTCAAAGCTTTTCCCGTTTTAGGAAATAGTCTATGCTTCTATTCTTCCTACCAAAGTGCATAACCTTATACTTTCTCACATTGTATTCCATCTGCCACTTCTTTGCCCATTTTCCTACTCTGCCTTTCTGCAGCATCTCTGCTTCCTCAACTCTACCTGCCTCTCCATCAATCTTTGTGTCATCTGCAAATGTAGCAACAATGCTCTCAGTCCCTGTTTCCAGATCATTAATGTATAACAATCTTCCCATGATGAGAAGAGTCAAGCAGTTCAGACAATGGGATTCTCTAACATTGTTGGCTTCCCAGGCCCAAAACAGAATAGATTGCACCTATGTTGCAGTCCATCAGAATTCAATTTATCTGCGACTGTCAATTCCAGATTCTGGACCTGGAAGATAGAATAAAACTGTGCCTCAGAGTTGTGTGGACTCATCACTGATTCTGAACTCTTACTCAAAGCTGGTATGTTTGGAGGATGTGTGCAGGGCAGAACCGAGCACAATTCTGCAAATTACTTTTAGCTTCAGTGTGGTCCACATGAAAGCCTTGGCCGCAATCATTGATGTGGTGGTTCAAGGATCCATGACATCTGAAGTTATCTGTAGTCAAGGAATTGGTTGCTTGAGAGATGAGAAACACATGGCCATTACAAATTCTTTCCTTCTTTGGATACCTGAAAAGGCTGCTCATGTCTCAAATGGGTGTGACTACATCAGGTTTGATAGTGGCAAAGATGCTAGAACAGAAATTTTAATTTTAATTTTAATATATGTATTAATCAAAGTGTAACAAACCTTACAATGATGGGCTGGAATCTCTGGGGAGCGACAACCTCATGCTTCTCCTTTCCTTTTATTTGTAGAAGGGAGTTTTGAATTTCTGAGAGGAGATTCCACTCAAGGTTCATTCAGAAATGTGGAGCTGTACTTCCATTGATAGTTCTTTCAAGACAAGAATACAATAAGACACTGACACAAATTTCTTCCAAAGCCATGTAAGAAAATTCAGAATTTAGTTCAGAATTTCCCAAAATGCTTCATAATCAATGAAGTATTGGCATACAGCCAAATGCAACGGTTTGCATTTGCTGAGTATCTTCTCACAAAATGAATATGGACAGCTGATAATTTTTCAATGGGTAGTTTGAGCGCTAACTTTCTTTTATTTATTCGTAGGATGTGGATGTCACTGGCTAAGCTACATTCATAGCCCCATTTATCCATTCATAGCCCCAACCATTGTTTATTCCTGTTGAACTGAGTGCTTTGCTAGGCCCGTTTTGAGGGCAATTAAGAGTTAGTCACGATGCAGTGGGTCTGGAGTCACACATAGGTCGGACCAGATAAGGATGGCAGATTTCCTTCCCTAAAGATTATTAGTGAACCAGATCGACATTTAGAACAAGAGATAACAGTGTGGAGCTGGAGGAACACAGCAGACCAGGCAACATTAGGGGAGTAGGAAAGCTGATGTTTCGGGTCGGGACCCTCTTCTGAAAGGTCTCGACCCAAAACATCAGCTTTCCTATTCCTCTGATGTTGCCTGGCCTGCTGTGTTCCTCAAGCTCCGCACTGTGTTATCTCTGACTCCAGCATCGGCAGTTCTTACGATATTTGGAACAATCAACAATGTATACATAGTTGCCATTAAACCAGCTTTTTCTTTGAAATTCAGAATTTATTAGATTTCAATCAGCTATTAGAAACGTAGAAAATAGATGCAGAAACATATCCTTCAGCCCCTTGAGCTTGTTCTATCACTCATTATGATCATGGCTATTCATTCAACTCGAGAGCTTGTTCCTACTTTCCCCCCAGATCCTTTGATCTCTCGAGGGCTGTATCTAATTCTTTCTTGAAATCAAACAAGATTTTTGCCTCAAGCTTTATTGTGGTAGCAAATTCCACAGGCTGACTACTCTCTGGGTGAATAAATTTTCCTCATCTCAGTCCTAAATAGTTTACCCTATGTCCCTGGTTCTGGACTCTTTCACTACTGGGAACAACGTTCCTGAATTTACCCTGTCTAGTCCTGTTAGAATTTTATAGGTTTCTATGAGATTTACCAGTCATTCTTCTGAACTCCAGCAAATATAAATCTAACTGATTCAATCAGTCCTCATACATCCGCCAGTAAACTTCACGCACTGCCTCTATAGCAAGAACATCCTTCCTCAGATAAGGAGACCAAAATTGCACACAATATTCCAGGTGTGATCTCACCAAAGTCCTGTATAATTGCAGCAAGATATAGCTGCTCCTGTATGTGAATCCTCTCGTTATGAAGGCCCACATACTGTTTGCCTTCTTGACTGCTCGAGATACCTTACCTTCAGTGACTAGTGTACGATAACACCCAGGTTGTGTTACGTATTTCTCTCTCTCAATTTATTGCCGTTCAAATAATGATTTATCTTCCTGTTTTTGCTGCCAAAATGAACAACCTAATATTTATCCACATTATACTGTATCTGCCATGCATTTGCCAACTCACTCAGTTTATCCAAATCATATTGAACACTAGCAAGGGCTTTCAATTACTACTTAAGTAACATTACCCCTGCACTGTCATCTCCCTGAATACTGGTGAGCCCCTGTTCTTTTTCAAATTTTGCCCCCCGTAATCTTTATACTCATTGACTTGTCAGAAAATGCATTGACTAAGTATTGCAATCAGAAAATGGTAGCTCACTTCATACTGTGGTATCAGCCCAAATTTTGTACTCAAGTCCCAGAAAGGAATTTAAATAAACATACCAGTAAATTCCGGGCAAGAGTGCTCTCATTGAGCCAAGCTGACTGTGGTAGCTCTGTCATTTAATGTATTTTCTGTTTTTGCTTTTGAATGCATTTTAATCTTCTGTTCCAGCTGCTGATGCTTATAATGGTAAGAGGCTTTCATTTTCTTCACAAAACATTATCCAGGATTCATCCTCAAAATCTAGTCAGAAACCCATTGTGAAATTACTCACCAGTCCCTGCTAAGAGACATCAAAGTGCCAACCATAATATGTTGTTTGAAGCTATAATTAAGTAACAGTGAATGGCTTACTGTACTGTATGAGAGAATTGAGAACAGGCAGGTCAATGTAAAGGACAAGACCACAGGTTGATTCTATCAGTCTCCCTGCAGTCTCCAATTCAAAGAGAGTGCTGGCAAAATCTATTATCACTGTTCAATCACTATTTTTCCAAATCTCCAACTTGCTATTTTGTTCCTTTGGATATCTTTTTCCCTGCACGTCCAGAAATCATTGCACTGTTTCAAACAAAGTAGATAAATGTTTATCATTGGTGGCTGAATGATTAGTTGACAATGTGTTGATCAGTCTGAGTGTTATTTATTAATTTTAAATAGGCAACATTTCACCAATTTTTAAAATGTGTTTTGTGTACTCTGTTAGAATTAAAATAAGTCTAAAACACAGAAAGATTGTCATTTATTACCAAATTTTTGCTGGATGTACAGAATTCAATACGTATTGATGTGAATTTTGTTGCTAAGTTAATGCATTAAGAATTTACTTGTCCTTTTATTTTCTCATGTTTCATAATAAATAATAGTGGCATTCATATTGCACGATATCATATCAAATGTCTTATTTATGTCAATATGATCCTAATTTTAATTAGGAATGGGAATTGAGAGAAAAAGCAGTACCTGCCAAAGAAACTCAATAGGGCAGACAGCTTTTGCAGAGAGAAAAACAGAGTTAACATTTTGAGTCTAGTGACCCTTTGTAATAACTTTCAGTGGACTCAAAACATTAACTCTGTTTTTCCCTCTACAGATGCTGTCAGACCTGCTGAGTTTCTCCAGCAACTTCTGCTTTATGTTGCAGATTTCCAGCATCCACAATTCTGGGGAGGTATGGTGGCTCTGTAGCTCAGTGGATGCGGCAGCATGGTGGCTCAGTTGTCAGCACTGCTACCTCACGGTGTCAGGGACCCAGGTTTGATTCCACCCTTGGGCGACTCTGTGTGGAGTTTGCACATTCTCCCCAGTTCTGCTTGGGTTTCCTCTGCGTGCTCTGGTTTCCTCCCACAGTCCAAAGGTATGCAGGTTAGGTGGATTAGCCATTCTAAATTACACAGTGTCCAGTCAGGTGAAGGCTGAGTGGATTAGCGATGGGAAATGCTGGGTTACAGAGATAGGCTAAGGGGGTGTGTGTCTAAGTGGGATGCTCTTCAGAGAATTGGTGTGGTCTTGATGGCCAAATGGCCTGCTTCCACACTGTAGGGATTCTTTGATTTTTGTTTTTGTGTGAATTGAGAGTGAAATTGGGACTGACATAAGAGTCAAAGACATCTTCCTCAACACCTCAGTGTGAAGCTTGAAATATTATAGCTTTTAGGTTTCATTGTCATATCAATTCTTGATATGATAATATTTTTGCAAAAATGGACTTGCATGTACTCTCCTTCTCCAGATCACAGCCTTGACTATTTGAGTATCTTTGAACCACATATTTCATGACTTTGCTACAGGGCAGGGCAAGCATGTAAGCCCAAAGTCTCTCAGCCAGAAGGGGAATAGAACACTGCGGGAACAAAATGCTCCAAACTACACACTAGCCATTCAACCAACTGAGCTAACCAGACACACACACACTCTGCCTACTATATGTATTAAAAAGTGCTAGCTCATGTTATTTCTAGATATGAGGTAAGTTAAACATTTTCCCACATTGAAACGTAGGAAGTGACATCCCGTCATTATCTGACTTAATAAACATTTTGTTGATTATGACTGAAGATTTCAGATATGTTCATGATTTGATCTGCTTGTCACTGGACTTGCCTCGTGCCCTATTAAGTGAGAACACAGCAACATTCCATTCCATTCTCACTGATCAACTGGTGTGAAACAGTAATGTTGTGTGGTGCTTCAGTTTGAACAGAATGCAGGACAAGTCATAAGGAGAGGCTTGATACCTGTACATACAATACCACTCACCTGTCATGCTAACATAAGCTCCTGGATTCACTTGATGCTTATTCCATGTTGAAGGAATCACACTCCTGAAGCTTATTACCTCTGCACTTCAATTCATGTCTGCTTAATCAGAGAGGATGTCCTTTATTCTTTGTATCCCATCTTTGGAAAATCTTCCTGCTGCCCCTCACATTTTGCCTCTAGATAACAGTGAGAAACATAGAGATCAGCTTTCTCAGATCTACCAGTGCCACATACTAGTCTGAGTAGAAACAGCAGGATATATCAGATGGACATGTGGCTGGAGAGATGGCGCAAATGGGATGGTCTCAGATTCCTGGGGCATCTGTTGTTGGGGAGTTGGGACCAGTATAACCTGGACAGTTTGCACCAGGGAAGAACTGGAATAGATGTCCTAGGTGGAGTATTAGCTAGTGTGGTTCATGAGCTTTTAAGCTAAAATGGCAGGGGGATGGGAATTTATACAGGAAGTCAGAATTTAGGGAAACAACTAAATAAAAGACAAAATTGGATGTAAGAAAAGTGATAGGAAGAGAATTTAGTGGCAAGAATTAAACAGGGTCAGTGTGCAAAATAATTTGAATGTGACTAAGAATGTTAAAAAGGTAAGCTTTAAGGTTTTGTGTCTTAATGCACAGAGCATTCACAATGAAGTGGATGAATTAGTTATGCAAATACATCTAAATGGGAGACCAGGGATGGGAACTGAATACCCAGGTATATTCTGTTTTTAGGAAGGACAGACTAAAAGGAAAAGGAAGTGAGTTAGCATTGCTGGATAAAGACAGAATCCTCAGCAGTGAGGAAATAAATATCAGCTCCTCTGAAGTGGAATCTGGATTTAGAACTTACAGCCACCAAAAAAATAGTGCGGGTTGTATATAGACATCCAAACTGCAGTGATTATGCCAGGGAAAGCATTAAACAGGGAATTATAAATGTAAACAATAAAGCTACAAATGTAACTAGGCATGACTATGATCTGGGATAACAAAGTGTGGAGCTGGAACAACACAGCAGGCCAGGCAGCATCAGAGGAACAGGAAAGCTGACGTTTCGGGTCAGGACCCTATTTGAGTGGACAAAATCAAATCAATAACAGTAGTACAGGGAAGGCATTTCAAGACTGTGTAAGGGATGGATTTCTGGACCAATATGCTGAGGAAACAATCAGAGAATAGGCTATCCTAGACTGGGTATTGGAAAATGAGAAAGAAATAATTGGCAATCTGGATGTTCAAGGCCTCTTGGGGAAGGGTGACCATAATACGATAGAATTCTTCGTTAAGATGGAAAGTGATGTAATTGATTCTAAAAGGTGGGTCCTGAATATATAAGAAGGTAATTACAATGGTATGAGGTACAAGCTGGCTATGATAAATGGAGGAATGTGACTTAAAGGGATGGTAGTGGGTAGGCAATGACAAACAGTTAAAGAACACAGAGGAGCTGCAACAATTGTTCATTCCTGTCTGACACAACAAAAAACAGGAAAGGTGACCTAACCATGGCTAACAAGGGAAAATTGGAATAGTATTAGATCCAAGGAAAGGCAACACAAATATGCCAAAAACATCAAGATACCTGAGGGCTAGAAGCAGTTTGTATTTCAGCAAATGAGGGCAAAGGGATTAATTAAGACGGGAAATGAAATATGAGAATAAGTTTGTAGGGGGCATAAAATCTGGTTGTAAAAGTTTCTGTAAGTACGTAAAAGAGAAAAAAGGATTAGTGAAGGCAAATGTAGATCCCTTTCAACCAAAAACAGGGATCAAAGAAATAACAAACCAATTAAATACATATTTTGCTTCTTTCTTCACAAAGAAGGACCCAAATAACATCTCAAAAATGTTGGGGAATGCAAGGTCTAGTGAGTGGGAGTAACTGAAGGAAATCAGTATTAACAGGGAAATGGTATTTGGTTTGATGGGATTAAAGGCTGATCAATCCCCAGGGTTTGATAAGTTACATCCCAAAGCATTCATGGAATCTTAATGGCCCAAGAAATAGTGAATGCATTGGTGATCACTTTCAAGATTCTATAGACTCTAGAACAGTTTGTATAGATTAGAGAGTGTCCAATGTAAGCCCATTATTTAAAAAAAGAGGTAGAAAGAAAACAGGGAAATGCAGACTGCTCAGCCTGACATCAGTCATGATAAAAGATTTAAAGAAGAGTATTTAGAAACAGTGACAAGATTGGACGGATTCAGCATGTATTTATAAAAAGTAAATCTATTGGAAGACAAGAATGTAACTAACAGAGTTGAGAAGGAGGACCCAGCAGATATGGTTTGCTTGGACTTTCAGAAGGCTTATGATAAGGTCCCACATAAAGAGATTAGCAAGTAAAATTAAAGGGGTCACAGTTTAAGGATACAGGATATTTAGGATTGAGCTGAGGGGAAACATCCTCATTCAGAAAATGGTGAGCCTGTGGAATTCTCTGCTGCAGGAAGCTGTCCAGGCCAAGGCATTGAATGTTTTCAAGGATAAATTAGATATAACTTGTAAGGCAAAAAGGATCAAAAGGTCTGGAGAGAAAGCAGAACAGGGTATGAGTTGGCTAATCAGTCATGATCATATTGAATGGCAGAACAAACTCAAAAGGTTGAATGGCCTATTACTGCTCTTATTTTCTATGTTTCTACGTTTCAATCTCCTCTTTACTCCTGTGGTTACTGCAGCCTCAATAATCCAAGTCTAGGTGAGTTTTAGCTACCCATGGTCCCTTGAATTAGGATTCCTTCCTTTGACCTTTGGCCAAATAAATACACCAGCCTTCCCACTGTCTCTGACTGTCCAGTGAACCCTGAGGTCGGATGATAATTGATTTTCCCTGGTAAAGAGAAAATGTCAGATGGACTGTTCAGAGAATTGGGTTCAAGATGTAGAAATGGTGCAGTCATTCTGGCAGGTACTGAAGTGATAAGATTCTGCGACAACATTGTATCTGAAAAATGAAATTTACAAACTGTTATAAATTAATTTCATAAACCTATTCTATCTGACAATTCTGGGAATATTTCTCGCAGTCTGTACCAAAGTTAATTTCTTTCATTATTACACTTTTCTTCGCACAGACCTCCTTGATTTGCATTTTAATTCCTTTCTCTGTTAAATTGTTATAGTTCAGGGGTCTATAAAATACTCCCAGTAGCATTTTACGTCCTTGCTGGTTTTTTAGTCTCCTTACTTTCACTTGCTTTTTGCAGATATATAGATGGTACATTGATTAAGAAATTGAATAAAGATCAAAAACAAGGGTCACACTACATCATTAACCCATGCCTGTTCAGTGAAGGCAGCAAGCAATCATCATGCTAATTTAAATGATGGTAGTATGCAGCTCAATGTTAAATCCCGCAAACCTCAGCAAAGCATCGAAATTCATGCAAGGCTAGCAGCATTTAAAGTCAGCCTGTTCTACTTAAAGCCAGCCTAAATCTTTTAAATCGGAAGTGCGATGTGTTGTAGGGGTGTTGGGAATATCGAGGTAAGATACTTTGAGAAAGGAGGAGCGAAAATAGCGCAACTGTGAGTATGCTTCAAACTTTTCTGATGTAGTACTAGAACCTGGGGCAGGAGATAGACTGGAGGAGACAGGTTCTTTCACAGCCACCAGTTCATAAAATGATATGCCTGTAAATACTTTAGAGGCTAATATGTAGACAAAAGTGGCCTGAAGTCAGGCAAAAAAAAAGGCAGTGAAGGTGCCAGCACTGCCAGACAGAAAGGTTTTACAAAGGTTCTGCTGCACAGAACTTAATGGGGTAGCATATATAAAAGGGCCTATGGGTACTCACAATGAAATGTTTAACTTGGCCAGTTTGCCAGAAAGCCAGCTGTCATTGGCAAGGAAGATGTTGGCATCAAGCACAAACACGGGCGCGGAGTTTTACTTAGAGCTTGCAGTCCATTCTCTCTAGTGTGAAAGCAGTGGCAATTCCATGAGGGTACTTGCAGATTACATCATAATACAGTGCCTGAAGGCCAATATCTTAACTTCCATTGCAACACAAACAGAAGCCACTGAATATCTCAGACATGAGATGAAATCTCAGTTTTTTGCCATACAAGCTCAGTCTGCTGTCATCCCAATGCAGTTACCAATTTTCAAAAGGACTTCCAGGATCTGACATTAGTTCAGCAATATGTTCCAGCCGACTTCTTGAATCGCTGCACTAACCCCTTGGTATTGTGGAGCATGTAGTTTCTCAGGATCATAGCAGCCATCCTCCTTCCTGCTTGCCCCCTTGCTGTTGCCTCGGAGTTAGCCAACCCAGACTGCTGCTCTCCATGTCAGGGTGATGCAATCAATTTGTTGAAATTTGGCTGAAAAACCATTTGCAGTCTCCCTCAGTGAAGTCATCAATTAGCCTTGCTGTAGCCATGAGACTAAAACTGCCTTGGAGTACCGAACAATCAAAGGCTCTCACAAGATAGATATTGAGGGAATTCACTTGAGTAATTAATTGACTTTTGTATGGAATATTGTATGGTGTGTTTTAAAAAGCTCGTTTGTTGTAGTTTTTGCATCAACATAATGGCCAAGAGCACAATGTGATGGCCTGTGACAGGCCGAAAAGTATGGAACTGCTTTATTAATGCCTTTCCCTCCATCATGGGATCAGATGTGGGATATTTGCTGATGACTGTAAAATATTCAGTGGTGTTCATGACTCCTCAGTCTGTATCCATGTGCAGCAAGACTTAGACACCTTTGAAGTTTGGGCTGATAAGTGGCACATTTGTGTAATGCAAGTGCCAGGCAGTGATGCTTCCAACAAAATATCGTCTAATTATCACCCCTTGATGATCAGTGGAATTACCATAGCTGAAATCTAACATTCTGGGGGTTGCCATTGACCAGAAAATTAACTCGACTAGCCAATTGAATTCTGTGCCTATGTGAGCAGGTCAGAGGATAGGGATTCGCAGAAGAGTATGATTGACACACTCCAATATTAATAAGTTCAAAGGAAGGCCAATCATTTCAGACCACAAAGTAAATTTCTTTCAAGTCCATGCCACATATTGTTCTGATGCAGAAGGAGACTATTTGGCCCACCTAATCTGCACCAGAATATTTAATATATACATGTGTCTACAGTATATAAAGTACAGTACACTATCAATTATTGAAAAATGGCATTGAACCCTCCAAACCTATGACCACTGCCATCTAGAAAGACAAAGGCAGCAGATACATGAGAACACCACCAGCTGCAAGTTCCCCTCCAAGCCACTTACCATCCCCACTTGGAAATGTTCCTTCAATTTCACTGGGTTAAAATCCTGGGATTCCCTCTCTGATGGCCTTGTAGGTCTACCTACAGCACACGAATGGCAATGGTTCAAGAAGACAGCTCATCACCACCTTCTCAAGGGTAACTAAAAACAGGCAATAAATGTTGGCCCATCCCACATCCCACAAGTGAATAAAAAATATTAGAAATCACCTTTCTGTTAGACATTGTAAAGGAATTCTGAATTATTAACAAGGATCAGAGAAAATAAACTGTCTGTTTTGACTTTTTATTGCTTTCAAGATTTAGATGGAGATGATTAAAATGAGAAAAAAAGTATGTTTGTATGAGTGAAAAATATATGTGAAAAATGGGTGAAAAATTTTGTTGATAGGCTTTTTCAGCTGATGATCACCTCTGAACCATAGGATCCAAAATTTAATGTCAATCATGGCCTAAAATTAGTTTACAAAAATCAGCAAATGATTGCGAGGGCAAATGAAATAGTATTCTTTATTACAAGGCAAATAGATTATAGAAGTAGAGATGCTTTGGAACAGTTGGAGAGAGCATTGGTAAAATGAATTCTGTATACAGTTCTGGAATTATTTTGGAATAACTCAACTCCTGACATACTAAAGCCTGCGCAAGGCATAAATCAGAGGTGTGATGGAATACTTTCAACATTCCTGATAAGTACAGTTCCAATAAAACTCAAAAGACTTGGCATCATCCAGAACAAAGCAGCCTGCTTGATTGGCATGCCATCTACCACCTTCAACATTCATTCTTTTCACCACCCACACATAGTGACAACAGTGTTTACTATCTCCATGAAGCACAAGATGCACAAAATAATTCATCAAGGCTTCTACACCAGCACCTTCCAAACCTGCAAACTCTGCCACATAGATGACCAAGACCAGCATATGCATGTGACCACCACCATGTGCACCTAAATTGCAGTCCAACCTGAATTGTCATTTTATCGCCATTCCTTCCCTCTTGCTGAGTTGAAATTCTGGAAATCTTTTCCAGATAGCAGTAGGCATCCCAACACTCCCAGCACTGCAGCAGGTCAAAAGGGCACCTCATCGTCTCCTCCTCCAGGGGAATTGGGGATTAGCAATAAATGCCAACCTTGCTAATGATGCCCACATCCTATGAATGATTAAAGCAAGTGTGCTGATTTGGATATTGTTCCGTGGAAACATATTGTTTTAGTTCATCACAGATAGCCCAGCTGGAAAGATGATTTGTTGTTTGCCTCCTCCTTCCCTCCTCTTATTTATATTCTTCTTCCTCATACTCTCTTGGAAGTCCCATCTGTATGTGGGCAGAATTGTTCCCGTTCTTCGGTTTAAATTAATTTGAATAAAAACTAGTTCATGTTATAACTGAAATAACTTCCTTCATTATCATTGGAAAAATTTTGTGATATTAAGGCATATGATTGATATATATTTTCACGTCATCTACTTTAGAGTTTGGATTTTGAATTAGTGGCATGTAGGATCTGGTTTGTGCATGACTGGATGGGTTTAATGATTGACTTATAAACTATTTCTGGAGTCATGGATTTTTCTTTTCAAAAACAAGGTATCAGATAGTTCTTGGAAGATATTGGGAATTTGTTAGATTGAGGGAGTTTTTACTAGTGAGCAAAGTAAACTATGTAAGGCATTCAGCTTCAGATAAAAAAAGGTTTCAGAATTTTTCTTGACTTAGGGAAAACATACAGAGTTTGAAACATTTTTAGTTTCAGTTTGGAAGGTTTTCCAGAAGTCTTAGCTGAAACTGGATGTGTAAGACAGCTGGTCCTGAAGAAGGAAGACAGGCTAGACTATTAAAAAATGTTACTTCTATGTAAGAAGTATGGTTTGAAAGTTCCTGACAGGAAGTGATTGCTTAAAACCCTGAAGGAGTTACTTGAAGCTGAGAAAATCTATGCTCAGTTGTATGAGGACCCAAGGAAGAGGCTCTCAGATTCTCAAGACTGCAAATTGAAACATAGTTAAATTAAGTTCAATGAATGTGATAGAGAAAGAAATTCACTCTGGTGTAAGTACTGCAAGGAGTGCCATTGGGATCAATAGGATTGTATTTTTCTATGTGTTTGGAAATCTTTAAACTTGAGATAATGTAAATAGCTTGGTTTAGTTTATCTCTCTTCATTTAATTTGCATAATAAACTTTTTTGTTATTCAAACTAAATCTGTGGTAGTCAGCACTTCTGCTTCAGTGAAAGACTGTCTCATTAAAACCAAAAAAGAAACAAAGTATAATTTATCCAACTTGGGATATTATCACATCAAGGACACAGGAGAAACAACCAACTGTCCTTGACAACCCTCATTCAACCCGGCCATGGAAGGAGAGAAACCTTTTACATAAAGATCAGCTTTAGAGCCAGCGATCCCTCACCTTGGTGGAATGCATTGTTTTTAGCTATGGAAGTAATATCAGGACTGAGCAGATTTGTCTCAAACAAAGATCAAAAAGGGGCACTAAGCACTGATCACCCTGCAGGATGGCCTCAGCAAATGTAGTTATGATATTTTGATAGCGATCACCCGAAAAAGGACAAGAGTGAAGGGTTGATATTGCAGTCATGAAGGAGGGTCAAGAATGTTCAAACTTGCCCGTGGACCTACAGTTGTCACTGGAGGAACCAATTGCATGGAGGTTTGTAAGTTCTCAGTCAAATCTGAGGCATATTGGAGATCAAAGGGTAATGTAACATAAGGGAAACAACCAAATCTGGCCTGACTTAAGTAAAATTTAGGCAGAAATGTGTCTTTTTTTTGACTGCCCTTTCTCGGTGAAGGTTTTTATTACCTTAAATTACATTGTGTTTCAGTTGTGAGAAGGGCACTGAGATTTATTTGTGGAGGAATTTATGTTGGTCAAACATCTGAGGTGTTGCATCCTTTAAACCAGCTTAGAGGTTTTTATTTTGTATCAGGGTGTCAGTGGGTTTTGTTTTAATAAGCAAGACATTTGAGTCTGAAACAAATCTGTGGTCTGTGCAATTTGTTCTCTACAATATCTTAAAGTGCATGAACTGTTGCAAAGGGGGAATGAAAATGGAAACCAATTATAATATTATTTCTCAATATTTTCATTCCTGAAGGAAGAGTGTGACTTTAACCTTTGCATTCTAGCATGGGGTTTCTTTATCAGTTTTATCTCCTTGTAGGAATGTTCCAATATTTAAAAATCCATCCAATTTATTAATGTTTAGATTAATGATTTATTACATCGTTTATGGTCATTTATTACATCATTTTCAGTAATATGGGAGGGGGTGACCAGGAGGGACAAATTTCTAGTGCAAGTAAATAGAATTCCACAACAGTTGAACTGCCTAATATTGTTACCATTTTAAGAATGTTCTAAATGTTTCTATAGCTCCGTCAGACCTACTGAAAAACAATCCTCTAACTATTGGCACCTGCTGAGAGCAGCTTGTAACCATCCAGCAGCTTATTATTGCTCCAGTCCTTTCTGTAGTCATGGTGACAACCCCGCAGTTCCACTTCACATCTCACAGAAGATTTCAGCAATTAATACTGCTCTTTGACAAGGTTTGGGAACCTTGCACCAGAAATGGATATAATGTTTCAGTTTAAAATCACATGTGTTGTTGCATTCAGTTTTATATAACTTGACGTACAATTTTGAGAACCAATATGTGTTGAGACCCTGTTATTGTTAACTGTCATTTAGCATTATGGATTGCTATTGGATGAATAAACAATTTAATCCTCTTTTGCCATGCTTTATGTATTAACTATCGTTCAACCAGATGTTTGAACAATTGTAGTACTACACTGTCATTCACGTGAAAGCATGGTTTCTGGGTAACAAATGTCTAAGTGCGGTTAGTATGAGTACTGAATATTAAACAAAAAATGTTATTTTCTTCCTCACCTTGTCCATCTCTTTCCTCAGCATTTTCTTTTTATTACGTTATTGGTAAAACTACCACTGAAAAATAGTTGAGATAAATTGTTCGATCTAGAAATGCAATTGCAATCAAAAAAGGGGCAGGTAGGGGTTTTGGGATGTACTATTGTTAACCGTCATTTAGCATGATGGATTGCTATTGGATGAATAAACAATTTAATCCTTTTTTTCAATGCTTTATGTATTAACTATCATTCAACCAGACGTTTGAATAATTGTATCATTACACTGTGATTCATGTGAAAGCATGGTTTCTGGGTAACAAATGTCTAAATACAGTTAGCATGTGTACTGAATATTAAACAAAAAATGTTGTCTTCTTCCTCACCTTGTCCATCTCTTACCTCAGCATTTTCTTTTTATTACGTTATTAGTAAAACAACCAATAAAACAGAGTTAAGATAAATTGCATGACCTAGAAATGCAATTTCAATCAAAAAGGGGCAGGTCGGGGTTTTGGGATGTATTACACATTTATTGGTGTTAGTTAACATTTGTATGATTCCAGTCTGTTCATTGTTCATTGGTTACAATGCCTGTATGGACAGCTATACACCCACCACTCACACAGCCAGAAACCGAGCAAAGGCAGCCAGCATCTCTAGTTAGACATGAGTTCAAGACCTACTTGCTCTAGAGGCGTGTAACAACATCTCTGAATAGGTTGATTAGAAAATATTTTCTTTTAATCTGGTTGCAAACAACAGAGAATGTTTATTAGGAGAGAAATGGCTGTAGCAGGACCTGAGAAGGATCAAGGTTCTTAGATGGAGAATTGAAAATGTTATACACTTGTCCAAATAAAATGATGCAACAACCGGCTCAGCAACTTCAGTCCAGTCAGTTTAAGCTCAGTGGTAGGGGAGTGTGACAAAACAATAATCCTAGACAAAATTAATAACTGTTTGGGCAAAAACAGATTAATTAAAGAAAGCAAGTAGGGATTTGTTAAGGGTAAATCATATTTAACTAATTTGCTGGTGACAGAGAGGATTATATCAATCTTGTTGAAATGCTGTACGTGGACTTACAAAAGACATTTGCTGCAGTGCCATACAACAGACTTGTTAGTAAAGTTAGACCTCATGGAATAAAAAGCACAGTAGAAACATGGTAGAAAATTGGCTAAATGATGAGATTGAAAGCATAGTGGTGAACAGTTATTTTTCAGGCTGGAGTAAGATTCATAGTGAAGTACCTTGGGGTTGCAGCAGAGCTGCTATTCTTTCCAGTAGATACCAGTGACTTAGATCTTGGTATGTAGGTCACAATTTTCAAATTTGCAAATGATATAAACCTTTGAAGAATTGTGAACCATGAGGGGGAGAGAGTAGAACGTAAAAAGGGCACAGTTGCTGTAATGAGATGATGTGTGGCAGATGGAATGTGAAGTGATTCATTGTAGTAAAAAAATTGCAGACAGTCAATATAAAATAAAGGTTGCAGTTCTAAAGTGGATACAGGAACAGTGGATCATTGACATGTACATGCATCATTAAGGGTGGCAAGACAATTAATAACTCAGCGTTAATAATGCAAACAGCATCCTGGGCCTTAAAACTAGAGTTAGCAAATATAAAAGCAAATAATTCATGCTCAACCTGTGTAAAACACTGGTTCTATCCCAACAGGAGTATTTTATCCAGTTCTGAGCACCACATTTTAGGAAGGATGCAAAGATATTATAAAGTGTGCAGAAAGGATTCCTGATACTAGTTCTAGACTTTGGCATCTTTTGTAAACTGTTTCGCTTAGAACAATACAAAGTCTTCCAGCTCCGGTTAAACCAGAGATCTGTAAAGGTATAGCATAATTTCCTTGTTTTTGTGTTCAATGTCCTGAATTACAAAGCCAAGTACCCTCTGTAAATTCTTAGTTGGTTAATCAGCTAACTTGCTACTGTCAATGATTTGTGTATATGCACGTTCAGTTCTCTATAAACTTCACCCTGCCAAAACAATATGATTTAGATTATTCTTCCTTCCTACGTTCTTTCTCTTGAAGGATAACTTCACATTTGCTGATGTTGGTGTTACCATGAGTCCATTATCCTTGTTATTCAATGCAATAAAGGTTGCAGTGTTGAAGAACCTTTGTTGTTGCTGCAGTAAATCTTGTACAGAATATACTGTGCAGCAGTAGCAGATGGAGGGAATGTTTAAGATGATGCTGATCATTTGCCCCGAAAGGCATCAACCTTCTTGAGTAACTTTAGAGATGCATTATTCAAGTAAGTAGATAGTATTCAATCTCATTCCTGATAAGTAGTGGAAAGTCCTTTGGAAGTCAGAAAATGAATAGCCTACCGTAGAATTCCCAGACTCTAATTTGCTCTTGTGGCTGCAGTATTTATATGCTGGCTGAGTTCAGTTTCTGGTGAATGCATTTGTATACAGTTTGCCATTTTCTGGTTTTCCCAGTAGTGGAGAGAAACTAGGTGGCAATCATTACTGACATGAAAATCTGAGAAGTCACCTAATGGCTCCAGCTTGCCACTTGCTCCTACAATCTCCATCTTGGTCAGTATTCCATAACATCTCAGGGTCCTCTCCATGGGCAGTAACAGCCTGTATTCTCCATCCATGGAGATTGGTACCTGACATGCATTGGCCTCGCTATGTCATCATGGTACATTTCCCCCCACTCTTGTAATAGTTCACTCAATTCTGCATTTTGGAGTGAACTTTTCACTGCAAGGCTGCTGAAAGGCTGTTTTTGTATGTAATGACACGTATGCATCTATTGCATCAAAGCAGGGCCCTTCACTTGCTTTCTTAGTGTTTACTCACTTTATGTCTATTTGGATGCTCGAAACATCTCTGCCTTGCTTTTAGCACTATGCTGTATAATTCCTAACTGCTACCTGACAGTACCTCTGTCTTGCCTTGTCTTTTAGTTCGACTCAAAGCCAGGCAGCTAGTCATAGTTGCCATCATTGATAAGTCAAAGTGGTTGTGGGTTGCTGTGTGGCATTGCATTACGTCACTGTCACTCCTGCAGCATGCACCAGCATCTTACATATCAAACACTCTGAATTTGCATCAACAAATTAACATGTTTCAAAGTCTAAAAGATGCAATCTTCAATTAAATCCAGGGGATATCTCAGACAGGGTGTCCTGCCACAATCTGTCAATATCTTTAGTGTTCATCAGGGAATTAGATATAGTCAGTCAGCCACTTGAGGTGTTCAAGGTCAGAGCTTCCCAATAACTTTAGTCCATGGTGGGGGGAGGGGGCATGGTCAGCCCTGCATGTCCAGCGCAACCAATCTGAGGATTAACTGTAGGTCAGTCAAGGAGATTCTCAGCGATCAGTAAGGGATCTGGTCACACATCAGTCAGGGCTGAGGTTCCAAGTTTGTCAGGGGATGGGTCACAGTCAGTCCTGAGGGCCTGTTCACTGAAAGTCAAGGGGAGTTTTCATGGTGCGATGGGAGATTTGGGGATGTAAACTGTGGGGATTGGAGACTGCATGCTGGGATGAAAATGGGACAATAATTATGAAGGAGAGAAAATAGAGCATTGGAGGGTATGAATTCATTGATGACATCACTACCCTGGCTTCAATGGAAGGCAGTGCATCATTGTTGTTGGAATAAGCTATAGGCCTGAGGCCCATGGGAACAAGTGCAGAATGAAAGCTAAATGAAAGAGTTGGGTGAGAATGTGTGAAACATCAGAACTGATGGAACAAAAATGGAAATTGATGAAGAAACTCAACAGGTCTGGCAGTCTCTGTAGAGAGAAAGCAGAGATAACATTTTAGGTCCAGTGACCCTTTTTCAATACTGAAGTTATGGTATATATGCTGAGGGTGGTGTGTGGGAGGGGAGGTGTATATGATAGGTGAAGATGGAGCCCAGAGAGAAAGAACAGCAGTTGGACTGGCAAAAGGAATAGGTAAAAATGAACCTGGGACAGTCAATAGCTGCTAAAGGGGACTGTTAGCAGCTAACAATGGGTTGGTTGTGGTAGCAGTCCATATGATGACAAAGTCTGGTATTTAAAGTTTGGAAGGAATGGACATGCAAGAACATGCTTAGGCCCTGAAATTATTGAACTTTATATTGAGTCCTGAGGGTGCAGCGTCCACAAGTGGAAAATTAGATGCTGGGGCTGGAACTGCTGGGATTGATGGACATTGCAAGGAAGAAAGGAACATAAATGATTGAGAGTAGATTGCTGGGGCAGGTAACTGGATCTTTTGGATTGACCCTGCCTTTTATGAACAGGATATATTTGGGAAAGTTTCTGTTTCATTAGGTAGTGTTGTATATTAGATCAGCACGGTTTGGAGTGTGACTCATTCAGGAGCACAAGTTTTCTATACTGTAGTTGGGGTGACTTTAGGGTCTACAAAACATTTGCTGTGTTCAATGTGTTCAGCAATTCACTTACAGTGGACTAATGCCTGGAATGGAGGGTTGTCTTACGAGAAAAGGTTGAACAGGTTTGCTTGTATCCATTGGATTTTAAGAGTGAGACATGACTTGATTGACACACAAGTTCCTGAGGGGTCTTGACATGGTGGATGTAGAAAGGATGTTTAGAGCACACAAAACAACCTTTGTCACTGAATCTTGGTACATGTGATAATAATTAATCAAATCAAATCAAAAGTCATATATCTCAGAGGAGCATGGCTCCATGGAATTTTCTTCCTGGAAAGTTGTTGGAAGCAAAGTCCTTGTTTACTTTTAAGGCAGAAGTGTGCATATTCTTGTTAAGCAAGAGGGTGAAAGGTTTTCAGGGGTGGGTGGGAATGTGGATTTGAGGCTTCAATCAGGTTAGTTATGGTCCATGGTTGGCATAGACATGATGAGCTGAAGGGCCTGTTTCAATGCTGTATGATTTTTCTATGACTGTATGACTAAGCATATAGACAGGTTAAGTGTATATACACTGCTAAGTGTCCAGGTAAAAACTTAGCAGATGGAATATAATATGGAGAAATGTGAGGTTATTTATTTGGCAGGAAGATTAGAACAGTTGAAAATGATTTAAATGCAGAAACCTACAGAACAGAAGGATTTGGGAGTCCTTGTCCATGAATCACAAAAAGCTGGCATCCTAGTGCAATAGGAAATATGAAAGGCAAATAAAACAATAATTTTTATTTCAAAGGGAATGGAGTATAAAAGTAAGAAGATTTTGCTAAAACTATGCAACTACTCAGACTACAACTGGAATACTGTGAATGGTTTTGGGCCCTTTATTGAAAGAAAGATCTTTTGGCATTGGATGAAATCCAGAGAAGGTTCACTATGCTGATACCAGGTATGGAGGGACTGTATTATGAGGAGAGGTTGAGTAAATAGGAACTGTACTCATTGAAACTTAAAAGAATGCAAGGCGACCTTACTGAAACATACAAGATTCTTCTGGAACTTGACAGACTAGATGCAGAAAGGCTGTTTCCCCTTGTGGGGAAGGTCTAGGACCAGAAGACATCATCTTAGAATGAGGGGTTGCACATGTAAAACAGAGATAAGTAAGAATTTTATCTTTCCGTGGGTTGTGAATCCGGAATTCTTTACCACAAAGGACTGCTGACATTGAGCGTTATTAAGTAAGGGAATCAAGGGTATGGAGAAAAGACTGGAAAGCGTAGTTAGGATTATCAGATCAGCCATGATCTCATTG
Source organism: Rhincodon typus (assembly GCF_021869965.1). Classification (NCBI taxonomy): domain Eukaryota; kingdom Metazoa; phylum Chordata; class Chondrichthyes; order Orectolobiformes; family Rhincodontidae; genus Rhincodon; species Rhincodon typus. The sequence continues at coordinate 76,631,957 of NC_063334.1, read as the reverse complement.
AGATGGTGGAGCCGAATCAATGGGCTGAATGGCCTATTTCTGCTCCTATTTGTTATGATCTTATACTTGTCATGGGCACCATCACAGAAAATAATTGTCAATCCCAGATTTATTTGTTACATATAAATTCCACCTGCTGCTATAGTGGGATTGAATCCATATCCTAAGAGCATTAACCTGGGCTTCTAGATTTTTACTGCAGTAACAATACAACTAATCCACTATCTTTCCATGTTGATATTTGTCCAAGTCTTCAACTGAGGTTCATGGAAAAGAAAATCAGGAACAAAATTAAACTGTTATATATTTTGTTATGAATATACTTTACTGGCTTTTACTGATTTCACCTTCACAAAGTTCAAATTCTGTTTTATGTATTAGTATTGTCAGTTTTCCTTTTTACATTCATATGTAGCAATGTAGAAAACTCACAAAAACTGACAGCCTCAAAAGTTTCCAATTTAGAAAACTGACACTGAAGTATAGCCAGGAATCTAGACCTATGTCCAGAGCTATTGTGTTACAATCCCCACAGAGACTGATAACTTTTAAAAAGGGATGTATTTCCCAATGACTGACAGAAATAACTGAAGGGAAGATTTCACAAACTAAAATCAACATAAAACAAAAACTGCGCATAAAACTAATGCTTTCAACCCAAGACATATTACAGTACTAAAATAACCACAATAAATTTGACACATTTTTACCTTATGCCAAGCTTCCAACAGGTCTGAACTCTTACAGATTCAAACTCCTCCTGACTTCTTTCTCTTGCATGCCAGGCTGAGTTTTCTGGTGTCTTTTGAACATAGTTCCAACCAGGCTTCCAAGCATCCCTGAACTGACTTCCAATAACAAGGCAATTTGGCTGAAATATTGCTTATGAAAATTTGTTCCTCAGACATTCACAGTTCCTATCTCTTCAGACAGAGAATGAATTCTCAGAGGCATTTCACTTGGGACCCACTTCTCAACCTGTCCCCTTGACTGAGGCATGGTTACCCTCAGGTTAAGCCACAATCAGTCATCCCTCTCTAATAAGTGAACAGGTCCATGATCTTCAAGGATTCTGGCAACTTTAATACACAAAAAAGTATTTTGCTCAGCTCTTCACAACTGCAGCTGTTTTTCTCTCCCTCTTCCCCTAATATCTCGGTGCTTTATGTATGAAGCCTATCAACACATTTTCAATATGTTTCTGTAACAGATCATATAGATCTGTCTCCAGGCAATGTTAATATGATCACTATTTCTCAGACATCCTGTTTTATCTTAAAAGTCAAATGACGCAGTTTAGAAACATAGCCATCTTATAAAGTGTTACACTCATAACAATTGCTTTAGAGTTATTTAGAGGTTTGTTAACTTTACATTAATTCTTTCAACATACCAATACTTAATATTATTAAAATTTCTGGTTCCCCAGTACAATATATCTCGTCAGTCTGAATGGTATACGTGCAATTTTCACAGAATATTTTAAGTAGTATAGTGACGAGGAGCTGATCATTGTAATACGTGTGATACATGGATAAGTAATGGGAAGTTTAATTTTCACCCCAGTTTTGGGTATCACTCTTTGCAATCTGACTGTTTTCTATAGAAATGTAGACCATAGGAAACCTAAGAAAATTAGTGGCCATTTTAGTACTACAGTATAAGATTTGTTTGTTAAAAATTAAATTGTAAACATACCCGGTAGGATGACATGTACAAACTCAGGTAAGGCTGGCAATGCTTGATACACATCCAGACAATATCAGAGCATTACATGGACACTCCCTATGATTCTCCAATTCCTTCAAATGGTCCACATCAGGCACAAAATTGACAGTCTTTCAAAAATCAGCGAATACAATTGAACTAGATTGCTCATAAGTTTCACCATGTTCCAAAATGCCACAAAGCCATAACCTTGTCTATGCAGTCCTCTTGGGAGTAAAATGCAGCCTGTTTCTTTTTACTCTGCCGGCCTCTGAGATATCTAATTTTCCTATCACAATAATCCAAAAAGTGACTGAAATCACCAAGATTGACAGGCAGTTTTCAGACACACTGGCTCACTCTTTCTTGGAATACTGGCAATCAGCATGTCTGCGTCACTGCTTTAGTTGCACATTATATACCATACTCTTCAGTTCTTTTTTTACATTAATTCCTTCAACATGTAACCACCTCAAATCTCCGCTTCCGCAACACAATCACAAATTAGGGGAGGCAACAGCCTAGCGGTATTATGGCTGGACTGTTGATGTAGAGACCGAGGTAATGTTCTGGGATTCTGGCTTCAAATTCCACGCAGCAGATGGTGGAATTTGAATCCAATTTAAAAAAATATGGAACTAAGAGTCTAATGGTAGCCATGAATCCATTGTTGATTGTCAGGAAAAAAGAAATCTATATTATTAATGTCCTTTCGTGAAGGAAACTGCCATCCTTACCTGTTCTGGCCTACATATGACTGCAGATCCCTCAGCTATATGGTTGACTCTTAACTGCCATTATGGATGGGCAATGAATACTAGGCTAGCCAACAATGTTCTCATCTTGTGAACAAATAAACAAAAAATCAATTGGACCGATCTTAACAGTGTGATTGTAATGTTCAAAGAAGACTTTAAGCACTGTAGTGGTAAGCAGCTGGTTAAAATGGCTGAAACAGCAGTATGACTCACATTTATTGTAAGATGCTTCCTCGGTAAAGGATTTGAAACCAATGCTAGGAATTCCCACTGAGAGGCTTGTGAAATGCCAAACACACGCATGATGATATAAATTTTTAAAGCCATATTCTAAATGCTACATTTTAAAAGTGCAGAAATCAGGATGAATTCTGAGATAGCAAGGACTGCAGATGCTGGAGTCACAGATAACACAGTGTGGAGCTGGAGGAACACAGCAGGCCAGGCAGCGTCGGAGGAGCAGGAAAGCTGACGTTTCAGGTCAGGACCCTTCTTCAGAAAAAATCCAAAACGTCAGCTTTCCTATCCCTTTGACTTCTGAGAGTTACCAGATTTTTTGCGGATTCTTGAAAGAGAATAAAAAAGTCATTCTTTCTGATTTGACCCACTTTCAGTTCGGTCAAAAGATAAACAAAACCCAGTTGATTGATTGTTTGTTGCCACATGTACTGAGATGCAGTGAAAAGCATTGTTTTTAAATGCTTTACAGGCAGATCGTACCATACAAAGTGATCAAGATAGCAGAACAGAGTGCAGAATACAGTGTTACAGCCACAGAGAAGGTGCAGAGAGAGAGAGAGATATCAGAATTAATATTTGAGAGACTCATTCAAAAGCCTGATAACAGCATGGAAGAAGCTGTTCTTGAATCTGTTTGCATGTGTATTCAAACTTTTATATCTTCTGTCCAATGGAAGAGGATGAAGGAGAGTATAACTGGGGCGGGAGGAGTCTTTGATTGTGTTGGTTGCTTTCCCAAGACAGCAGGAAATATAAATGGTGTCAATGGATGAAAAGCTAGTTTGTGCGATGGACTGGGCTATGTTCACCACTCTCTGTAGTTTCTTGCAGTCTTGGGAAGAGCAGTTGCCAAACCACACTGTGATGCATCAGGATAGGATGCTTTCTATGATACATCTATAAAAATTGTAAGAGCCTTGTGAACATGCCAAATTTCCTTAGCCTTCTGAGGAAATAGAAACATTATGGTGCCTTCTTGACCATCAAGTGATGTGGGTGAAAGTATTAGTTTGTGTTTCAAAAACAAAGGTCTTTGGCTGACTAAAACCAATAGGGGATGGGAAATCACAAACCAGGCTACCAACTGAATTATGACAGCACCTTAATTGGACAGTGACTTGACACTGTTGCAAGGTCATGTGATAAGATGATAATGTTTGCTTCCTGCCAGAAGAGATATTAACAAGTCAAACCAGCAGAATTCCATAAAGCAGGAGTCCAACAAGCAAAGCCATCAGGCCACTGCAGTCAGCTAAACAGACAAATAATTTGCAACATGTCAAAAGAATGATTATCTTCTACATTCTTTCCCACCCTCAAATTCACCTGTGAAATACACATCCCTACAATCCTGGCAACAACCACTGCAGTTCCTGAGAAGTCTTTATCTTTTCAAAGCGTTTCCTCTAGCCAAACAATTAACTCAGTTTAAAAAAACAAGCCTGCACCAGGATAGCGACTAAGTTAAATTATATTTCAGTAATTACTATTTTATTACTGTCCACGTGTAATTTTGCGCGCGTCTTTGGTCATGCAGGTGAGTCAAGCGAGTGAGATGTCATATTTTAGTTAACCTCTAGGGCAAATGTGAGAGATATAAACCAACTTCTTTCCTTTTTAAATCCATAAGAGCCTTCAACCAAATTATAAAAATTGGGTCAATCATTCCTTGGGTAAGAAAACACACACATACATCCAGATACAAATACTTTGAACAAAGAAAAATGACAGAAAGTACCTATAATTTTTATGTGACATTCGCTAAACAGCTAATTGTCAATTGAAATAACTGCTAATACTCTTTAAAGAGAAACACGACTTTTAAGTGCTTTAATTAACTCTCCCTCTTAATAGCAACCAGACATTTGGAAGCAATGTAGCATTGATGTGCACTTGCAAAGGGATTCTTACCACCTCACGGTTATTTCTTTTAATCCATTCACGGGATGTGAGCTTCTTTGGCAGTACCAACATTTATTGTCCATCCCTAGTTGCCCTTAAGAAAGCAATGGTAAGCAGCTCTCTTGATCTGTTGTAGTCCATTTGGTGTAGGTAGACCAACAATGCTGTTATGGAGGGAGATTTCACATATTGATCTGTCAACTGGAAGGGGATGGATGTATATTTTCCAAGTCAGGATGTTGAGTGGCTTGGAGGAGAACTTGCAGGTGGTGGTGTTCCCATCCACCTTCTGTCTGTGTCCTTCTAAATAGTAGTGGTCTTGGATTTAGAAGGTCCTGACTTGTCCCTTGTAGGTGGTGAACAAGCTTTGAGAAGTCTGGAGTTGCTGTTGTAGGATTCGCAGGCTCAAACCTCGCTTTGTAGCTGCTATATTTGTAAGATTAGCCCAGTTCAGTTTTTGGCCATTGGTAACCCACAGGATGCTGATAGTCCGTGATTCAATTATTGTAATGCCATTGAATGTTAAAAGGCAAAGGATAGATTTTAGATTTTTTAAAATTCATTTTGGTTGGCCAGCATTTATTGCCTATCCCTAATTGCTCAGATGGCAATTGAGAGTCAACCACATTGCTATGGGTCTCGAGTCACATGTAGGACAGATCAGTTAAGTATAGCAGTTTGCTAAAGGACATCAGTGAGCCAGATGACCTTTTCCAACAATCAATTCATTGTTATCATTAGATTTTTAATTCTAGACTTTTATTGAATTCAAATTCCACCATCTTTTGTGGCTGGATTCGAAACCTGGTCCCCAGAGATTTGCCTGGCTCTCTAGGTTATTAGTCTTGTGATAATAAAACTAGGCCATTGCCTCCCTAATTAATTAAATTCTCTTGTCAGAGATAGTGACTAGCGTTGGTGTGGGGCAAATGTTACTTGCCATTTTGCAGCCCAAACCCAAATATTGTTCAGGTCTTGCTGCATCTAGACATGAACTGCTTCAGTTTCTGAGGAGTTGCAAATGGTGCTGAACACAATGCAATCATTAGCAACCATTCACACTCTGATGTTACATTGGAGGAAAGTTCATTGATGAAGCAACTGAAGATGGTTGAGTCTAAGACACTACCCTGAGGAACTCCTTTGCCCTTGTTACCTTTCAGATTCCAAGATGGCAGTGGCAGAGTAGCAGTGTTCGGGTTCATGCCCATCTGCTACTTTCTTCCATCCATTTCTATTTTTTTTTCTTTTCTTTCTACTTATCTTTTTTATACAGAACCTTGTTATCTTTTGTCCTTGGGGAACTCAGAGCCAGTCGCATTGCTAACAGTAGCAAATGAGTGTCCAGAAGCAAGAGATGGCACTGGAGCATGGGGACGTTGACATTGGTGGGCCTAGTGCAGGACTCAAGGCGGTGGTGGTGGCACTGGCATTGACAGTGGCTCTGATGTCAGCACTGGTTCAGAGGGTTACACTCTTGCATTTGTTCAGGACGGTTGTGGAAACTGATATTTCAACTGAATCCAAGATGGCAGTGACGTTGGCAAAGTGGGCTCAGCGGTGAGTGATGATGCCTGAGTGTGGTGACTTTGACATTAGTGGGTCTGGTGCAAGCAGTGACAAGACTCAGGACTCAACTCGGTGGCATTGGTAGTAGGAATGCAATGGTTGCAACTGTGGTGACACCAAGGCATGGTGGGTCCAGTACAGAACATAAGACAATAAGACATAGGAGCAGAAATTAGGCCATTCAGCCCATCGGGTCTGCTCCGCCATTCAATTATGGCTGATAAGTTTCTCATTCCCATTCTCCTGCTTTCTCCCCGTAACCCTTGATCCTTTTTATACTCAAGAACCGATCTATCTCCATCTTAAATATACTCAATGACCTGGCCTCCACAGCCTTCTGAAGCAGTGAATTCCATAGATCCTCAACCCTCTGGCTGAAGAAGTTTCTCCTTATCTACGTTCTAAAAGGTCTTCGCTTGACTCTAAGGCTGTGCCCTCGGGTCCTAGTCTCTCTTACCAATGGAAACATCTGCCAACATCCACTCTGCCCAAGCCATTCAGTATTCTGTAAGTTTCAATTAGATCCCCCCTCATCCTTCTAAACTCCATTGATTATAGACCCAGAGCCTTCAACCATTCCTCATATGTTAAGCTTTTCATTCCTGGGACCATTCTCATGAACCTCCCTGAACCCGCTCCAGGGCCAGTACATCCTTCCTGAGATATGGGGCCCAAAACTGCATGCAATACTCTAAATGTGGCTTGACCAGAGCCTTATTAAGCCTCAAAAGTACATCTCTGCTTTTATATTCAAGTCCTCTCAAAATAAATGCCAAAGTTGCATTTTCCTTCCTAACTACTGACTCAACCTGCAAGTTTATCTTGAGAGAATCCTGGACTAGAACTCCCAAGTCTCTTCATACTTCAGACTTCTGAATTTTCTCCCCATTTAGAAAATGGTCCATGCTTCTATTCTTCTTACCAAAGTGCATGACTTCACACTTTCCCACATTGTACTCCATCTGCTACTTCTTTGACCATTCTCTTAACCTGTCCAAATCCTTCTGTAGCCTCCCCACCTCTGCAATACTACCTCTCCCTTTACCTATCTTTGTATCGTCTGCAAACTTAGCCAGAATGCCCTCAGTTCCTTCATCTAGATCATTAATGTATAAAGTGAAAAGTTGTAGTCCTAACACTGACCCTTGTGGAACACCACTTGTTCTCAGGTTGCCATCCTGAGATAGACTCTTTTAATCCCAGTCTCTGTTTTCTGCCAGACAGCCAATCTTCTATCCATGCTGGTACCTTGCCTCTAACACCATGGGCCCTTGTCTTACTCAGCAGCCTCCTGTGCGGCACCTTGTCAAAGGCCTTCTTGAAGTCCAGGTAGATAACACCCATTGGATCTCCTTGGTCTAACCTGCTCATTACTGCCTCAACGAATTCAAACAGATTTGTCAGGCATGACCTCCACTTGATGAAACTATGCTGACTTTGCCCTATTTTACCATGCACTTCCAGGTATTCAGAAATCTCATCCTTTACAATGGACTCTAAAATCTTACCCACGACCGAGGTTAGGCTAATTGGCCTGTAATTTTCAGTTTTTTGCCTTACTCTATTTTTAAACAGGGGTGTCACGTTAGCAATTTTCCAGTCCTCTGAAACCATCCCTGACTCCAGCAATTCCTGAAAGATCAGCACCTCCACTACCTCTTCAGCTATCTCCTTAAGAACTCTGGGGTGTAGTTCATCTGGTCCTGGTGACTTATCCACCTTCAGGCCATTCAGTTTTTCCAGCACCTTCTCCTTAGTGATGGACACCATACTCAGCTCTACCCCCTGACTCTTTCAAATTTTTGGGATATTACTCATATCTTCTACTGTGAAGACTGATGCAAAGTAATTATTCAGTTCCACAGCCACTTCATTGTTCCCCACTACTATCTCTCCAGCATCATTTTCCAATGGTCTAACGTCCAATTTTGCCTCTCTTTTGCCCTTTATATTTCTAAAGAAACTCTTACAGTCTTCCTTTATATTACTGGCTACCTTACCCTTATATTTAATCTTCTCCCTCCTTATTTTTTTTTTGTTGCCCTCTGTTGGTTTTTGTAAGCTTTCCAGTCCTCCGGTTTCCCCCTGACCATCGCTATGCTTTCTCTTTTGCTCTTATGCTATCCCTGACTTCCCTAGTCAGCTATTGTTGTCTCATCATCCCAGTGCCATGCTTCTTTTCCCGAGGGATGAATTTTTGCTGTGTCTCCTGAATTACTCCCAGAAACTCCTGCCATTGCTGTTCCACTGTCTTTCCTGATAGGCTTCTCTTCCATCAATTCTGCCAAGCTCCTCCCTCATACCTCTGTAGTCCCCTTTATTCAGCTGTAATACCGTTACCTCTGATTCTATCTTCTCCCTCTCGAATTGCAGAGTACATTCAATCATATTATGATCACTGTCTTCTAAGGGTTCCTTTACCTTAAGCTCCCTTATCAAGTCTCCCTCATTGCACAACACTAACTCCAATATTGCCTGTTCCCTAGTGGGCTGCACCACAAGCTGCTCCAAAAAGCCATTTTGTAGACATTTCACAAACTCCTTTCCTCACAGTCCACTACCAACCTGATTTTCCCAGTCCACCTCATATTGAAATCCCCCATGATTACCGTAACTTTGCCTTTCTTACACACCTTTTCTATCTCCTGGTGTATCTTGCGCCCCCAGCTCCACTACTGTTTGGAGGTCTGTACATAAGTCCAACTATGGTTTTTTAACCTCTGCAGTTCCTCAACTCTACCCACACAGATTCTACACCATCTGATCCTACTTTGTTTCTTACTATTGATTTAATTTCATTTCTTACTAATAAGGCAACCCCAACTCCTCTGCTCACCTGCTTATCTTTTCAATAAGATGCATATCCTTGGATATTTAGCTCTCAATCCTGATCCCCTTGCAGCCATGTCTCCGTGATGCCCATCAGGTCATAGCTGCCAATTTCGATCTGTGCCACAAGCTCATTTACCTTCTTTCTTATACTGCATGCATTCAGATATAACACCTTCAATCCTGGATTAACCGTCCCTCTTCTCAGGTGGTGTTGGTGAGGACAGCTCAAGACTCATGGTGGTGGCGAGGGTGATCTGGATGTTTTCTTTTAATTTAGTTTCTGTTTCTTTAATTTCTGCTCTTGTTTTTAATTCTAACTATTGTTTTCTAAGATGGCGCCTGACAGCGGTGACTCTGTAACTTTTCACTGTACTCCTGTACTCTTGTACTTGGATACATGTGACAATAAAATCTCATCTAATCTAATCTTGCAGAGATGTTTTGGAGCTGAGAAGACTGACCTCCAACAACCACAAGCACCTTCCATTGTGCTAGTTATGATTCCAATCAGCAGAGGTATGTTCTCTTGTCTCCCACTGGCTCAAGTTTTGCTCCAGCTCCTTGATGTCACATGCTTTTAAATGTCAAGGGCAGTCAGTCTCACCTCAACTCTGGAAGTCACCTCTATTGAGAATCTTTGAAGAAAGGCTGTAATGAGGTCAGGAACTGAGTGTCTCTGGCAGGATCAAACTGAGGATCAGTAAGCATGTTATTTAGAAGCAAATGCCACTTGATGTCTGCTGGATAACTCCTTGAATCATTTTGCTGATAATCAAAAGTTGGCTGATGGGGCCTATTTGGGTGGGTTGGATTTGTCCTCTTTTTTGTGTACAGGACAACAGGACGTACCTAGGCAGTTTTCTACATTGTTGGGAGATGCAAGTTTTGTAGTGATACTGGAACTTGGCTTGTGTTGCAGGAGGTTTAGAGCACAAGTCATCATTCCCACTGCTGGAATATCATCAGGGCTCATAGCCTTTGCAATTTTCAATGCCTCCAGCATTTCTTGAAGTGAATTGAATTGGCTGAAGACTAACATCTATGACGCTGGCTCCCTCTGGAAGAAAGCTGGATGGATCATCGAAACATCACATTTTGGATGATGTTTGGCGTGAATGTTTCAGCCCTATTTTTTGCACTGATGTGCTGGTCTCTTCATCATGGAGGACGGGATATCTCCTCCTCCAGCAACTTGTTTCAATATCGACACCCATTTATGGCTGGATTTAGCAGGAGTATAGTTGATCTGTTCATGGTGCAATTGCTTAGCAAAGTCTATCACTTGCTTTTTGGCATAGAAGTTGCCCTGCATTGTAACTTCTCCAGGTGAATAGTTAGATTTTTGAAAGGGTCCTTTGAAGCACAATGGGACACTGTCTGGGACACATTATCAAGACAATACCAATATATGAACAACATTTATTACAGAATTTCTCTGAGGGAGTCACCTAAAATATTGAATGCAATGACATTGCACCTTAACACTTTTTTAAGAAACCAGAATAGCTGTAGTAGCACTTTCTTTTCACTGCAAAACATAACAGTGAAAAAATATACAGGGAGTTTTGCTTGTTACCTCTCACCCAAATTCTGTGTTCTGATCTGTCTGCCGCAATGCAGGCTGAAACCTGACACCATTGCAATGGCCATTTGTTAATTTCTGTCAGTTTTTTTAAGCTTTTCATCCTCAAACTACACGGGCCAAATTTGGGATTAAAATGCCTGCTAAGATGTCCATTCAGGCCACTTTCAGAAAACCTCTCAGTTTCACTTTGGAGCTAAAGAGGATTTTATATTGAAAGCAAACACAGATTTCCCCCACAAGGCACATGGATTATTATAATTTTAAACCAAAACACTGTGTCTGTCTTAGCCCAGTGGTAAATAAAAGCATAGGCATTATTCAGAATGTCATGAGTGAAAAGACTACTCCAGACACTTGAAGACATAATCCAGGCTGATACTTCAGTGCTGTGTATTCTCTTGGAAGCGTCTTCAAGTTGAGGTATTGAACCAGCATTATCTTCCTGGCCAGGTGTATGTAAAAGATCCTAAATGGCAACATGTATTCCTTTACCAACATCTGCAAATCAGATTATTCCTAATTGTGGGAACATGCAATGTACAAACTGGCTGCACCGTTTGCCTGGATTACAGCAGTAACTTTGCTAGCTGTGAACTGCATTGGAATGACCTGAAGTTATGACAGCCACTCAAAATGTGAACACATTTGATGAGCTGTTTAGCCAAACTGCTGAGATCAATCCGTCTGACTCTTGAAGAAACTGATGAGATGTGATCAGAGAATGAGTAGGAGTAATTTTCCTAATCAGCTACACTTATTCTCAAAAACACAAAACTTCGGAAATGAGTTTATTCAAAACAAGACTAGCAGGGGGGTGATTGGGGTGGATGTGACATGACATTCTAGGGTTGTATGTTCAGTTTGCTCTCTAATTTAGCAGCTCATTTGCTTTAATCCTGTCTGCACCAGATGGTTCAAGATTGTGTGATGCACTAGGGTACAATAATGAATTATGTTTGAATGCATGTAAATATAGCTAATCTGAGGGTGTCATGCAGTGTTTCTGAAGTACTCTGTAGATTATACTTTCATATCAACAATCACATTTACTCCATTATTGATACTTTCACCTCTAGAAATTATTTAAACCTTGATCTAATCTTGCCTATCTTCACAAATTGCCCAGATTTTGAGCTAACTGTATTACACTTGATATTCAAATTATCTGAGTCATCATTATACGTAGACAAACAGGGGGCTGGAAGAACACAGCAAACCAGGCAGCACCTGGAGGAAAGGAGCAGTCAACATTCCAGGTATTACCGTTCTTCAGGACTCCTTTCCTCCAGATGCTGCCTGGCTTGCTGTGTTCTTCCAGCCTCCTGTTTGTCTACCTTGGATACAAGCATTTGCATTTTTTTTTGTCTCCAATGCTCTATGTGCCTGTATAGTGGAGAGATAGTGTAACTTTTGTTAAGTTAGCTGCTAGTCCTTATGCTCTCCCTATCGTTCACACGTTGAAAGACACACAAATCTAACATTACAACAGAGGTGGTGAAGAGGGAAAATAAACACAACGAATAATTACCAGGCTTGGAGGAACTGGGACAAGAATCCTCCCAATTGAGGCCAAAGCTGTTGAAAAGCTTAATCAAAAATTGTGTAAATTTGAAGTTGAAATATTTGAAGGATGCAAAGTTAACATACTTTCTGAATCAGGAAAGCTGAAGGGGGGTGGGGTGCAAATAATAACTGCCAAGGATATCACCTCACCTCGTGTGAGTGTCAGTAGGGGAAAGGCGATTAATCAGGGGTAATCAACATGATTTTCTTTGAAGTAAAGCCATATTTTATTGAGTTAATTGATTTTTTTTGAGGAAGTAACAAGGAGGATTGGTAAAGGTGTTGTAGTGGATGTTGTCTATCTTGATTTTAGTGAAGTATTTGACAAGATCCCACATGACAGACAGTTAAGAAAAAAATAAAGCCCATTGGACGCAGGGAATTGTGCAAGTACAATTCAAAATTAGCTCAGCGATAGGAAGCAAAGAGTAATAGTCGGCAAATGTTTTTGTGAATAGTGCCAGTGGTGTTCTGCATGGCTCAATGTTCTATCATTTGGTGTTTGTAGTATATGTTAATGATTTAGACTTAATTGTGGGAATTTTATTGGGAAATTTAGAGATGACACAAAATCAGTCTGATGATTGATAGTGAAGAGGATAGGATAGCTGTTGACCGCAGGATAATCTCAATGATTTGGTTGAGTGGATGGGAAAGTAGCAAATTGACTTTAATCTGGAGAATGTGCAAGATTATGTCCTTGGGGTGGCAAACAAGTTAATGAAATACACAACAAACCAAAGGGTATGGAGAGGAGTAGAGGAAATGAGAGGCCTTGGAGTGCATATCCTAATGTCACTGAGAGTGGCCGGATGAGTAGATAAAATGGTAAAAGAGGTAAATGGGATGCTCTCCTTCATTGCATGAGGTATTCAATACAAAATCAGAAATGCAATGTAGGAAATATATAAGGTACTAGTTAAGTCACATCTGGAGTTTTGTGTACAGTTCTGATCACCATAATACAGGAAGGACACAATTGCTACAGAGAGAAGAAAAAGTAGATTCAAAAGAGTGTCGGCAGGTGTTGGGAATTGCAGGCATGGGGAAAGGTTGGATAGGCTTGGGTTGCTTTTCTTATAAGAAAGGCAGCCAAAGGGTGACTTAGCGGACATGTATAAAATAACGAGGAGCTTTAATGGGAGTGGACAGGGAAGACCTGTTTCTAATAGCTGAAAGATTAATTACCAAGAGAATAAATTTAATATGGTTGCTAGAAGGATTAGAGGAGACATCAAGGAAGTCTCCCAGAAGGATGTCGACATCAGGAATTCACTGCCCAGTTTAATGGCTGAGTCAGAAACCTTCAACTCATTTACAAAGAATCTGGATCTGTACCTGAAGTGGTGTAACAAGCAAAGCTATGGACCGGGTACTGGTTAGAGGGATTAGACCTGGCAGCTAGTCTAGTCAGCTCGTGCCAACATGATGGGCTGAATGCCTTCTTTCTGTGCTGTAACCAACTCTGGTTTCTACTGCCTAAATTGTGAGAGATTGCATACCTCCATGATGCAGAGGGATAAGGTGTCCTGGTGCATTAACCACTAAAGGTTATTATGTAGGTACAGCAATTAATTGGCTCAACAAATAGATTGTTATCATTTATAGTGAAGAGAATTGAATAGAAAATTAAGGAGGTTATGTTTCAGTTATAAAGCACACTGGTGAGATCATATCTGGAGTATTGCATACTGCATTGGTTCTCTTATTGAAGAAAGATTGTAAATGCAAGGGAAGCAGTTCAACAAAGGATTACTACACTAATACCTGGAATGGGCAGTTGTCTTATGAGGAAAGGTTGAACAAACTAGGCTTGTATTCACCAGAGTTCAGAAGAGTGAGCGTTGACTTGTTTGAAACTAATTGGTCCTGAGGGTTCTTGACAGACTGAATGTAGAAATGATGTTTCCTCATGGGAGAATCTAGAACTAGAGGCTTCTGCAAAAACAAGGAATCACTCCTTTAAGATGGAAATAAAGAGAAATTTTGCCTCACAGAAGGCTCTGAGATTTCGGAACCCTCTTCTTCAGCAGACAATGAAAAGAGTTTTGAATATTTTAAAGGCAGAAGTAAAAAGATGCTTGACAGGTTATCAGGAATAGGAGGAATGTGAAATAATTTGATCAGCCATGATCTGCTTTAATTGTAGAACAATCTCAGATGACTGAGAGACCTACTTCTGCTCAGAATTTATATGTTCATCAAAACCAGGACTACTTAACTACCTTAAGCAATGCAAGTGTGGGGTGAGCCTCACCCTAAAATAGGGGATCATATTGCAGGTGAGGGAGGGTACAGGTGTCAAATAGGTGAGGGTACAAGTGTTAGGTGAGCGAGGAATTAGTGTTCTAGCTTCCACGTGAGGAGGGGTGGCTCAGATGGCAGCAAGTGGTAGGGTAGGGGTTTTCTCAGAACTGGTGGAGATGGCTTTTTAAATGTGTGGATAGGACAAGCATCATGCTCTTGCAGACAACTGCAGTTTTAAAAACAGCTTTGTTTCTAAGTTCCAGTTTCACTCAGCTCATTTGACACTGACAGAGGATATGAAATGTCCATTAAGTCCCTTATTTGCCAATGCAAAAGTCATAAAGATTGTTTTCGGACATGAGCCTTTGTGACATGGGTTTACAGCTAAGTGAATTTTAAAACTTTGGACTGAAATTTCAATATTCAAAACTATTGATTTTGGAGATTTTGATGGAAGGTTTCTCTCTATGAGCTCTGGTGCATTTTCTTGTGACTTATCTCATTAAGTATACGCCATATGTCCAAATCACTGTTTCACAGCTATTTTACACTCACCAGCACCAGAAGTACTCACTGATGCTGGGACCTTCTGAGTTTCCCTCTGTTTAAGCCATGTTTAATTCCCAGTTATGCACCAGCTCGAATGCTGTAAGTCAGGAAGAGCCTTTCACAGTTGCTATGTTTGATAAATTGCCACAGAGATGTCCGATAGAGGCTAGTTTGGCACCTTACATTGCTGATGAGGACCGAGAGGTCCTGGTGGATAAGGTGCTGGACAGGAGGGCTGCCCTATTACCGCAAGAATACCTGAGGAGACCGTAACACAAAACTCTGCCACTTGGGTCAGTGAGATGGCCAATGTCTGGTGGAACACCCTGCTATGCAGGAAGACGGTTAGTTATCCTCTTAGCTCTCCGATGGTATGTGTCACCATCTTCTCTCTGCTACCTCACATTCACACTCTCTTTCTGCTTTTGCACCTACCTCCACACAAGGCTCACGTCCAACCATTCCCTCAATCACTCTCACCTCCCAATCTAATAACCATTCCAGACTTCTGCACTTCCTATTCACTCACTCGGGACACCTCACCAACATTCCTCCACCAATATTAACAGCTGTGTCAAACACTTTCATCTCAGTCAATCCCTGCTCTGTCTTAATCCAGGGAAGATTTGCCCACAATAGCTCAGAGAGGGCCAAGACAGGTGATGGGAAGGCCAACATTCATCTGCTAACTCCCTATAAGGGAAGAATGCTTTCCTTAGCAGTCCCATCATACACAAATAACATTTAATAATCATGCTCCAAACGTTGGGGCATGGAGGCATCCAGCAAGGAGGGCAATGGGATGTCTCCACATCAATAGTTTACATATTTGGATAAAGATGCAAGCAGAAGTTGGCCATTCAGTGAGATCATGACTGATCTGATAATCCTCAACTCCACTTTCCTGCCTTTTCCCCCATAACCCTTGACTCCCTTACTGGTTAGAAATCTCTCTATCTCAGCTTTGAATATACAAAATGACCCGGCCTGAACAGCCCTCCGTGGTAAAGAACTCCACAGACGCACTCCCCTCTGAGAGAAGAAAAGTTTTCTCATCTCTATCTTAAATGTGCAACTCTTTACCCTGAGATTTTGCCCTCTGGTGCTAAACTCTCCCACAAGGAAAAGCAACATTTACGCATTAATCCTGTAACATCTCCTAAAAATCTTGTATGTTTCAATACGGTCACCTCTCATTTTTCTATATTCCATGTACAGGCCCAACTTACTCAACTCTCCTCATAAGAGAATCTCTCCATCCCTGGGATCGGTCTAGTGAACCTTCCCTGGACTGCCTCCAATGCCAGTGTGTCAAGCCACGTAGCATGCACACATTAGGAGATTGCTCATGTGGGTAGGAAGAATGAGACCTGTTCCACCAGACCCATCCCCACATTACTCAAGAAAGAAAGCATGAATATAAGATAAAATGAAAGCAAAATACTACAGATGCTGGAAATCTGAAATAAAAGCAGAAATACTAGAGAAGCTCAGCAGGTCTAGCAGCAGTTGTGGAGAGAAACAGATTTAGTGTTTTCAAGTCTGGCATGGCTCTTCTGCAGTTTTTAAACATTCTCCAGCACTTTCTGTATCAAATGTAAAGTGATGATGCGGAAAGGTATGAGGTAAGCACTGCTGACTTTGTGCAGGATTTGTGTTTACGAATTGTAAAACAACAGAGAAACTTTATTGCTCCCCTAACATTACATCTGCTTCGCAGCCATTATTAGGAGCAATTTATAATGATCACTGACATGGTTAAAATCACTTAATGACAGGATTTTTATTCAACAAAGCTGGTAAATGCTTGAGGTTCTCATAAAACAGATATTTTCTAATCAACCTGTCCAGAAATGTTATGACACACCTCTGGAGCAAATGAGACTTGAACCCAGGCCTCTTAGCTCCAAGACCGGGGACCACATTGCACCACAAGACGTAAATCATTACTGGCAAACATGGCAGGCTGCCTGGTTTTGTGTCTGCATTAAAATGGAAGATAAGACAGAAGTACGGTGAGCCTTAAGTTCGGAATGAGGCACAAAAAGCAAGTCAAGGCCATGCAGAGATGCTGTGAGCATCCAAGTAGGTACAAAGAGAATGAGTGCTAAGAAAGGACACTAAGAGCCATGAGATGCATCCTATTCTGATACATGAGATGGTACCTGTCCCGCACACAATTTGGACAGGCTGCAGACTGCAATGAAATGTTTCAGTCAGCTCCAAAGCACAGAATTGAAGTGGTGATCTGCATTATAGGTGAATTGAAGATATGACCTGATGATGTAATGAGACTGGTGCTTGACTGATGCCAGCCTCTTCGATGTGCCTTGAGATGTTAGGGACTGCTGGCTAAGATGAAGACCTAGAGGAGTAAGCAGTGAGCTGAAGTCACTGTCTAGTTTCTCGCTGCTGCCTTAGTAAATTAGAAAACTGCACATATATGAGGCAAGATTTGAGTCATAGTGAGATGTTAATGCTTGCAATTAGGCCCATTGCCACTTGCTAGTGTGATTCTCATCTAGCTGGTAACACTATCAGATTTTATTTTCTCGACATCGAGAATTTAGTTTTTCAATTCTGTATTTTCCAAATTGTCCAACTATTGTACATGCCAGTGACCTTTTCTTGCACATCGTAAGCTCCAGTTTCATTGAGCTTGGTTGACATTGACAGAGAAGATGAAATGCCTATAAGGCCCCTTATTTACAAATGCTATGGGCCGAATGATTGTTTCAGGCTTGAGCCTAGCAATATGGCAGGTAGTACACTTCCAGCCAGAAATGAAAATGTGCTTCCTTTCTTGCATATTGGAGGCTTAATAGACCAATTAGCAGTAGAATTTCAAGCATTGTGCAGCTGAGTTGATAAGCCATAAACTCTTCAGTAATGCAAATCTTATGAAAAAAATTAGTTAATATGAAATGAGAACATATGAAAGCTAAATCCTTCCGGTAATGTACATTAATGGTAGTGGAGTGAGTAAGGAAAGATAAGACAAGTAGTACACAGATTTTCATTTTGTCAATGCGGAATAACTTCCTGGAATTCATAGAAATTGAAACACACTGGAGATAATCAGTCATACTAATAAGGCAAGGATTTATGAAGCTGCCACTATCACTACCAATGTTTCATTTCAAAAAATAGGCATGCTGTGGCTGTGCACTAGAAATTAGATCTCTTTAAGTCTACTTTCCAGGTTTTAAACTAGCACAGCAGAGGCCATTTTGACACAAATACCCTGCAACAGAAGTATATCTGAAAGACAACCGTATTGATATTGGACCAAATCATTTTTCGAATACCTGCATATGGAACACACAGAGCTATTCTGAGGTCTCATTTTGAAAAGTGAATGCTGATCAGTGTAGCTCGAGTCATCTCCATGCAGGACGACACCAGGGTCATCAAACTGCAATCACTGGACATGGTTTTCTGTTTCGTAAGACAATGGTTGTGCAGTGGTGGTCAAATCAGTGTTGAGCATTGCTTGTTGTAATGAAGTGTCAGCCTTGCCACCTACCTGCTTTGAGTGGCTTGTCGCTGCTGTGCTGCTGCATTGATGGTAAAAGGAAACTCTGGGCTGCCAACGCTTACCTGGGTCAATGGCTGGGATCAAAAGTGGCAGCAACACCAGGGATCCTGGGATATGCCAGCCTAAAGTAAATCGGAGAATGGGCCAGCAAATGATGAGAAGGGTCCATGGGGTGTGGTACCTGTGTGTTACTAAGACATGTTTCTGATGATTGCAAGTGAAAACTCGCATAGACTTACGCAAACTTACAGAGATACACCTTAGTTGAAAACTGATGGGCAGAACAGGGAGGTGATGGCCTAGTGGGTGCTATCACAAGCCTATTGCTCCAAAAACTGTTGTTTGTTTTACTGTTCTGAGGACCCAGGTTCGGATCCCACCATGGCAGAAGGTGGAATTTGAATTGAACAGAAAAAAAACTGGAATTAAAAATCTACTGATTACCACGAAACCATTGTCGAATGTCAGAAAAAGCCATCTGGCTAGCTAATGTCCTTCAGGGAAGAGAATCTGCCATCCTCACCTTGTCTGGCCTACATTTGACACTAGACCCACTACAATGCGATTGATTCTCAACTGCCCTCTGGTATGGCCTAGCAAGCCATTCAGTTCAAGGACAGCTGGAGACAGACAATAAATGCTTGCCAGCCAGCAGCACCTATATCTTCACAAGTGAATAAAAATAAACTTACAGAAACCTGAGCAAAGTGAGCTATGGCAAAATATGTGGCAGAATCTGGGAACAAATATGGCAAGTATGTTACTGATGTCAACACCAACTCACTCCTTGTTTCATGCTTTTCATAAACTGCATAATAAGATTCTCAGTAGATAGCAGAGAGATGCCAATTGATAGGCATTGTTAAATACCTTGTCAACGGCACAACTCACTCATCAATATTCAGTCTCCTACCTTATCAACCTCACTAAATAAGCTCGATGTTGGGTAAGATTCACCCCATAATTGTATTCTCAGGAATTTTTAAGGTTAGGGAATAATTTCATCAAAGTTTTTAGGCTTTGAAAGGAACCGACAGGGTAAATGGCAAGAAAGAATTCCCCTGGTTAAGGAGTTTAGGATCAGGACAGTGATTAAATGTTACAGTCAGGCCTTGGCAAAGTGCACTGAGGAAACACTCCGAATACAAAGGACTGAAGAAGCTGGGAACTTTCTTCCGCAAATTTCTGTTAATGCTAAGTCAATTGTTAATTTTAAATCTTTGACAGAGATGTTTTCGTTAGTCAAAGGTAATAGAGATGCGAGAAATTGTTTTATTACTTTGGTTGTGTGATTGAGCATCACTGGCTAGTCCAGCAATTATTGCCATGTGCCTGATGACCCTGCAGAAAATGGGCTTCCCTCTTGACTGCTGCAGTGGTGAAGAGACAATCACCATGCTGCTACAAAGGCAATTCCAATTTCTGACTCAACGATTGTAAGGGAACAGTAATGAAGTTCCAAATCCAGATGGCACGTGCCTTGGAAGGGATCCTTCAGATAATTGTGTTCCCTTGTATCCTCAGCCTTTGTCCATCTCGGTGGGAAAGATCTCAGCTGAGGAAGATACAGTTGAAGAAAGTTTAGTGAGTTCCTACCGTGTACCTTATAGATGGGGAAATCTGAAGACTCTGGGACTATATTCATTGGAGTTTAGAAGGATGAGGGGGAATCCAATTGAAACTTACAGAATACTGAATGACCTGGACAGAGTGGATGTTGGGAAGATGCTTCCATTGGTAGGAGAGACTAGGACCCGAGGGCACAGCCTTAGAGTAAAGGGAAGACCTTTTAGAACAGAGGTAAGGAGAAACTTCTTCAGCCAGACAGTGGTGAATCTATGGAATTCACTGCCACAGAAGGTTGTGGAGGCCAGGTCATTGTGTACATTTAAGACTGAGATAGATAGATTCTTGATTATCAAGGGGATCAAGGGAGAAAATGGGAGAATGAAGTTGAGGGACTTATCAGCCATGATTGAATGGTGGAGCAGACTCGATGGGCCAAATGGCCTAATTTCTTCTCCTATGTCTTATAGTCTTATGGTCTTATGTATGTCAGTGTTGAAGAGATTGAATGTTGAAGATTGTGTTTGGGGTGCCAATCACGCTGACTGCTTTGTCCTGGATGGTGTGAAGTTTCTTGATTTTTGCTGGAGCTGCACTCATTCAGGTAAGTGAAGAACATTCCATCACATTCCTGATTTGTGCATTGTAGATGTTGGATAGTTTTTGGGGAGACAGGAAGTGAATTGCTTGCCACAGAATTTCTAGCCTTTGACTTGGTATTGTAGCCATAGTATTTATATAGTTAGTCCATTTCAGTTTCTGGTTGATAACAAAGAAAGTGAAAATGAAGGAGAATGGCACTTTTGTTCCAGACGCTGCTCTTTCATTACTAAAATATGTAACGTATGTACAAATTTCTTTTGCCTACTCCAGCTGGGCTTGCAGTGTGATACATCTATGTGTGCCAGAAGCTACATATATAAATGCACAGGACACTTTTTTTCATGTAGATGGAACAAATTTGTACATACATTGCACCATTTACATTTTAAAAAAGCGTCATGGAGACTATTCCCTCCCCATGGCAACACCCTGACCAATCAGAATCTAGCTGCTGGGTCTGAGAGTTAAGATTGACAATTAACAGTTCTTGCTGCATCTTCATGCCAATAATGGCCCAATCAATCAGCACCCTCCTTGCATGCTATATAAAAATTGTATCTATTTTTGTCAGTTTGTTTCTTGAGTCCTATTTCTGACGAGTACAAGATGAAAAGCTTTAACTTCTGCACTCCTTTTCGTCATCTTTAATCTCTATACAACAAAGCAAATAAAACTAATCACTAGATAGGCTCAAGACAAAGCAATGGCAAAAGAAGATCAATGGCAGTGAACTACCTCAAACACTCTGAATCCAGTAACACATACTGGCAGATTACAGGAGTAGTCAGCTGAGGAAATACCACATTTAACTTTGTTGATAGCCTATTTTCAACTGACACACACACACATACATACACACACACGCACGCACGCACACACACTCACACACTCTCTCACTTTCTCCCACATATGTGGCCACACACACACAGACACACACATTTTAAGAAAACTGTTGTAGCACAGAGATCAGTGGCAGGATCCCTGGCTGATTTTCCCCTCCTTAACAGAAGGGAACTAGATCACAATCGTAGCACTTGAACTGTTGATCTAGTTGAGATTAACTAACTCTGAACAGGCCAGACATCTAACCTGACATCTTTTTAATCTGTATCATTTATTAATTTACTGGACAAACCCATGAATCAATGAGGGAATGACATGGCTTTACTTGTGTTAATTAATATACACACACCTTTGAAAGACAAAATAAATTTGTCAGAAATGTAAATTGACAGTGTATATTGTACAGGCTTGTTGAGAACATCCAGATTCAATGAGCAATATATTTTTTTCTTATTCTAGACTATCTAATATGAAGAAAAGAAACAATCTCAATACCAAAATGAACCTGTCCCTCAGAATGACATGAATACAATCCCTATCTCCCTGTGTTGCCTCCCTGCAAGTAATGATGACACATGAGCACTTTGTCATCTGTGCTGTTAAAGAAAGCATTTTTTTTAAAAAGTCCTCCCTTTCAATTTATACAAATTGTGTGGTTACACAGATGCTGAGTGTTTGTTCTGCTCTGCTTTGGGGTCATATTCTTTTTAACAGCTGTATGTTTGAAGAATTCAAAGAGTGTGGTCTTCAAATATCAATCCCATTTATATTTCACACTAATTAAACCCTGCACCAATGTTGCTATTGAAAAGATTACAGCAGACTCCCAATCAACAGCAATCATAGATAGAAGTTGACATGTTTTGTTTCAAATCAAGACTGGGACGGAGTGTTGGGGGCAGATGATTTTTAACTACCAGCTACTCCTTTCTTGTCTGAGAAACAGTCAGCAAATAAAAGTCTGGAGTGGGTTAGCTGGGGGCCAGCAGGGGAGGAAGGTGCGAGGTGTTGAGGGAAGGTTTAGGGAGTGAGGTGGGCTGATGTTGTGGAATGGATTGAAAATTTGTTGGAGTGGTATCTCAGCCGTCATACTAATGCCCAAGGTTTGCTTTATGCAATTTTCTTTAAATGAAGTGACCAGCTCCCCGAAAGAGGATGGTTAAATAGGAAAATCCATGCAGTACTTAGTCTATACTGGGTGTAGGATCTTGATTGCAATTTTCAGCTCCAAATGGACAGTTGATCTATTCAAACCAATTGTTGAGTAACCAGCTATACTTAAAGGGACTTCTCAAGGCCACTCAAAAATGTCCACTTGGGCTGATCAATTTCCTTATGTTCCCAGAACAAGTGAGCTGCAGGCAGACATCCATTTGGTGTCCACAGCTCTCTGAAGGTAACAGTATTGGTCTGCATTTGAAAATGGAGTGGGATTCACACCACTACCCCTGGTGTGGCAGTGTGACCATTCTGCTTCTTCCCCTGTTCTAGACACAACTGATAGTTTTCCATGATTTTCTTTTTTTTTCCCAAATGACAATGCAGATTTTAAGGTGCTGCTTTGAACCATATGATTGGAAAACTCCTAAAGTCAGAATGGTGTCTGAAAGGAGTAAAATGAACACTTCATTCCCAGCCTCTCAGTTGATACTGAGTGTCTGTGTCCTAAAGCAAAGCCAGACGTATCAGCTTCAATCAATTGTGTAAGGTCTTCAAGAAGCTTAGTTTAACTGTTTTCCTTAAGTTTTTTGTATTATTACCTTTGCAGGGAATAAGCTAATCTCTGAAGACATTGCAGTAAGCATGGCATATGTGAAAGTAAAGTGTTTAATCTGGTTCGAAGAAGTAGGTTATGACCTCGGGGGCTTGACTCTCACAGAACCTTGTAATGTAACAGACAAATTTTAATCACACAACATCGCTCATATGATGTTCCTGACACTGTAAAACATCAAAGGCAAATCATAACCTAAAACATTCAATGTATGAATTCCCCCATCACCAACTATTAACTATTATCTTGATTATAACTTCAGTGAAAATGCTAACTTGTCATATGTTTCTTTATATCAGAAATCTTAAAAAGAATCCCACTTTAAATAAATGCTTGTTATTTTATTAGTTTGGATCACTATGTTAATTTCTCAAAATAATTCTGGAAAGGAAGAGGGCACTTCATTCAAAAGGTGCCTCTGCACACATTGAAAACACACCAGATAAGATATCATGCCCCAACTTTCTTTCTGCGTCACCTGCCCTACAAACCTACCCTCCTGCACCCCATCCCTCTTTCCTGAGCACTGGAATCCTTCCCTGCCCTAAGACCATGGTCCATACTGGCAGAGCCTTCATTGTCTTTGTGCTTCTTCCTGTGGTTCTGGCAGCAACCACCATTGGGCTCTGCCACTAGTTGCTGGGATTAATTAGTTGGTAGATCCCAAGGATGGGACTTGTTCCCACCAAGGATGGGAAGTCTCAGAGCTCAGCAATTTAATCCACCCTCTGTGTGTTATGGCTGCGGGATAGGCATACTCAGAAAGTGTCAGTTTCCAGTGGACTTTTGTTTCAGGATACTGGGCGGAGGTGAGCAGTCCACCTGCCACCCTTTCATCCCCTTTAAAATGGAGACCTATCTCTCTGTAAATTGTGATAGAAGTCAAAAAAAATTATTAATTTGCATTAACATGGTTTGCAGCCCTCATCTGTCAAAATCAGCCAGAGCCTTCTTGTTATATTTATACAGGACTCTGGTCTCGGAATGAGATTTTTCTGGTATAAGTCTCACTCCAAAGACATGAGCACAACTTGTAGGCTAAGACTTCAGTGCAGTAATGATGGAACACAGACAAGACATCTTTCAGGTGAATTATTAAACTGAAACTCTAGCTGTCCTCTCAGAGACAGGAACTCTCGTCTTCTGGGTGTTAGGTGGAGCAGGAAGGACATGCCACTGATGAGAAAAAGCATGATACTGCTTGGAGGAAACATCACCATAGCGAGGTGAAGTAAGAAAGGAATGACAGTGAACAATGGATGCACCCACTTAATTCACTTATAATTATCTTGATCTTTGTAAAGGAGATACATGGAAGATCCAGACTACTTCTTTGGCCTATCCATGGACTGAGTTGGAAGGACTGTTTTATTCCTTTTTTTTTCTAATTTATTCCTATGATCTGTCATGCTGGACTTGTTATTTCTTTATTTTTCTATTTTCTTCCCCTAAGAATTTAAGAATCTGTACCTCGGTACCTTTGTACCTAAGATGGCGGTGTAAGTGGTGACTTATAAATTTTTTATTTGAGTACATGTGACAATAAAGCTAATTCTAATCCTATCTGCCCCTCATGTGGAACCCGTTTGTGTCCTCTACAGAAACAAGCAGCCCATTAGTCTCAGCAAATTGTCTTCCAAACCTAGGTTCAAATTGAGTTCAGAGAAATGTAGAGCATATATTGGAGACAAAGCCTCTAACACCTAATGGGTCCACTAGAAATGTCGATTTAAAGCTAGGACCAGGCATGTATTTTGGCATGAGCAGAATTTCTGGCTGCTTTGCTGATATTACCTTAAAATGACCTGGAACAACTAACAAGTTCAGTCCCAATTATATTTCAGCAAATTATTGCATTGAGTTGGAGAAACAGTTCATTATTGATGCTCCTTTAAAATAAGTGACCATTGGTTTAGGAATCATGAATTATGCAACTTCCAGCAGCAGAATTTGCTGGCTGCGATGGCATTTGATGGTGATAAGGTTTTAGTTTCTTTCTCTGGCTGTGGTCAAGACAAATCATAAAGTAAACTTTAAAAAAAGGAGCATCTTTAAAGCAGAAAACATTACTTTTTAGAGGGCCTCCTTTGATTATCTGTCATAACTTTGATGGATGATCAGTAAAACTCTTGGGATCAAAACAGAGCTGGCATATACACTATTTCTTGACATTATTCTGTGAAGGAGTTAAGAAGTGGAGATTTTAACAGTGATAAGTGAAATGCCTCAGGAGGAACATCTGTGTATTAATGAAACTTTGTAACTCACACTAATTACTAACATCAGGGTGGATTACTATCAAATTCATGGGATTTGTCTTGGTTGCATCTGCCATTTAATGTTCAGTGTTTTGTGCTTTACCACAGTTTGCTGATTAATTTTTCTGTGCCCCATGTTGATTTATTTTTGATATTAGTGTGTACGATATTGTAAAGTAGTTTAACTTTATGATTTGGTACAGTAAAATGTAGTAAAGGTAAGGACAACAGATACATGGGACTACCACCATCTTCCCTCAAAGACACTCACCATCCTGATTGAGAAATATATTGCAATTCCTTCAGTGTTTCTAAGTCAAAATCCTGGAACTCCCTCCTTATCAGCACTACGGCTGTTTTACCAAATGGTCTGCTGCAGTTCAGTAAGGCAGCACATCATCACCATCTGAAAGGCAACTAGGGATAGGGAGTAAAGTCTGACACATCCAGTGATGCCTGCATCCTATGAATAAATTAATAGAAAAATGTTTATGTTTGCTTGTTCAAACCCATGGAATCTTGTGGTTTCATTCAATTAGCAAAGACTTGTTATTCCAAACTTCACCTACTTTAAACAAAATGTTATTAATCCCAAACCATAACCAAACTTACAGACAAATAGTCCAAGATTGTAACAGATTGCTGATAGGTGACTGAGGCAAGAATGATAAATTAAGGAATACAGTGGGCTATCAGTGCAGTTGGTAGAATTAGAAGGTGCACTTACTCTCATTGACCATGTATGTGGAACCATTGAACATCTTGCAGCACAGTTTCATTTTCATGGAAATTAGCTCCCACTGCCTTCTGTCTTTGTGTGTTTTTCTTGATAGTGTCTCAGATTTATGTGCATGCAGGAAATCAAGCCTACTTTCCAAGTTCTCTGCTGAGGATTCGTGCACAGCTTCTGCAATTCTTAGAGCTATTTCTTTCTCATGCTATCCTATTATTCATTCATTCCCAGATCACAGTTATCTTCTGTATGATTTCCTGCACTTGCAACAAACAATAAATCTCCCCTTTAAAAGGTGCAGGTTAGCTTTAAGAAGGGTGAGGAAATTGCAACTTTGGCTCCTTGTGATGTTAAGACCAGTTACATGCAGAAATAAATTACTGAGCAAGCTGCATGAAAATGCTACTCTACATGCATTTCTGTTAAAGGCATAGTTTAATCATGGATCGCAATCCCTGTATCCCTTATTGAAGTACATTCAATTTTGTCCCCAGTGTCCCTCAACTTTGATATATTGCTCAATATTCAAGCTTTAAGCTTGATTGCATTAATTGGAGTGAAAGTTTTGTAATGAAAACGGAAGATGATGTGCAGTTTTTCTCAATTTTGTGATTCCTAAAGCAATTTTCAATTGGAAAAGAGCTCTGTTTGCTAAATGATAACCACTTTTTTCTATAATGCATTAAGGATTTAAGGAATAATAATTCAGGACTACAAAGAGAGATTTGAACATTGGTCTTAGAGGATGTTGATTCTATACTCTTCTCAGAGGATGAAGTATAGAAATCAGTTCTGGCATTATTATAAACTAGAGATTGCTGTTCCAGGATTAAGTCCTCACGTCTTAGATGGAGAGTTCAGAATCTCACTGTCAAGCTGCTGATTTTCAACTGTTTGCATCTCATTAAAGCCGAATTCTTCATTTTATTATCATACTTCCAACCTTCCTCTTCTCATGATCAAGAAAACCAATGGTGCAACATCACAACCAGTAAAACAGAACGGGTATCTGACGATCTGACAAATCAGCACTCATCGCAGCTGGCAGAGAGAGTGTACTCGCAATCAAGCTTCTCTTTACATAGAATCATTTCTTTTGCACAAAATGTCCCCATGCTTAATGGCCACACTCTTCCTGAACCTTCATCTGCAGAATGCATGATCAGCAAAACACCAGCCTCATATCAATTTGCTTACTCTCAAATCAACCTGAGATCAACTTTATTACATTTGAAGTGAGGGATAGCCAAGATTGGTAGTGACCAATAGTCCCTCTATTTTGTTTTCTGGTGTGTGGACTTCTTAAACTGGAAGCTAATGTGTTGGCATGCTGACCAACCTGAGTGGAAAATCGGAAGAACTTTGAGTGGCTATGCAGCTTAGATGGACTATTGCTTGTGACAGTCAGTTGCACTGAGAGGAGTGTCTTAAGCATCTAATGTATCCATAGATGATTTTTAGCACTAATATGGAACCTAGTTAGGTCAATTCCAGTGCAAGCGGTTTGGCAACAGTCAGTCTGGCACATAGTCCTGGGTGAGACTAGGGACACATGATATTTCAGTCTGAAAATTAAACTGCAATAAGTCCTTAAGGCCAAGTGCAAACAGTCTGGGGATTACGTGTAGGTCAGTTGAGGTGCTGTTCTGCCCAATTAAACCTGGTCTTTTCGGACTGTCACGCTAATTCAGTCTGGGAATTGGGCCAAGATCAGTTAGGGGTATAAGGTCATTAATAATTCAGGGATTTGTCAGGGGGTTGGTCCATGGAGTCCTGGAGAAAGTGGGAAATTCGAGTATGGGGATGGGCTTTGTTGCACCAACTCACAAAGGGAATAGCAACAGTGATAGTGGAGCAATTCTAGATAGAAGGGATGGAATTGAAATTGAATTACAGGGGACTGAGGACTCTTGAAGGACTGCATTCAAACAAGTCAATTCCTCTGACCTTTACATAGGGAGGATGTAGGGCCAGCAAGAGCACAGAAAACCCCAAAGTCATGGGAGCTGGGTGTAAAGCAGACACATTAACTGCCAAGCAAAGGTGCTCATATGCTGAGAAGTCACTGGAGCCACAGGGAAAGCAGCAAAGGAGAATGCATCAGTGAAGAATTGATGGTAATTCATCAGTCACAGGTAGAGCCTACAAGTCACCCACGTGAACACCAAGTTGGAATATCTTTCAAAAATCAACCAAACAATAGAATTTAAGAATGGCAGGGACTGCATGCAATGTGGGAGGAGCAAATCAATGTTTTTCTTCCAGTGGCAGGGTTTGCAACATTTTTTGAGGTTATGCAAATTGCAATTGCGGTAATCACATCTTCATAAATCAAGTGATATTATCCATCTGCCTTCAATCCTCACTTCATCAGGAGGTCAGTAATTACCAAACCATGCAGGTAACTGTTTATGAGGAATCATGAATATTCTAGTGTGCCTGCTGATTACTCAGAGTTCTTTATCAGGCAGTGACTGCTTGAGAAGTTTCCGTTGCCACCTTTAGTGAGGGCAAAATCTGCAGCTTGATTGTTAAGGATGTGAGAGCTCAGGCATCCCTTCATTAACACTTCATGGTCTGTCTGACTTGCCCCACAGATTCTCGTCTGAAGGAGCTGAAGACGCCAGATGTCAATGGATGGAGGTCTGAACCAGATATCCTGGATCTCCTATACCTCATTCCTTGCAAGAGACAAGGGCACTCAAAGGGGCCTTTTTCGAAAGTGCTGTTTCCAAGCCCTAGTTGCTTGAAGAAAAGGATGCCTTCTCCAAACCCGACTCATAAGACCTGTTATAAATACACAGATGGATGTGAAGTTAAGGTACACCAATGCTCACTCTCACACCAGGGCCATGATGGAACAGACCCTAGGCTCCTGAACATGAGGTTTCAATTCCCTGACCACTTTGATGCGGCTTGGCAGCATATACCAGAATGTCCTGCATCGTTATAGCATTTGAACTGACAAAGGGGGGAATGGCCTGGATAAGAATGAATTGGGCAGTGAAAAAAGAGGCTGAAGACGAGGAGAATGTTTAGGCTGGTTGACCACAACAGGAAGACTCGATAATGTTTCAGAGAGGCTGAGAGGCCAGCAATAGCCTTATTGCCAGGACTATTGAGCAGCGTTCAGACTTGGTTTGAGTGTTTCTGCATCTAAGTTCATCTTCATGTTCAGTGTAAAGGAAAGGTCCAACTTGTTGGTTTACAGTTCTTTGCTTTTTATCTTGTAGATTAGATCTTAAATGAATTATACTCTTGTGTGAATAACATCTTCAACAGAACTGTTGTTAAAATAGCTACACATATTCTATCCTACATCAACATTGGAGGGCATTGTTATGACGGAAATAGAGTGCAGGCTGGAGTTTGGCACTGGGCAATAGAACCAGTGCAGGCATAGTAGGCTGAATGGCCTTCTTCTGCACTGTAACAACTCTGTGATTCTGATTATTAGGGGAAAAGCAGCAGTGAGACAGTGTACTTACATTGCAAGGTGCTAAAGTTACATAGCTCTGACACCATCTGTGAGAATATAACTCATGGGTCATGTATAGTCCAGTCCACCATGAGAGCTACCAGGTTGAAATGAATCCTGAGGAAGCTCCTTTTGACCCTTCATTCATTGTTAACCCTTCAACGTTTCAATATGCAGAGACTGATCATTGCCTTGATATGACTCAACGTCGTTTCTAATAGCATTTAACCTGTGGGAGGTAGCACTGTGCAGCTTTTCTCTCCAGACCAATGTGCTGTAAGGAACAGTGGAAATGTGAACTATCAGAGAATATCTCCCAACCTTGAAAGTCATTGCAGTCCCTCGAAAACCTCATACTTGGGAATAATGTTTCCTACAGCACCTTCCAAACTCCATGACCACTACCATCTAGAAGGACAAGAGAAGCAAATACATGGGAACACCACCATCCATTTGTCCTTCTCAAAGTCACTCACCATCCTGACTTAGAAATATATTACTGTTCCATTCATGTCACTGGGTCAAAATCGTAGAACACCCTCCCTAAAGGCATTGTGGGTCTATCCACACCAAATGAACTACAGTGGTTCGAGAAGGCAGCTCACCCCCAACTACAAGGGCAACTAGAGATGGACTATGAATGCAGGCACAGCTAGCTATGTCCACAATCCCTGAATGATTGCTTTTAAAAGCCTCAAATCTGCCACCCCCTGCCAGTCTTTGACCTTTTGGCCTGATCTGTGCCTGATTTTCCTGAAATGAGAGAAAGTGAATTTAATATGATGGAAGTGCATGCAAGAGTAGTTAATGGTCATGCATGAGCTGGAGATGGCATGAAATATTCCCAGTGAACGATTAGGAAACATAGAGGGCAAGTAGGCTGAGTAGTTGTTGGGCATGAGGTATTTGAGAGCCCTTGAATAAATACAATGCTTGTGATGCTGAAGGTCCATCACACTTGGTGAGATGTGTGTGCTGTGGTGCAATTGTGGAGAGTGAAGCCCTTATAAGTGTGGGGTACAGAGAGAAGATGTTGCCACCCAACTTTATGGATAATAGAAGGGCACTGATATTCTTATGGCACTCTTGGGCTGTCCTATTTGATGATAGAGGCAGCATCGACCCATGCTGCCACCTGTGCCCAGGTTGACTCGGTTTGATAGGTGAATTCTTTTTGCAGTCAGCCAAGAAAATCAATAGACTGATTTTCTCTCCATTACACCATCCACCAGTGACTCAAGATCCTTCTCTGTGAAGCAGGAAATGAACTTAGTTCCCTTTTGTTGCATGGAGGAACAATAACATGTGAAGGTCAGGTCCTTCCTTGTAACATCTTACATGGTGTATGGCATGGAGTTTAAAGCAGTGCCAGAAATTTGGAGGCTGAAAGGTTACAATACTGGTGAGCATTTCCAGCTGATTTGCCACAGAGTAGCATGCCCAACATCTCACTGGCATAAATAATGAGCTGAAAAGCACATCATTGAATGAGATAACTCTTCCTAGACCATGGTGGAAATGAAGCCATAAAAGTTGCTCACCCCTCTTCAAAGGGGTCAATCAATCCTAGACTTATTGTTTTGTGTTTGAGTTGGCCAAAATGTGGGACATATTTCCCACATCTGAAGGCAATGACAAGAGAAAAGCATTAATCCTGTTAATCAGCTGTAACCTATTAGTTGGCACTTAAAACAGCTAAACAACTCATGGAGCATGAGCATAGCTGTTAACTAAGTAAACTAGCTGTAGAATTGGACTTTACACCATCAAATGAAGGAAGGTTGGTTACTTCTGCTGCAAGGGAACAAGGTGTTTTACTAGAGATAACAAGGTGTAGAGCTGGATGAACACAGCAGGCCAAGCAGCATCAGAGGAGCAGGAAAGCTGACGTTTCGGGCCTAGACCCTTCTTCAGAAAT
>NC_063334.1:76536309-76599894 GCF_021869965.1 Rhincodon typus | reverse complement strand
CTGCTGTGTTCATCCAGCTCTACACCTTGTTATCTCAGATTCTCCAGCATCTGCAATTCCTACTACCTTTGATTTACTAGATGCCTTTGTAACCTGCTCCACCAAGGACATGGGAAAGAAACATTGAATCTGTGGCTGTGGCTTTCTCGCATATAGTATCATCTGCATTTAAACGACAAGTGGATCTTAAAGCTTCAGAATCTTACTGGATGTCATTGAATCCCCAAAAGCAAATAATAGTCTTATTCATTTCACAAAGAAATCAGGTTTTCATAAAATGATAGATTAATTGTAACATGTTTAAACAAAGCATGACACCAGCTCAAGCTGCTGACTTTCACACGTACACAACAGAAGAAATCAATACACTACGTTTGATTAAAACAATGTGATGAGTAGTTATTTGCCATAACAGCAGGGTGACAATAGCTGTTAGGGAAATAATAAAGGAAATGCAGTGGAGAAAGTCACAAGAATTAGTAATCTAGAAACACATCTCAGGCATATAAAAGAGCTTATATGGTGGGATTCTGGCAAAATGTGATAAGCGATATTTATTAACACTCCCCTGAGATTCCTGACCCAGTGGGACAGGTACCTCTTGTGGTCCCATATCTATGTCATGGTATCTGTTTGAGGGTGAGCATGAATTCTACCAGATGACCATGCCTATTGAGAACAGGTGTCAGTTTTATGGGAACACATTGCAACCTAAAATTCAAATGGAAAATGGCAATTGGTCCCAAATAGGGTGACTACCATCGCTACAAGGGCTAGTAAAATGTTATCACCCACTTCTTCGCCAGCCATTAGCATTTCCTCTAAATTGCCAATTCAGAGGAACAAACGGCTGTTTCATGTCTTGATTGCTCTTTTGGGTGGTAGAATTCCTTGGCTGCTGCTATAAGCACACGTGTCACGTTTGATATTTAAATGACCCTGTCCCCAGGAACTGAGATGGAATTATGGTGTAAGCTTTGCCACAGGTGGATATTCTATCCCAGTGCAAGTCTAGTCATAGAAATGTGCTGCTGTGTTTCTCTGGAGTTGTCACTAAAGTCTGTGCCTTTATGTTCATGAGAATAATAATTTCAGATTGCAAAGTGATTAATCAAAGAAATACAGTCTGTTCCTGACAACATAGCAAAGTAGGAAGTTATTGCTAAAAAAAATTGCCACTTATGATCATTCAATCAGCAGAAATCATTAAACTTTAAGCAAAATCTTTTAGCCTATAATTTGTGGTTGATAGTGAAGCATTGCCACTGACCTCAAAAGAAATGAAGCTGGGAGATCTAGCAGCGTCGGAGGTGAAACCCTTACCTCACTCAATTTGCAGTTCCCAGCGTCATGCTGCAGCAATGTCATCAAGCTATCTGAATCACTAACCATATTAAGGAATTCTCACTGACAGCCAACTATGAAACAAAAAGCACTAATAATTAGTCCACCTCTAAAAGGTTTACAGAGAGCAAAATAAAGATTGGGGCACAAGAATTAAGGGAAAAGCTGATAAAGCTTTAACAAAGTTTTGAAAGATATATTTTTAATTATTTAAAATATGTAATTTAAAATCTCTAGTAATTAATCTTAATAAAGAAATTTAACAACATCCCATTTTGATTTTAGGGTCAGACCTGTTGTTGATTATAGCTGCAATTCAGATGACTATTAAAAAGTCAAACTTCATTCAAAAAAGACAATTTTTTTTAGAATTGCAGACAGTGAATGGAAAGGTGGAATGTTCTTGCTGAATCATTTGATTTTAGCTTGATGAGGATTGCAAGTGAGATGGTTGACAATACAGCCTGGGGCAGAGTAGTGGACGACAGACCGACAAATCATCACTTCTCTATTAATCTGCCATTGTGTTAAATCCTATAGTCGTCGTCAGATTTAGAGGGGTAGTGGTAGTGAAGGTTGACACTTCACCATCAAAATACTAGCAAGTCCCAGGTCATTGTGTTTTTTTGTCTGCTGGTCTGATCACCCAAAAGAATGTGCATTCCATTATTTTACAAGAAAATGACCTAGAAATGCTATACGTAAAATTGAACATTTTCCCCCTTGAGTATTGTAAATGAATATAATAGGCAATGAGCCATAGTTAAAATGTTGTAACCAGAAACGACCAACCTGCATTATATTCAAATACCCTTGAGATGCATCTGGATATTTTATTACCTTTGTTGATCCAGCTTCACACCGAATGGATATTTTCAGTGAATGGGTGATACTCATGCCTAATTCTGTTTCTGTATCTACTGTTGCTAATGGACATCTATTCAGTTTGTACATATGTTTCATGTTTCCTGTTCCAGTGTGAATTACCATATATTTATCCACATTAAAGCCCATCTGTTCCTCCTTAGCCCTTCTGCTTAATTTCTCCAGATCTTCCTGAATGCTATCAATCTCCTTTACACTGGCCACCTGATTATATAGTTTTCTGTCTTCTGCTGGTTTTATAATATCATTGGAAATACTATTCTCTATCTTGCTATAAATGCAATGAGTAACAGGGAGCTAGAGCAGGCTTTGGTAGAACTTCTGTTTTTATTGCCTCATATCCATAAATCCTGTTTTTAAATCATTGGTTTCTTCTTCCCACTGTCAAGTCAGTTTTCAAAAACAAAATAACTAAATTGCCATTAATTCTACACCATTAATTTTCTTGAAAGCTAATTTGGACAACTTTTTTGTCAAATTCTCTCTGAAAATCAAGTAAGTTATACTCATCTATTGTTTCTATCACCAGGGAGCAATAGCCATGCTCATTTGCACAGGTCAAGTAATCAATTTCCAGTTGCTGGGGCAGTAAATTTGAACTACTCTATTTTCCTTTCCCTTGGCAGTACATATCCCTTTACTCTTTATTGAAGAAAGAATCACTCCATTTCTTTTTTGAATAGCTAGTAATCATATTTGAGCACAAGGTGGCATTCTATTCCATAAAGTGAAAGACATTTTGCTATTTAATGTCAATATGCCTTTATTCGTCTTTTGTATGCACTAACCATATCTATCTCACTAATTACTTCCATGGTT
The DNA here is from genome assembly GCF_021869965.1 of Rhincodon typus. Taxonomy (NCBI): domain Eukaryota; kingdom Metazoa; phylum Chordata; class Chondrichthyes; order Orectolobiformes; family Rhincodontidae; genus Rhincodon; species Rhincodon typus. The sequence continues at coordinate 76,596,846 of NC_063334.1, read as the reverse complement.
TGTATAAATGTGGATTTTTTTTTCAGTCAGGTCATCCCCTGTAACTCCTCATGGTGCCTTCATCGATTCAATTTATGACTTAATAATGTCATCTCCACCTCTGAGGAATAAAGTGAAGGGTTCAATTTACATTTAGGTAGCTCTAGTGACTGGAGACTAGAATATGTTCACTAAATACTGTGTTGGAAGAACCTGGACAGAGTCCCCGCTGGATCCAATGATAGTACTTCCTCCTGAATATGAAGACTTGAGCATGGAACCCACTAACAATGTTGATGAGTGGAGACTGGAATTGGATTGACATCCAATGGGGTACTAGCACCTAATGGATGTTAGTGCCAGGACAGCCACAGTGGTCTCAAAATCATCTTGACCTTTAATTCTTATACTGTTTGCTTCTTTCCAGGCAAACGTTAGGGTAATTGCAATTTACTTCTTCTAGATAAAACTGTAGAATGCTGTCCAACAAAATGGGGACATTGGATTCATTCTGCCAATGTCAACTCTAAAGAAGCTATCTAATTAGGTCCCACTGCTCTTTTTGCACAGCCTTGCAAACCCTGCCACTTTCAAATATTTTTCAATTTCCCTTTGAAAGTTATTACCAAATTCACTTCCACCACCTTTTCGGGTAGTTCATATTAGATGATAAAAAATATGTTTTTTTTCTCTCAACTTCCCTCTGGTTCTTTTGCAACTTAACATAAATCTGAATCCTCTGTTTACTGAACTTTTTGCCATTAGAGACAGCTACTCCTTATTTCAAACAGTTCTATCAAAGCTCCCCCAATCTTCTCTCCTGTATGGAGAACAAGCCAATTTTCTTTTATTTCCATACATAACCAGAAAGCTTTCAACCCCACTACCATTCTTCTGCAACATGGTAAATTGCCTCTGCACCATGGTATCTTTTCAAAAAACGTTGTGATAAAACTTGATTGCAATACTCCAGTTTGTATAAAGTTTTAACACAACTTGCTCCTTTTTGTATGTTAGGTCTCTGGTTATAAAGCCCTTTTAACAGGTGTCTCAATTTGTCCTGCCACCTTCAAAGACATGCATTGCTACACTCTTGGTCTCTCTGTTTCTGCACTTGCTTTAGAATTGATTCATTCATTATATTGCCTGTTCCCATTCTGCCTGCCACAATGAATCATTTCACACTTATCTCCATTAAATTTTAACTGCCGATTTTTCTGCCCAATTCACCAGTCTGGTCTATATCCTTCAGAAGTCAGTTACTATCATCTTCATTATTGTTGCAGCTACACTGTCCAGCAGAACCACTGGCCCAAAATTTCCTTAGAGCTGCCCCTGCACTACTGTGATAACTTTAAAAGTGCTGTAGAAGCTCAACTTCACTTCACTGACTAAAAGTCTAATTTGAATTGTTAGTATTGCCAAAATCAAAATGGTTACTGATTGCACCCATATTGCCTTTGGACATTTATGTACAAAGCAGCACATGGAATAAAAATTATTCTCTCAAACTGCAAATAAAATACTGGAATAGAATCCCTACAGTGTGGAAACAGGCCCTTTGGCCCAACAAGTCCACACTGACCCTTAGAACATCCCGTTCCCCTATAACCCACCTAATCTACATATCCCTGAACACTACGGGCAATTTAGCATGGCCAATCCACCTAGCCTGCACATCTTTGGACTGTGGGAGGAAGCCAGAGCACCCGGAGAAAACCCACGCAGACACAGGGAGAATGTGTAAACTCCACACAGACAGTCACCGAGGTTGGTAGTGAACCAGGTCCCTAGCAATGTGAGGCAGTAGTGCTAACCACTGAGCCACCATGCCACCCTTTTGACAAATGTGATCGTATTGATATGTATAAAATTATTAGTGGATTTGACAGTGTGATAACTAAGAAGCTGTATCACCTAGGTAAGGCATCCAGGCATAGCAATCACAGTCTTGGGTTAAGTGTTCAGCCTTATAGGGCTGAGACAAGGAAAACATTTTTTTTCACTCAAAGCATTGTGATTCCTAGAAACTCTCAGTCCCAAAGAGCTGTGAATACTCAGTTACTAAGTTTGCATGAGATTGAAATTGACAGGCATTTAAGCATTAAAGCAACAAAGGGCTATAGGATAAGAACGTTGACATGGATGATGTTGAAGGTCAGTCACGGGTAGAAACTTGTAATAATAGTGATGTTTCTTATAATGAAATATGTAAACTTATAAATTAGTAACAAGTGTAGACCATTCAGCCCTTCTCGCCTTCTCTGCCATTCAATAAGATCATATTTGATCTGATTATTCCACGTGGCTGTCTACCCCCAATAACCTTTTATCCCTTTTCTTATCAAGAATCCACCCATCTCTGCCTTACATATATTCAAACGCCCTGCCTTTTGAGGAAGAAAGTTCCAAAGTTCGCAACCTACTGTGAGTGATAAAAAATCTCCTTATCTCTATCGTAAATGGGTGATGCCTCACTTTTATACAATGACCCCTAGCTCTAGATTCTCCCACAAGAAGAAACTTAATTTCCATATCCACCCTCCTCAGAACCTTGTATATTTCAATTGTCGCCTTTTACTCTTCTGAACTCCAATGGGTACGAGTCTTGTCTGTTCAACCTTACTCACAACACAACCTTCCAGCTACTAGTCTGTAAACCTAGTCTGAACTGCTTCCAATGTATTTTAATCGGTCCTTAAATAAGGTGACCAATATAGTACCCCAAGTGTTATCTTGCCAGTGCCAGCATAACTGAAGTACGTCTCCCTACAACTGAAGTGAAAATTAACAAAATTGTAAGATTTAAAAGGCAGCACCTTAGAAGGATTAAAGAATTACACTTTGCCTCTTAGAAGATCTTTTCTTCCATTATTCATTTGTAACTGGAATCTTGTATCCAGAACAAAGAAATATTATCTTACTTCTACATTTACTGCAGGTGTATAGAGTTCTTGTAAGTTTAAATCTATTCGCTGCTATATCTGTTCCTTTATTGAAAAAGACACAGTGAAAATTGGGTACTGTACTACGGTTTAGGGCACTGTCACCTTGCCTCACGAACTCATCTTCAAATGCAGTCAACACAGATGAGCTTTAGATTTTTTTTCAGATGGACGCTCAATCTCTATTTCTCTCTTTCAATGTTCTGAATGCTCTGAAGTGCATTCAGTTTGAGGCAGCCCTAATGCTGCTTTTAGAGCCTTCAATTTCAACAAAACTGGCAATTTTTCAATAAAGTCCATCCATAAACAATGAGAGTTCAGGAATTGAAAAAAAATGCTAAAAGGCTGAAAATTCTAATGGCTAATTTCCACTGATGGAATTATAGCAAATTTCAGTCTAAATCCACCCACTTGAAAAGATGCGTCCTGCACCCAGGTTTGAGACAGGTTTATGGCATCGTCAGCTCAGGTCATTTGGACTTCCAAAAATATATTGGTCACTTTCACCCAAGTGAAAGCCTAGAATGTTGCACTAGCATAATAAAGATGTGGGAAAGGTCTCACAGAAACAGAGCATTAGAACTCTTCAAATTCATTTTTGCAGCATAATTGGCCCCTTTCCTTTCTCTAAAGCATTCCGGGCCCCTTATTAGAGCTGTATTAGAACTTGCTCTCAACTCTGCTGGGTCTATCAGGTAGCATATTGGAGAGATATTCCCAGGAAGACTCAATCCTACCAGATCAACTGCCTTGAGAAAGAAACATGGGATGCATAAAAGGCAAGACATGTAGAAATGCAAAGTTTTCAAATGGCTCTAGGACTGAGGTATGTTTGTTGCAGGAATGGGTAGGTTCTATGGAATGATATGACCGTGAAATTAAAATTATTAATGGACTGGAAACTAACACAGGTCAGTGAAAACAAGGGTCTTAAATATATTGAGTTTAGTGATGATTAGAATACTAGTTGTAGAGATTTGGGTGAGGTTCAATTTATCAATATTGAAATGGGGAGATTGGCAAGTAGAATATTGGAATAGTTTAGTCTAGGAATTGCAAGAGAATAGTTTAGATTATAGGATTTCAATTTAGGCAGGACAAAGATCAACAAAACTTGCTGGCAAAGCATCATCAGAACTTATGTAACACAAACTTTATAAGAAAATGCCAATTGTTGTATTTTGCTATTATGCACTGAACAATATGAACAATTATCTAAATAAGTTGATCTCCACATTTTTCACATCCAGCTTCCCATCTGAAACATGAAAGTTGGCCACAACTGCATGCATAGAACTAGGCTATTTCTGTTTTTGTTAATTGGAGCCTGTCCACCTCCTTCTGCCTAAGACCTTGAGGTTAATGGAAACTACCTTCTCATTTCATTGCAGGCTAAACATGCCATTGTAGTCTGCAAAGTATATTGCCAAGAGTTGACATTAATAGTTTATTTTACATGTGCGCAAGTGAAAGGGCTTATTATTATAGTGGTTGCAATGTGAATCAGCCACTCTGTTAGCTTAAAAATCATGCTTTAAATTGCTTTATTTCCACTGGTGATACAGGACGTAAAACAACATACATTTTGAATAGCTGCCACTGTTAACAAAAAGTAATTTGAATCTGGGATACTGGCAAAATATAAACATCATGTAGATCTCTGCTCCCACTGAGCATGGCAGAGTAATATTAGTCCAGTATAAACATCTAACTTCCCGCCCTGAAAAAGTAAATTAAAAATCAGAAAATACTAGGAAAAAAAACATGCAGGAATGAATTGATTAGCACCAGTTTTTCAGAGATCAACTCCTGCACGAGACTGAATAGGCTCAAGGTGTATTCAGTACTTGTTACAGGCCTCATTTAACTCAAGGGTGATGAACTGTGGAAGTCCACTGCAGTTTCTTAAGCAACTCATGATAAAGCAACATGAACTGCAGCCAATGTGTAGATCCTCTTGGAAGGTCTCCTTCAATTGGCAGTGGGGAGGCAATTTTAAAGATCAAATATGATTTGGTAATGGTCTTTGCGACTATTAGTGGAGATAGACAGCGAACGCTTCTTTAAAATTCATCCATGGGATGTAGTTGCTGCTGGCTAGGCCAACGTTTATTGCCTATCCCTACTTGCCCTGGATACGGTGAGTTGCCCTCCCCCTTGTGGTGTGTCCTTGGGGTTTTCAGAATAATAAAGTCTTTTGTGATCTAACCAACAAGGACACACTGGAGGCTGTAACAATAACTGTTAAGTTTTTTACAACTTACCTCCTTGCTCTACACTGAGGTAAGTTGTAAAAAACTTAACAGTTATTGTTACATACTCCAGTGTGTCCTTGTTGGTTAGATCACAAAAGACTTTGTTATTCTGAAAGTAGCCAGCATAGAAAAATGGGGTTAACATCAGGAGCACACTTGATGATTATGTCACAATGAGAAGGTGGTGACCTGGAAGGGAACAGTTGCTCTAACTCCAAATGACGCAAATATATATAAAGAGCTATCTGTAAATGTAGAAGTTTTTTTGCATAAAAAAGAATAGGAACTCAAACAGAATGCTTCTGGGAAACTAAACAACCCCCAAACCTAGAATATGTGAGAAACTATGATAGCAGCAGAAAAAGAAATGAAAAAGCAAAAAAAACCTGCTGTTGAAGTAAAGCTCAAGCTGAAGAAGCAATTAATTTTGAAAAATTGAAGACTCATGGACATCAGGAACATCACAAAAATTGCAGTAGCAAATTAGATCACATATCAAATCAGTTGACATCAATGAGCAAAAACCTGAAATCACAATCAGCAGCACAGATATGACAGCAGATGCAGGAAAAGTTTCAGGGGTCAGGAGAACTATAGAATCAAAATTACCATTCCAGAACGATTGCAGGCCATTGAAGGATCACACCAAGCTTGGGAATGGGAAAAATGGAATGAAAGGATCACTAGGTGGAGATCTGCTTCAGACTTAGGTAAGAAAGGCCAGAAGAACTAGGTCAGTTCATTACTTCATGTTGCAGTCACCATCACTACAATCTGTTAGCAAGTCAGAACATTGATGAGAATGGAATATCATTTGAAGAAATATTACAGGCATTTGACTCAGGTTTAAGCATTTGTTGGATTTTACTCGTTGAATTGGCAAAGGTTAATAGATGGAAACAAAAGTCAGGCAAAAGCATGGATACATTTGTTAATGATCTTTAAAGACTGCTAGAGAACTAGGCTCAGGGAAATTTAAAAGCAGAATTGATTCACAATGAGATTGTTGTCGGGGTTGCAGACGAGGCACTATTGGAAATTTTGCAAGGCCAAGGTTGATTTAAAACAGGTGAAAATGATTCAAACCTTGATACAAACAGACTTAGGAAACAGAATCAGGTATTTGTTCAACGGGAAAGTGAAGGCCCATGGGATAGAACGATTGAGTAAGGCAATTCTGTTTGAGGGCTGCAAAGGAGAAAGTGTATGGAAAGCTTGGCCTACCAAAATAGGGAAAAACACACCAAGCACAATTTTTAAATGTCTGTGATGTGGCAGGAACAAGCCACACAAATGTGAGTGATACCATTAGGAAGACAGAGTGCCACAACGGTGGAAAATATACAACTTTAAAGGAGCATGCTGCTTCAAAAACTTTCAAACACAGGGAGAAATATTAAAGCGATGTCACATGCAAGAGATTGAAAAGCTAAAAAAGAACACACTAAAATATTTCATGTCAAGACAAAATAAATAATGCAGAAACCAAACATTGGACTGTCAAGCTAGAAATGGATGGACATCCCACAAGCGTTTGAATTAGATAAGGGCCCTATTCTTCAGTACTATCAAATCAAGCTAAGTGGCTCAAACAAATTACTTTGCAATGATCTTTGATAAATTTCATTAAATGATAAAGACAACTCATGGCAATACTTAAATATAAAGAACAAGTGATATTTGAAACAAAAACAAAAATTGCTGGAGAAACTCAACAGGTCTGGTAGCCCGGGTAGAGAGAAAACAGAGTCAATGTTTAAGATCTAGTGACCTTTGTTCAGAATTTATTGTAGCTATGAAAAGGTGGTATATATACTGAAGACAGGGAAGTGGGGAAGGGGTGAGGAGTAAATGATAGGTGGTGATAGAACCCAAAGAGACAGAGAGCGGCAATTAGGCAGACAAAGGCATAGACATGGTGAACTGAGAGAAGGAAAATCTGATAGGGAAGGAAAAGAGGGACCATTAGTAGATGAAAATGGGTTGACCGTGATGAAAGCATCCCATGTAATAACAGAGCCAGGGATGGAAGTGGAAATGAGTAAAGGACATGGAAAGTTGTGTTCAGGCCTTAAAATTATTGAACTCAATGTTGAGTCCTAGAGATTGCAGAATCCCAAGCGAGAAATGAGTTTCTGTTCTTCAAGCTTGTGCTGATCCTCACTGGAGCACTGCAATATGCCCAAGACAGAGATGTTAGCCAGAGAACACAGTGGTGTGTTGAAGTGGAAGGAGAGCAGAAGCTCAGAGTCATTCTTCCCAAGATCGACAAACAGGATTGCCTGGACGGACCCATTTTTTCTGCCTGCTCCTGCCTATTTCTACCTCATCTCTTCCTACATTGACTTGATTTTTTTTCTCCCCTTGCCCAGTCCTTCCCCACTTACATGTGCATTTCTTCTGAAGCTTGTTTTATGGACCAGACCAAACACCCTCAAAACAGGATTTACTGGGGTGTTGCTGAGAATGGGGGTTTTGAATTATAAGGAGAGGCTGGCTAGGCTGGGACCTGTTTCACTGGAATGTAGGAGGTTGATGGGTGACCCTATATTGTTTATAAAATCTTGAGGGGAATCAATAATGTGAATGGCAGTGTCTTTTCCCTAGGGTAGGGGATTTCATGACTAGGGGTCATATTTTTAAGGTGAGAGGAGAAAGATTTAAAAAGGATATGGGGGCAACTGTTTTTTATAGAGAGAGTGGTTCATATGTGGAATGAACTTGCAGACGAAGTGGGTACAGTTAGAATGTGTAAAAGACATTTGGATGAGTGCATGAAGAGGAAAGGTTTGGAGGGATATGAGCCAAGCACAGGCAGGTGGAACGAGTTTACTTTGGGATTATGGCCAGCATGTACTGGTTGGACCTAAGGGTCTGTTTGAATGCTGTATGAGTCTATGTCAAGGAGGTAGCGAGGATCCTAACTTTTGTCTTATTTAAAGGCAAGTGTAAGGCACCATGTTCCAAATGTACTAGGCTTTAAGCAAAATACACTTTATTCTTACACCAGAGTTAAAATACAAAAAGAAGAATTGGCACAACCTTAACTTTATTGAAATACTTAACCAAAATAATATATTATTTATTACTACTCATCAACTATTCCATTTTGCAGCATCCCATAAACATACCTATGGCAAAAGAAAATGTAGCAAAACAGATTTGCTTACTTGCCATCTTCTCCAGCCCAGGAGAAGGAACACAGACAGAATGAATCTAGCAGCTGAGAGAGAACGCAAGCTTTTGCAACAGCAGGGAAAGATCTGTATCTAGCAGCTTCAACAGCAAAAACCCTAACTTCAACAACTGAAAGCAAAAAACTAAAACACTGGGTCTGTCTAAATCCACACACTTCTTTTGTCTAAAAAACCTGTAGCTATTTACTCTGCTTTCCATGGAGCAGACGCCTTGGTACCAGATTTACAACACCCGTCTTCAAGAGAAACAGGATAGAATAAATCCCTTGTAAAGGCACATCGTGTCACACTTTGCATCAACATCCTCTTCCTCATGGATGTGCAATCCCTTTACATGCCCATCCGCCTTCAGGATTGTCTCAGGGCTCTCCACTTCTTTCTGGAAAACAGGCCTCAACTCTCCTCATCCACAACCGCCCTCCTCTGCCTGGCTGAGCTCATCCTCACTTTGAACAACTTCTCCTCTGATGTGTCTCACTTTCCTTGGATCAGATGAGTGGCCAGGGGCACCCACAGAGGTCCCATTATGCCTGTCTATTTGTGAGATATGTGGAAAATTCCTTTTTCCGATCCTACTCGTACCCCCATCCACAACTCTTTCTCCAGTGCATTGATGACATCATCAGTGTTGTTTCCCTTTCTTGTCCGGAATTGGAAATGTTTATCAATTTTGCTTCCATTTTCCACCTCACTCTCACCTTCACCTGATCCATCTCTGACTCTTCCCTTCCCTTCCTTGAGATCTCTGTTTCCATTTCTGGGGATAGGCTGGCCACTAATATCCACTACAAACCTACTGACTCCCACAGTTACCCTGACTATACATCCCAACACATTGTTTCCAATAAGACTCCGTCCCATTCTCCCACTTTTTCTGTATCTGTCGCATCTCTTTTGATGATACCAATTTTCACTGGGGGGCGGGGGGGGGCCTCAGGAATGTCCATCGTTATCCTCAACCAAGGATTCCCCGTCACTGTGGTTGTCAGGGCCCTCAGCCATGTCTGACCCATTACCTGCACTTCTGGCCTCGCCCCTTCCTTTCCCTCCCAAAACAGGGTCCTCCTGGTCCTCAATTTCTACCCCACCAGCATCCACATCCAAAAGATCATTAGCTGCCATTTCTGCCAACTCCAGTGGATGTCAACTCCAGATGTTCAATCACAGTCCTTCCCTTGTCAGCCTTCCACAGGGACCTGTTCCCTCTGGAACTCTCTGGTCTACATGTCCTCTACTCCCTGCACCTCCTCACACCTCCAAGGCACCTTCCCATGCAAATGCAGAAGCTGTAACACCTGCCTGTTTACTTCTAACCTCCTCGTTAACCAAGGCCCCAGAAATGCCTTCCGAGTGAAGCATAAATTTATCCGCACTTCAGCCAATCTGGTCTACTGTATTCACTGCTCACATTGTGGTCTCCTCTACAATGAGGAGATGAAACATAGTTTGGGTGACTGCTTTGCAGAATACCTACGTTCTGTCTGCAAAATGACCCTGACCTTCCTGATGCCTGCCACTGCAAAACATCACTGTGTTCCCTGGCCAACATCTCTGTCTCAGGCTTGCTATAGTGCTCTAGTGCCAGCTGGAAGAATGGCATCTCATCTTCTGGTTGGGAACCCTGAAGCCTTCAGGACTCAATATTGAGTTCAGTAATTTTAGGCCCTGAGCACCTTTCTCCACATCCTTTACCCACCCTCACACACCAGCCCTGTCATCACATGGGTTGCTTTCATCAAAGCCAACCCATTTGCACCAACTAATGGTTCCTATTAGCAGGTTTTCTTTCTCCCCAGCTCACCATTATCCATCTCTTTGTCTTCCCAACTATCACTCTCTCTCTCGGCTCCATCTCCACCTATGGCTCATCCTCTACCCTCTCCCCTTCACCTCTATCTTCAGCACATGTGCTAACTTTTCCTAGCCACAATCAGTTCTGAAGGAGGTTTACTGAACTCAAAACATTAACTTTGCTTTCCCTCCACAGATGCTGCCAGATGTGCTGAGTTTCTCCAGCAATTTCTGTTTTTGTTTCAGATTGCCAGCACCTGCAGGTCTTTGCTCTTTGAGAAGATCTTTGAACCTTTCTTTCTGCCATTCAAAATCAGGAATGTTCACTACTGAGTAGAAAGGCATCCCTAAAGGTGAGATATATCTGTAAGATTGATGACATTACAGATGCTGAATTATAGCTGAATTTCTAAGTAAGTTCTTAAAATTGTTTTTACAAGTTGAAAAATTAAAAACTGAATATCACATCACCTTGTTAGGTGCTAAAGAAATTTGTTTATTCACTCAAAGGCGAGTCAGTCATTCACCTTTTGACAGAGATAAAGTTGAAATAGAAAAGGTACATCAACAAACCCCATGCCTGAAATTTGATGTTAGCGTGTGGTTATGGTCCTAAAGCTCAACAAGACTTGGCATGGATATAACTCAGTTAAACAAAGCAGTGCATTATGAGAATCACTTAATGTCTATAGAATCCATAGAATCCCTACAGTGTGGAAGCAGGCCGTTCGGCCCATCGAGTCCACACCAACCCTCTGAAGCATAACCCTCCCAGACCCGCCCCCTACCTTATCCTATCCCTGCATTTCCCACCCGAGACGCTATGGGCAATTTAGCATGGCCAATCCACCTAACCTGCACATCTTTGGACTGTGGGAGGAAACTGGAGTGCCTAGAGAAAACCCACGCAGACATGGGGAGAATGTGCAAACTCCACGCAGACAGTCGCCCGAGGGTGGGATTGAACCTGGGTCCCTGGCACTGTGAGGCAGCAGTGCCGCTCAGTGAACAAAAACTGAGAAAAACTAAAAAAACCCATATGCCAAACATAATGCTAATAATGGATTCTGATCATAACCCCTCAATGAAGAATCCAGATTTCCGACTACGTTATATTTATAATGCCTTCCCGTCATGATTATTTTAACAGTTTACCTCTTTGTCACAATTATCTTAACATATTGCCATTTGAAATTATGTCTGCTCAAGAAGTGCTCCTAAACAGGCTTTAATATCTGGTGGTAGTAATTTGGATAATTGACTGATGATGGCCTGGTTTTGAAAAATGTAAAAATGTGGAACAAGCAGTTGGCTGACCACACCCAAACCCTTGGGCTAATATTGGAGGCTACTCTTAGCTTATTGTGTTGGAATAATCATGATGGGAAGGCATTATAAATATAACGTAGTCAGAAATCTGGATTCTTCATCGAGGGGTTATGATCAGAATCCATTATTAGCATTATGTTTGGCATGACTTGACTGAGGACTACTCCCCTCAGACTTTGGCAGGCATATGGTGATTGGTGTAGCACACTGTCATACAGTAACATGTCCACCCTTTAAATGATGTCTGCTTAGAACTTCGATAAACAGCATTGCTTTGTGACTGCGCTAAAAGGTCAGTCAGGACAGATTTAATGTGAAAGTTTAAGACCTGGCTGAGGGCAGAAAGCACAGAATGGTAAGGCATGGCAAGTCAAGGCATTAATCCTGTGGGCATCCAAGTAAGCAGAAAGTAAGTGAGCACATAGCCATAAGATATACCCTGGTCAAATCCATAAGATGGGTGCCTGTAAAAACCGAAAGAACTGCAGATGCTGGAACAAAAACAAGTTTCTGGAAAATCTCAGCAGGTCTAGCAACATCTGTGAAGAAAAATCAGAGTTAATGTTTCAAGTCTGGTGACCCTTCCTCAGACGGGTGTCTGTGCTGCTTGCAAAGTGTTCTGGCACTAGGATTGCAATAATAGTTACTGGTGCACTCCAAAGCTTAGCACTGATGTCAAGAATTGTACTGTAAGTGGATTAGATGTCAATCATGATGATGCGGTGAGGCTGGTACATGTCAAATGCTAATGTCCATGGATGATGGTGTGTAGTCATCGCATATGGGGCATGAGAGTCAGTGCCTGGTGTCCAAGATGGATATCTGGAAGAACAAGCGGCAATCTGGAGCCAACTGGAACACTCACTAACTTTAATGCTGGTAATTGTCACCATTTAGTTTCTATCTGATGAATGGACATTGGGACACTGCATATTTATGAGGTGAAATTAGGTACCAGTGAAATGTATGATTTTTGCCATTCATTATTGAAAATCCCATCTCACCATTCAAGATTTGGTTGGAAAATAGGACCTCTTGTTATTGACATCCAGAATCTCCTCACAGGTCAACTCACATGATTTTGCTAACTTTCTCACGGTAGCCCATGTAATTCAGGGGCTGAGAACATTCTGCCCACAGTCACACGGGCCAACAGTTTCTTTAACAAGAGAATAAATGTTTAATACACAAATGACGAAAACAAAAGAAAAACAAAGTTATTTAGATACAAAATACAGTTAGGAAAATCTTAAAACACTCTCAAAAAGTTCAACTAATTCCCTTACCCTATCATGCTATAATGAGTCAAACCCAGAGTAATTGCATATCTATATCAAGTATGTAACTTTGACTTAACTGATTCTTCCACAATTTGAATCCTGTAAACTGTGGAATCTTCGACGCAAACATTCAAAAATCTAAGATCATCAACTTTCTCAGCTTCTAATATCTTTCAGATTTCCAGCCAAACACTCCTGGTTTGAGATAACTTATTCTCTATATTACTCTGAAAAATATCTACTTTCTAGGAGAGACATTATATTCTCTTTGAACTCCAGCCAGGACTCTTTCAAACTGACCTCAAAAATCTCAATGTTCAAAACTCTTTGTTTTCTAAACTGAAATCAATCCTAAATTATTCTAAACTGAGAACTAGCTAATAACCTTCAATGTTTACCCCACCCACCGTAAACCAGCTCTGCATAAAGAAAACAATCTGTTGCCATCCAGGGGTCCCCTGCTCTCTGATGTGAACTGGATTATCTCACAGTTCGGGAAAGACTGTCTAACCTTGATTTTTTTTTGAAGGAACAACTTTTCTTAAAATAGGGATGTGGGCTTCTCAATGAGGTCAGGGTAGGGCTGTCCAATCCCGGGAGTTGCCCAAAGAGGTACGATGGATCCAGCAGTACATGCCATCCAAGTCACAGAACCCAAAAATGCTGCTACTCCATCAGGCATATTTTTGCAATTCAGATCATCTGTCCTCGGAAAGTCAAGAAACATTTGCTACTCAGTGATACAATAAAAACCCACTAAAAATTGCCCTTCTCACCAGCTTATTTTAGTATGCAGTCCTGGATAAGACACTGTTGAAGTAGTAAACAGAGAAAAAAATAGTGCTTTGGCTAAAACTACTCCAAATAAATATGCAGAGTGCCAACTAACTTTTAAAGGACTACACTTAGCTGCTTTCATGTTACAGAAATTAGCTCACACGCAAACCCATTAAAGATACTTGTATGTTAATTGCTCGCATAAACTCATTCTCATGTTAATTAAATGTCAGGAGTCCAGTGGTGAGTCACTTGTTTTAACCCTAGGACATAACATAAAACAACTATAGAACAGTCTGAGCGTAGTAACTTCAGGAGAGGTCATCAGCAAGACAATTCATTACTGGGATAAAGCTCTGCCTTTAGGACAATATGTTATCTATGATGAGCAATTCTGATTGAAATATGCCAACGTCAGTGACATTATTTTACTCAGTGGACAAGACCATTTTCGAATTCAATAATATTATGTGAGTGGGACGATCAAATAAAATGTTTTGGATATGCTGCGTGATTTCTCATTTGAAATATTCTTAGACAAAACAACATGTTCTTAATGTTTGTATTTTTATTTCCTGTAGCCTGGTAAAGCTGCCAAAGTCGTCAAAAACATCAGATCTTTCTTGATAAGATAATTTCTTCACAAACAATATGTTAACCATTTAAAGGAATATTACATTTTAAATTATTATTTACAACTATATAGAAATGATCTTAAAAAGATTGAAAATGAAAAATGATGGCTGTTATACAACCTAGATTTCTGGTATCCAAGGTGAAGGGTGTTAACATTACAATTGGAATTGTTGTTATTTAATTCCCTTTATGCGATAGACAGTTGATTTAAGTACATATATTTTGGATCACCAGCCTGCCCTCCCACTCCCCCCCATCAGAGGCACAGTGGGAATCAAACAAATATGCAGTTCCAATTTTCTGGAGGCCAAAAAGTTCAACAAATAGCATCTGACTTGTTTAGCACCACATCCACCATTTTGAACATCCACTGGCATTGTCACTAGTGTGACATGGCTGCAGTGCATGATGTCTAAAGGAGGTATTGCAGCACATCAAACAAGACATGGAAAGTTCCAAACTGGGACCACAACCACCTAGAAGCATAAGGCAGCATGTACATAGTAACAGAATCACCATTTCAAGTGCCTTTTGGAAAACTTTCACTGCACAAATTGCATTGGTTCAAAAAGGTTCACCAACATGTTTTCAAGGACAGTTGGGAAAGGACTTAAATCTTGACCCTAAAATTCAGAGAATGGAAAGGAAAAAGATTTAGCAACTCAGTTTTATTCAATGCAACTTTCATTCAATTTATCCACATTGAGTTTCTGAGTTACCTAGATCTCTTGTGACACCTCATTTTATTTTTGCTGTAGGTGTATGCCCACTAGAATCTAAATTGGGCTGAACTCATTTCACATGAACTCCCCAAGCTAGAGGAAACTTACATTTAGAAGTTCTGAAATCGATACCCAGTCATCCTGATCTACTGCTGAATGTAATATAATAGCTCACAAACTTTGTAAATCTATGATATTTTGTAAGCCCCTCCACTGTTTCATAAAAATACATTTAAAGGCATGATAGAACAAATCTACAACCTGACACTGATGTGGACAATTTACCATTTTCTCGCAAGGTCACTGTAAGATACCAAAATTAACACGATGCTGAATCTTCAATCATGCACCAGTAAACAGGTGAATGAGTAACTTATTCTTATTTCCTGATGAAGGAAAGAGGAAACAGAAACAGTTATACCAATAGACTGTTACTTGTGGTGGCAAGTACAAATTGATTAGAAGATGTGCTCTGAGAAGTCAGCAACATGATTACCATAATTTCATTTCTTTTGCTCATTTGAAATTCAGTTCCCTGGAAGTTTCTGCCAGTGGTTCACAGTATGGCTGCTAATGATTTTGACTTTCATTAATTGAGATAATCTAAGCCCTATTCAGAGCAATTTTCTACAGACACCAACTTAATATATTTCTGTTTTATTTTCAGACAAAAGTCGATCCAAAGGTCAAGAGGTTACTACATTTAGCAAACCATCATACCACTTATCCAGACATGTGGCAATTCATCATTCATAAATAAATTAATTCAGGTCATATATAGGTTGGATATTAATTTTCATCATCATATTTATTTTTGCAATATTATATAGTGACAGAATTAACCTATCCTGAGCCTCTAACTGACTTCCATACAGTTGATCATGATCAAATATCACAGTAAACAGCCATGTAACTGAAAAAAATGTAATTCAAAAATGCAAATATTATTAATATATTTTTGAACATACTTTTCACTACATTTTTGAAATCATCTATTGTGATATTTTCATAGCTACCTGACATAAATGCTGTTGTTTGCATTGTACTCCCAAGTCCTGCGAACATCTATTTTACATTCCAACATAGCAAAAAATGTATGATATTTGCAGACAGCTTAGTTGTGCTGCATTGACATATCTGGATTACCAGAAATTAGATGAGAAATAAGGTAAAGCCTAAGAATTCTTAAGAAGATATGTTAGCCAGCAGTTTTAGTGTGCCACTTGGTCAGGTTTTATCCAACTTCTGGGTTGTAAGCTAAGAAAAATTAAGAAAATTATTCATCTTGTATCCTATGTGAAAATACATACATGCTTTTACAAATAATACATCAAATTCAGGAATGCTGAAAAATCGGTGCAGAATTGTTAGCATCTGAAAGTGAAAATTGATTAATGTTTCCTTTGTAAATGCTCACAGACTTAATTTAGAAATCTAGCATTTATGCTCATTATTTTTATCGCCGATTTGTTAAGAGTTGGAATTCTATTTATTGCCAGAATGTTGGGGATAGTTAAATAGTATTTCTTTCATGAAGTTAAATTCAGATCTGGTCCAATCTCACAAAATACACTGCAAAGCTGTAAAGAAACGTTTCCTGTGGGCACTTTACTAGAATTGCAACGAGTGAAATATACAGTCTAGGAAGTTATAATGTTATTGAATTGCAAGTTCAAATGCTCCAGTCATTGACGGAGATTAAAACTTTCCCAGTCAACAGAAATCCTAAGACAGAAACCCAATATCTATGCTTTCATAAACATGACATTTCCTCCAACATGACAATTAATGCATTTTGTTTTTGTGCCTTCCCTCACCGGCATTCCTGAAGCTAATTACCCTGTTCTGGATTACAGTTTCATATGTCCAACAACCTGTTCAAGTAACATCCATACATCTTAACAATGAATATTTGGCCACCTATTCAGCAATAACAAACTTGCATGTATGTACACTCTAGAAGGCCTGAGGGGCACCTCAGGAGTGTAAATAGATAGAAATTGTTATCAAGCCAAAGAAGGAGATATTAGAAGGGTGACAAAGAACTTGGTCAAATCAGATACTTTAAGGATAATCTTACAGAAAACGAGAGTGAGAGGCCAAGGATGAACTACGAAGGAATTTCAAGAACTTGGGGCAGTGATGACTGAAGGCATGGCTGTTAGAAATGGTGCAAAGGGAATTCATGAGATGCAGAGATTTAGAAGGCCAAAATTTGAGAAATATAGAGTTAATTAAAAATTTAAGATATTGAGAATGGAGCAGCCTGTAGAGATAAGGAGGAGTGAGGCCTTTGAAAGACTGAAGATAAGGAAGATAATTTAAAATTCATGGTCCTGGTGGATCAGAATAAAAATGAGGACAATGAACACTGTGGTGATGGGTAATCAAGACTTGACTCAGGATAGGTTATAGAAAGTCGAGCTTTGGATGAGCATAAGGTTAAGCAAGATGGAAGAAAGGGGACCAGCCAGGTGAGCAGGGTATTAGTCAAATCTGGAGGTAACACTGGAGAATGACATTTCAGTGGTAGATGCACTGACACATGAATGGGATTGATAATATTACAGAGATGTAAGTCAGTGGACTGGGTAATGAAGAGGATATGAATTTAGAAGCTCAGATTAGGGAAAATAGGATGCTGAGGCTGCAAACACTCTGGTTCAGACTGAGATAGTGGTCAGGGAGGAGAATGTCATTGAAGGATGGGCCGAGCTCATAGCAGAAGCTGGTGTCACTATATTTAGTCTTCCCAATGTGTAATTGGAGGAAATTGTGACTCATCTGGGAAGGATGATAGGCAGTAATGTGAAAGAACAGAGATAGTGTTGGGGTGGAGAGAGATAGGAGTGAGGTGGTCATCAGAGTAGGTGTTAACCCCAATGACATTCTTAGATGATGTAGCCTAGAAGGAGGAAAGTTAAGATGGCCACACAAGAGGTAATCATGTGGTGGCAGCACTAGAGGTAATTGAAAGAGATACTCTTTTTGTGAATGAATAGATAAGAAGGGAATCTGGAAAAGGTAATCCCACTCAGCTAGGTGAAAGATTAAGTTGAAGGAAGAAGGCGTAGTAGACCATTCAATAGATTGCAGACAGATTGAGAAGGATGTGGATGAGTGGAAGTGGAACTTATTTTGGAGAGGTAAGATGGGAGCTGAAAGCTGGTTCAAGGCATTTGGAGAGTGGTTAAGAAATGAAATGAGGCTTTATAAGAACAATCGGCAACAAGGGTGTTTATTTTTCTTCCAAAAGTGGGCAATGATGGCTTGAGAAGTAAAGTTACAGTATCTTAGGAAAGTGGAACATTAATTATGTTCATTGAACATTTACAGCGTCACAGATATTCTGCCATTGCTCAGCAGCAGAGGTTATTGTTTGAATAAAATGAATAAGAATCAAGGCTAATTTACCCTTCTCTTGTCAAGAGATAATTAAAACAATTGTAGGACTCCTTTCTACCTCAAATTAGGAGCAAAGAACAAAGAACAATACATCATAGAAACAGACCCTTCGGCCCTCCAAGCCTGTGCCGACACATCTTGCCCTTCCATACTAAAACTGTCTTTCACTTACGGGATCCTTATCCCTATATTCCCTTCCTATTCATGTATTTGTCCAGGTGTTTCGTGAATGCTGCTATTGTGCCTGCTTCCTCCAACTCCTCTGGCAGTATGTTCCAGGCACTCACCACACTTTGTGTGAAAAACGTGCCTCGCTCATCTCTTTTAAACTTCTCTTAACTTCTGCCATTTTTCTGCTCATGCCTCCAACTGATCTATATCCTGTTGTATCCTCTGACAATTAACTTAGCTAACTCAGCATGCTCTAGTATAGGAAGACAATGTATTCGTTTGTATTGATCAGCTGCTTGAAGTACTGATAATAAAGGAGATAATGAAGGAGTTGGTATATACATTTCAGAAAGAACTTTTCACAATTGCTTTCACTGACTCTTTGAGAAAGTAAATCTATGAAGACCTTGACAGTAGTCCTTGTCTTATTACTGTGAAAGTTATGGTCAAAAAATATTAATGGTTTGACAATGCTGCAAAGGAAAACAATGCCAAAAATAGTATTCTTCTGTGATTTTAAGTTATTTAAGTGTCTAGAAATGTGTTCAGGTGTCTATTAAATTAGATGTTTAAGCTCTGCATTCTTTTGTGAGCAATATTAATCTTTTTGACAGCAGTACAATAATTAAAATGAACAGTAATTTGTTAAGTCATGACCTTTAATTGAATCAGCAATTACCATATTTCCTCATATATAACATACACTGGTGTAATGGAAGTTTATGATTGAATATGGCACTATTCATAGAGATTAAAAGAAATAACTTTCATTTATGTATTGTCATACCATATTTTAGAATGTCCCAACTAACTATTACTGAATTGTGGGCAACTATTGGCGAACTGGAAAGATAACGGCAAAAGTATGTCATGGATATATAATTGTACATTTCTTCCCAAGCTACAAACAAACACAGAAATTGCAGGTGAAACTCAGCAGGTCTGGCAATATCTTTGAAGAGAAAGCAGAGTCAACATTTTGGGTCCAGTGACCCTTCTTCAGATTTCCAGCAAATACAGTTATTTTTTGTCTGTTTAGTAGATAGGATGGATAGCCTTCTTAGCCCAAATCTATTATGTATTTGTAGCCTGACTCCATTCTTAGACCTAGATGTGCATTGAACAATTGCACACACATTTGGTTTACTGTTGGGTGTGTTTCGCTTGTTGACTTGAAGGGAGGTGAGATATTATGTTTGATTCCCTGAATTATGTCCACATAAAATCAGTTCAAATTACTTTAAAAAAAAACTCACACACAAGAAGAGTTAAGATTTTACATTGGGACGTATTGACCACATCCCTTCCTGACAGAAAACTCGCTTTTGAGACCATAGACTGAGAAACCAGCAGCCCTTTACCAATATGATGCTGACAGTAGCCTTCATTCATTAAGAGTGAGATTTCTGCTTCACCCAGGAAAAGGTGCACCTTAGAGACCTGCCACCCAATCTGATCTAATCTAATCTAACCTACTGTCAGTTCCATATCACAGCAATGCCAGGATCGAACAGTGGCTGCCGCTGGGACCACAGTCAGTTGCCACCCAAGAAGTCTCATGGAACTCAGTCTCACAAATAAATCTTGTATTTTGGATGCCCATGGCTTGTGGTCCCAATGAATGAGGGAAGAGTGGCGTGGAACCTTGGTTTGCAAGGCTGAGAGATGGTGGTGGGAGATTAAGTGGGGTGGGAGATGTGTGTGATTTGGGGAGTAAGGTGTCTCTAGAGTGTCAAAATGAGATTCAACCCTCCTGTTTTTGCTCAACAGTCGCCCAGACAGTGAAGAGTTATCTCCTGCTTCACCACCATATGGAAATTGCACTGGAGATAGAATGAGACCCTTTTAAGTCAACTAATTGGGCACTTAATGACCTCATTAGGCATCAGGGCAGGCAGACTGCTTGATACCTTCGCAATCAGCAGCAGCATCCTGTTCACTAGCAGAAGATTCATCCCTTGGTCTCTCTGCATTATTTTCAGACCATCTTCCATCTGAACTAAGCAACTGCCTAACGAGTGCTCTTACCTGATGAAGAATGCCCACTAATATACTGTGATTCTAGGAGGTGGCAGATTAACCTCTGTCAATCACTAATTTGAACCTTTCTAAGATAAGGCAGGTATTTAAGACGTTAGGATGTCTACATTCTTCCTCGTGCTTTTAGCTTGCGTCATGTTCAGGGTCATTTCCTGGTTCTCTGTAAACACTTGCATAAGTCAATGGGTATTCAAGGTGCCACACTGACTTAGGAATATCATCAACATGGAAGCTTGAACTGAGTGACCCTGATGTTTCCAGGGACAGTTAGAATTATTTACCTATTTGCAGGGAGCAAGATATATCATCTAATTACATAAATTATATACCATACAGAAAATATGAGAAAATATTAGCTGATTAAGCGTCCCTTACTTCTTACATACCACAATATAGACGACATCTTGGGGGTGGGCTGGAAGGCAGTGGGAGATCCGCTCACTCTATTTTACGAACACACTTTCCCCTGCCTTCAGTTATGTGAGTGAGTGGCTATAGAACCTATCCCTATGTGTGCTTTTAAATATTAATCACTGAATGACTTTTACAAATTGCATATCAAAATAACAATCGCAGAATGCTTTACATAACCAAAGATTGCATTAACAAGCTTAAATCAGATTTGTCTTTATCTTCAGTTAAAATATTTATATAACGTGGTCTAACTCTTCTTATAGACTGGTCTGAAATTTTTGATAAAGGAACAATTTTGCAGAAATATGCCTCCAGCTCTGTAAGTTATAATTAGAGGTCATTTAGGATTTCATAACTTATGTTAAATTTGTGAAGTGAACTAACAGACAACTTAGGGATTTATTAAAATTTAATTTTAAAGTATGAAAATGATCTGAATGTACATGTAGGATTTAAAACTTTTAAAAAGTGGTTTTAATTAAGCTGCCCAAGAATTATATTATAAAGCAACACAAAAGATTGTAAATTGGCCCTAGTTTTTGTTTCTAGATAGCAAATTAATCCCATTTCGCTTCATTCCCCTGTCTTCACCTGTACCCTTGTAAGTTTTCCTTTATTTCAGACTCCATTTTGAATGTCATTATTGAATCTAGTTCCACCACCCATTCAAGGAGTACATTCCAGATTATAATAATGCACTCGTAAAATCATTCTCCTCATCTTCACCTGACGTTTTAGCCATTCACCTTTAATTGATTCCCTTTGGTAGCTGATTTCTACTTAACACCTCCACACCTTCTCCAAGGTCGTGCCTTCCTTTCTAAAGTGTGGTGCTCTAGCTGAGGTCTAACCAACGATCTATGAAGGATTGGGGAACGAAGATGTACTAATACTGGGATTACATGTGTAGTGAAGTTGGGCCAAGACTAGCTGTCTTTGGGCTGGGGCATACGTACGTGCATGATAATGCTCAGATTGTGGTGATATTTCACAGCAGGACCTGACTTTTAATCATGTGGGATCCCTCTTAACATTAAGTCAAGCTCTTCCCCCATTGAGACTGTGTGGTGGTCAAACTAGCATCTTCCACTTTTCAATATGTGGTTTGGTACCTAGAGCATTAGAAACACAATAAACCATAGGGTAAGCACATAATTTTCAATCCTGAGAGACTGCCGAAGAGGAAGTCAGTAATATTGCAATTCAAAACAGAATGGGCCATTACAGTTCCTTCAGCCAGAATCATCTTTCAATCAGAACATGGCTGACATGAATCTTAGTTTCATTTTATTCTGTATCTCATAAAATTTCTGCCCCCTAAAAATATATCATTGATAGTTCTGAATTTTTGAATTGGTCTTTGTTCAATGGCCAGATTGTGGACTTTCATTTTCTTTTGTGTGAGGAAGTCTGTTCTCAAATCACCTGTCAATTTGTATAGCTTTAATTTTTAAGTTAAATTCTCATCTAACAGGCAGCTCTCCATCACCTTCTCAAGGGCAACTAAGGACAAGCAATAAATGCTAGATAACAAGGTGTAGAACTGGATGAACACAGCAGGCCAAGCAGCATCATAGGAGCAGGAAGGCTGACGTTTCGGGCCTAGACGCTTCATCAGAAAAATGCTAGCCCAGCCAGAGACGCCCACATCCCATAAGTGAATTTTAAAAAATTCTACGCATCTCAGCAGATGAGATAGCATCTCTGTATCCACTCCATCAAGCCCTTTAATCATCTTAAACACCATAGTTACTGTGAATGCCAGTATATATGTTGTCCTTTGAAGCCTTAACAAATCTCTCCAACTATCAGGTTTGATGTTTATGCCGCATTTAAGTGAACATCCAGTGACGGTGTTAGTGGTTGCCATCTTGAAATGGCATCTGCTTCCAAAGATACAGACGGCATGTCAAAAACTCCCACACATCTTCACAACACAGCCATTGTTGCCTGCTTAATCACTTCTGTGCAGGTAAAAGGTATCAGGGTGTAAAACATGTATTTGTGCAAAGAAAAACTGAGGCAAGTATACCATACTATGGGTGAAAAGGAGGTTGACTTACATGCCAAGTTTATGCAAAAGCATGATTTTAGAACTTATACACCATAATTTATGGTATATTCAGATGTTAGGAAGATTGACAATGCCGGAAAAAGCCTCCTTGATTCAGGTTCACATTACTTGAGCAATTTTTTTACGGCACCTGATCAACTTCATTGCAGTTTTTGCATTGTTGCAGTGCAAATATCAAGTTATATTGGCAGTAAGGCTATAATATGTTGGCCATTATAATATTTTGGTAATGGAAGTAAACCTCAAATGTCTTCACATATGATTATTGTTTCTGTGAATACTGCTCCATTCAAAAGCAAGAATTAGCAATATCACTGCACTGTTCTTCTGACTTCTATCAGCAGATCTTCCACTCTTATAACCAATATTATTGGGACCTTTGCTCCTGTGATTCAATATTCAATAAGTTTGAGTTTCAACCAATATGTGTTCCCAACTTGCACTGTGACCTGAAATAAGTATGCAGAATGGCAGATATGTTCATTATTTTCATGTTAGCTTTGTGATATTTCGTATTTATTTTAGTGCCATTCATTCTGATACCGTTATGAGGCATTGAGCATTTGTATTTGGGGCATGTTTCCATTCAGTATTTTTGAACCATTACTTTGGCGCAGTATTTATTGTAGAGGAAGAGGGTTGCATGGCTGACATCCCAAGGAAAAGAATATTGAATCAGGGTCTATGATTCATCCAAATGATCCTAAGCAAATTATCAGTAATTAAGAAAGTAATGGCATTAATGTGTCACAAACTCCCAGAACAAGATGATTTCCAACATAAAGGTTTAAAAGAAAGTAGGTGAAATGCCGAATGATAATTTTGTCATTATCTTTATATTTATAGATGGAAAATTATTGGAGTCTATAATTAAGGATAGGATTTCTGAATACCTTGAAATATTTCAGCTGAACAGAGAGAACCAGCAAAAATTTCTAAAGGGTACATCATGCATAGCAGATCTGAACAAATTTTTGAAAAGATGACTAAATTGCTGGCCAGGGAAACATACATGAATGTTATATACTTAAAGGCAATTGGTAAAATCTTTACAAAATTAACTAAAATTGATTTTTAAGGAATTGAAGACAAATCATTGACTTGGTTAGGAAATTGCATGATTGACAGAAGACAGATAAAAGAGATGATGGGTAGATACTGTAATTTGCAGAATGGACAAGTGACATTTCACAAAAATTTGTGATTTTGCCATCTCAAACATTCATTGTAATTATTGATGATTTAGAGGATGGGATAGAAAGTCGCCCTCCAAGTTTTCTGATGACCCAAACATGGGGAACACTGTAAGTAGTGTAAATATAAGCATGAAATTACAAACAGATTACAAAGTGAATGATGAAAACTGTGACCAATATATGTCAATGAAAGCAAAGAACAGCCATGCCAGACTTGAAGCATTAACTCGGTTATTGTCTCTCTACAGCTGCTACCAAACCTGCTAGGTTTCTCCAGCATTCTCTGGATTGTTAAGGGAAGGGCTTGTTAGTCAAATTTAATCGAATCTTTTGAGAAGCTAACCAGGAGTGATGATGAAGGTAACGTATTTGATGTGATCTACATGGATTTTGCAAAGGTTTTCACAAGGTTCCTCATAGCAGACTGATTAAGAAAGTAAGAGTCTATGGGATCAAAACAAGATGTCATGCCGGATCCAAAACTGGCTGAGTGGACAAAACCTAGAGGGTGATGGTATAGTGATGTTTCTGTAATTGGAAGTCTGTTTTCATTAAGGGTCAGCAGGGCTCAGTGCTGGGACCATTTTTTGTTTGTGGTGTACATTAATAACTTGGACATAAATGAGGAAGCATGATTAAGAAGTTTGTGAATGGCATGAAAATTTGTTGGGTATAAGACGCAGGATTTATAGGATAGATGTAAAACTGTAGGAGGATAACAGGTTGGTTGTTAGGTTGACAGATTAGTAGAGCAGTGACAAATGGAATTCAATCCAGAAAAGTATGAGCTAATGTGCTTGGGGAGGGCTAACAAAGGTGAGGATTACACCATTAATCCCGGAAAGGACTGAAATTCAGAAGTATTTTGGTGTCACA
Organism: Rhincodon typus; assembly: GCF_021869965.1. NCBI lineage: Eukaryota > Metazoa > Chordata > Chondrichthyes > Orectolobiformes > Rhincodontidae > Rhincodon > Rhincodon typus. Next base: position 76,571,759 of record NC_063334.1, on the reverse strand, counting down.
TCCACGGAATTCTGAAGGCAGCAAAATGATTACATAAGGTTTTTACAAAGGCATATGACATATTTTTTATTCTGTGTCTCAACTATTAAAGGCAACAACAGTGAGGTTATGTTGCAATGGTACAAAAGACTGGCTGGACCATAACAGGAGTACTTTGGGCACATCTGTTCGCCAAACTATAGGAAGGATGTGCTTGTACTAGAGAAGGTTGAGAGCAGATTTACCAGGAGATTGTCTGGGTTGGCAGGTCTGAGCTATGAGGCAAGGTTGGATAGATTGGGGTTGTTTGCTTTGGAGAAATTTAGGCTGAGAAGTGACCTGACAGGAATGTATAAGATTATGAGAAGCATTGATAGGATGGATAAAAAGACATTTTTTTTCAATATTAGCAATAACTTTAGATTATTAGATTTATTATTATTAGAGGCATAGATTTAAGGCAAGAGATGAAAGGCTAAAACGAGAATTGAGGAGAAATATTTTCACACAGAGGGTGGTGGGATAACTTATTGTCATGAAAGAGTAGTTGAGTCAATAACTTGTACATTTAAGCAATATTTAGATATTCACTTGTATCATTATGGCCTCTAGAGCTATGGACCAAGACCTGGAAAATGGGTCAAGTGTCGTCTGAAATTTGTTGACCAATATAGACACATTGGGCCAAATGGTCTTCTTCTGAGCTATAAACATCTAGTGAGCGCGTAAATCAGGTTCCAAAATCACTTAGTACTGCGAGGAAACATTGGGGTTTCGTCTGTTACAGTGAATGGATAGGTATTAAGATGACATCATCACCCTTCCGACAGCCTGCAAAATTGCCAAAATAGCAATCAAAGTCATCAACCAAAATAGATTGCACAGACTCTCAACAGAATTACAATTGCAGCAAATTGCCTTTGGGGGAACGGTCAGGTGTCACTTTAAAAAGGCATCATAATACCTTCATCACCTCAAAAAACAAGAAAACATTCTGCAAAAGCAAAGTTTCTGAAGAACTGACTATCATGCAAAAAAGGAAAAATTCAAGAAGTTAAAGGTACACAAGAAAAGGTGAAGAAAACGTTTCCAGTTGGAGATAAGTGACAGTTGTAACAGATTCTAGGCCATTAACTTGAAAGTACAAGGGTTTGAAATGGAATTTAAACTCAACACAAGAGCAGTGTTTCAATGCTGATAGACTCCCTCCCATGGTTGAGATCTGTAAGAGTCATAGAGTCATAGAGATATAAAGCAGAGAAACAGACCCTTCAGTCCGACTCATCCATGCCAGCCAGATATCTTATGTAAATCTAGTCCCATTTGCCAGCATTTAGCCCACGTCCTCTAAACCCTTCCTATTCATGTACCCATCCAGATGCCTTTTAAATGTTGTAATCGTACCAGCCTCCACACTTCCTCTCGCAGCTCATTCCATACACCATCATCTGCGTGAGCACAGTCTTACTGCCCAAAAAACACTGCTCCAGGAAAACTCAGTACCTATGTTTTATATTTTTAAAGTTTAATCAAGAAACAGATCTCAATGAAAGCATATAATCAAAAAGAACCCACTCTACTCACTATTGCACATTTACTAAGAAAAAGGCCACTTGTCTGCTCCCCTGCTGTGATCTCCCTGCACAGCCTTCTCCAAGGTCAGCTTTTAATTTTACTGTTGTATAAAATTCCAAGGTCTTGGAGGCATAGATCTTTAGGTATGTAGGGATATCACCACACATTTGAGTGATGAGGACAGTTATGGTCTGGGAGAACCTCGGACTAAGATTCAAGATTGTTGACTATATTTATTCCACCATTCGAGTATCATTGTTTCAATTATATCCCATTTGAGATCTCCTCTGTACCAGAGATTTTCCAAAGGACAATGTCTAGAATCCTGGATTGGAAACGGTGAGCCATTTGCCATATGGATGATATTCTAATGCATTGTGAAACAAAGAAGGAACATGAAAAGAGGACCAGACACATATTAATAACATTATAGAATACAGATGTCACACTAAATGAGAAATGTCAATTCCATAAGCCATCAATTACATTTCAGGACATATTATTCAAGAACAAGGCATCACAGTGCATCTAAGGAAGACCAGACTTGTCAGAGAATTTCCAGAATTGAAGTGCAGAAATGATCTACAATGTTACTTAGACACAGTATATTAAGTGGGAAAATTTATCCCAAATTTACTGAGTTCAAGAAATCCATAGAGCACTTTTGCAAAAATGGCATAAAATGGAATTGGAATCCAGGACAGCCTGCAGCTTTTGAAAGGATGAAAGAAAAGTTACTTTGCAGAAAAAATCCATGGGAAAGGTTAGCAATAGAACTGTTTGATTTTGGAGAGAAGGTATTTTTCATTCTTGTTGACTAATTCAAGTTGGATTGAAGTGGCAAAACTTCATTCAAACACAGGGGAGTCCATGACCAGAGAACTGAAAAGGACATTTGCGATACACGATTTCCTAGGGGAAGTAGTATTGACCAATGGATCTCAATCCATGAACAAGGATTTCAAGGAGTTTACTTTGGAGATAAATATTAAGAATGTGACAGGTTCTCCACTCCATCCTCAGTCAAAGGGAGAGGCAGAAAAAGCAATCAACACTGTGAAGTCATTGATGCTTAAGAATCCAGACAGTGAATTAGCTCTGCCCATTTGCAAAGCAACACTATCAAATAGTGGGTAATTGAGATAAGAATTGTTGATGAGGAGGAGGTTAAAAATGTATGTATCAGTTTTAGAAAACAACCTCAGGCCAAACATAACAAGGACATTTCAAGATCATGAGAAGATCAAATAATTACAGAAAACCACCATAAAAAGCAGCAGAGGCATTACAACTCTAGACATATAACATAGAACTTAGAACAGTACAGCACAGTACAGGCTCTTCGGCCCACAGTGTTGTGCTGACCTATTATCCTACTCTAAGATCAAACTACCCTGCATACCCTATATTTTACTATCATCCATGTGCCTACCCAAGATTTGCTTAAATGTCCCTAATGTATCTGACTCCACTACCACCACTGGCAGTGCATTCCACACACCCAGCACTCTCTATGTAAAGAACCTACCTCTGACATCTCCCCTACACCTTCCTGCAATCACCGTAAAATTATTCCCCCTCGTAATAGTCATTTCCACCCTGGGAAAAAAAGTCTCTGGCTATCCACTCTATCTATGCCTCTCATCATCTTGTACACCTCTATCAAGTCACCTCTCACCCTTCTTCGCTCCAATGAGAAAAGCCCTAGCTCCCTCAACCTTTCCTCATAAGACCTGCCCTCCAATCCAGGCAGCATCCTGGTTAATCTCCTCTGCATCCTCTCTAAAGTTTCCACATCTTTCCCATAACGAGGTGACCAGAATTGAACACAAGTGTGGCCTAACCAGGGTGTAATAGAGTTGCAGCATAACCTCACGTGTCTTAAACTCATTTCCCCTGCCAATGAAAGCCAACACACCATACGCCTCTTAACACCCCTATCAACTTGGATGGCAACTTTGAGGGATCTATGGACATGGATCCCAAACTCCCTCTGCTCCTCCACATTGCCAAGAATCCTGTGATTACCCTGTATTCTGCATTCAAATTCAACCTTCCAAAATGAATCACTTCACACTTTTCCGGTTTGAGTTCCATCAGCCACTTCTTTGCCCAGCTCTGCATCCTGCCAATGTCCCATTGCAACCTACAACAGCCCTCCACACTATCCACAACTCCAGCAACCTTTGTGTCATCAGCAAACTTACTAACCCACCCCTCCACTTCCTCATCCAAGTCATTTATAAAGATCATAAAGAGCAGAGATTTCACAAAGAACAAACAGCAGATTTCACATGGGGTGAAAAATCTATTAGCATTAAAGACAGGACAGAAAGACTGACTGAAAATTAGGATGTCAAAAGCCAAAGTTATCAGAAAAATAAATTAGTTGAGATCTTATTATGGCAGAATGCCTAAAGGGACAATCAGGACAAACAGAAAGACACTTTACTCAACTCAAGAAGTGACACTAAGTATGATTATCAGAGAATAATGGAAAGCCAAATTTGCACTAGAGTGTACATATTGGCATAATCATTCCAGAACAGTACAGTACCATCACCCAAGAGTTGAACTCAAGTGAATTAGTTTGGAATGTCCAGTCAGAGTTTAAGACCTGTGAGATCTAAAGTGCGGAAGTGGGATGGTGGATGATAATGATAATGGTCATAATTGACCATTGTGACAATGGTAATAATTGTATTAATGATGAAGTTACTGATTTCCAGTGGCGAGTAACTTGGGGGAGATTTATGAGATTCATATAAATAGTGAAGATGTGGGTGACACAGTGCCTAAGTGGTTAGCAATGCTGCCTCTCAGAATGACGGGTTCAATTTCAGCTGTGGGAGACTGTCTTTATGGGTTTCTGCTGGGTGATCCAGTTTCCTCCTTGAATCTAAAGATGTGCAGGTTAGGTGGATTGGCAATGCTAAATTGTCCATAGTATCCAGGGATATGTAGTCTAGGTGGATTGGCCGTATAAGTATGGGATTACTGGGATAGGAGAAGGTGGTGGGTTTGGTTGGGATGCTGCTCAGAGAATCAATGCAGACTTGAAGAGCCAGATGGCCTCTTTCCACACTCTAGGGATTCTGTGTCATAGATGACGTGATTTCAACATCAGTGAGAGTTAACATTTCTATGTGAAGTAAGTATGTGAAAAGGGAGTTTGTGGATGTTCCACTAGACCATTGAATTTGAGACCCTAGTCTCAAACTTGTTCTCAGATCAGGCACAGTGGGGCAGAAGAAATCCAGTCTCCATAAACCCAGGCCTATAAAATTAACCATCAATTTTATGTTTGGGGAAGGGAGCTGAATTGGGAATCATGCTGGGCAATTTGGGAAGAGCATCAAAGACTGCCCTTTCCTGAAATGGAATAGATGGAGATTATTCAAGGCTCTAGCCAAAGGTCAGTGTGTAAAAATAAGGATGAAAACATCAATCATCTCTCCTATCACTCCCCACACAGACCCCATGCCCCATCCAAGCCAACCAATGCCCTTTGGCACATCTACATGACTCTTCATATCCCCTACGCCATCGTTTGCTGCTAGTCACAAGTAAGGGCCTCTTCTCGTCCCTGGACCAATTCGAAAACCATAAATACCACATTAAATGGTTGCAGAAAGTCCAGGAGATCCATGTGGAATAACCAAAACACTCTGCATTGGAATTACCATTATATCCAAGAGCATTGAATCAGGCAACTGAATCAGCGTCATGAAACCTCAGTCATTGCATATGCTTAACACCCATAGTTGCAATTGCTGTAATTGGAGGATGATGCTTTTGTGAAATATTTAAAAGTGTATTCTACAAACTTGTATTTGAATAAAGGTACTGTCTTTGGGTGTTAATTTTAAAAAAAAGGGGAGCAAGCAACCTCAGGGACCAGTATGTGCTGACACCCACAGTCCAGAGATACTCCACATGGTATTGCAATGTGCAGGAAGCAGTATTAGTTCAAAGCACAAGATAAAGTAGCCACAAGCTACAAACAGTGGAAATTAACGAGGCTTTGGCATGGGGATGGGGTGATTCCAGGTGCACAAATCAGTAAATGTCCATGCAAGAAACACAGGAAATAATAAAATAATAATCAAAAATGCTGGTCTTTATATCTAGAAGAATAGAATACAAGGAGACAGGAGTCATACTTCTATATACAAAGCTCAGGTCGGTCTACTTCTTAGAGTACCATCAGCAGCTTCTGGGAACCACAACTTAGAAAGGATAAAATGGTCTAAAAGAGATACGGGGTTAATATACCAGAAAGCTACCTGGACTCCAATGGTTAATTCGAAAAGAGAGACTACACAGACTAGCATTGCAATCTCTGTATTTAGAAAACTAAAAGCGGAATATGGTTTAATTTTCCAAGATACTAAGGAAATAAGATCAAGTAAATGAAGGTCAACCGTATCTGTTTTTTGAGAGGCTAAGACTATAGGACAAAAAATTAAAGCCAGACCCTTCAAGAATAAAATTATACATGTAAACGATGGTAGAAAGTTGGAATTCTCGTTTGCAAAAAGCAGTTAATGCTGGATATTTATATGTATATTACTTATAATTGTTGTTATTCAAAGGTATTGAATGATATGGAGAAACAAAATATAGAGTTAGGTTTTGAGTCAGGTATCATCCCAATGAATGGCAGAATAGACTGAGGAGGATAACGTTATTTCTCATTTTCAATGCTGTTGCCTAGGAGTAAAGTTTCATTTCTGATATATATATATATCAGATATCCATTTTCAGTGACTGAGGAGGTCCAAATGTTATCCATGACTGATCTTGATTTAAATACAGAAGACAAGCTTCATTTTTAGAAGCTTGACATTTGGAAAGTTAAGAGAATTGGTGTGCAGAGACAGAAGTGGATCTCAGAAATACTTTAAATGGGAGGCCTGGGAAGCTTGGGTTCCTGGGTGACAGTGGGAAATCTTAACAATGCAACAACAGATTAAATTTTTGGGGAAATACAATGCAAAAATGACTATACCTTGACAGGTCGTTATTGTAGGTAATGTCTTTTGGCATAACCCAAGGATATGAAATGCATAATATAAATGTAAAGAGTAAACAAACAACAGTTGATCTTAACTCAGAATATGAAGCTTAAAAGTCTAATCAAGAAAAATACATTGCTAAACCATTTCCACTTTAATCTCAATCCCATTGATGTTCCCTTTAAATATTCACTTTAAGAAGTATTATAAATGCCTGCTTCCAGGCATTTAGGTATGTGGCGTGAGTGTGTTGGAAGCAGATAGTGTACCATTATTGAAGAAACACTATCTACAACCTACAGGAGTATAACTACATGGTCCATGAGGCATAATACTTCAGATTAAAGGTGTGCTGCAAGAAAATCTGCAACATGAGGGATTTCAGATCTTGATCATGAAAGCATGTTTGACCTGAATTTTCTCTAAATTGCATGATTCGAGTTAGTTAATGTCAAAAAATCTTTGTTCAAGGAACAATTTGCCAAACAAATTTTGGTTACTGAGGAATAGTTCAAGAAACAACCCGTAGAAGATTTCATAGGGCTTCCTAGACTCCTGATGAAACCTGTGAAGAAAACTGAACACAGTGAGAATAGTTATGATGGATAAAATAAATTCATTTCATACTGTCAACCAAGTAGAAACCTGTGACTGTACAGGATTTGCAATAATGTCTTCCATTCCTATCAACACAAGAGAGTTCAGATTGCAAGAATCAGCAATGTTTGCATGGAAATGCAAATGATAAGACAACAAATGAGCAGTATAACGTACTTGAGTTCATTGATGAATCGTCAACAAATGTAATTACGATGTTACTGTCATGCAGTTAGCTGAACCAGCTGTGACGACTGATTCAAGCCTGATGTCACATCCTGTCAAGCAGAACATTATTATTCTGTATCTTCTCAGGAGGGTCAGTGACAAAGATCATGCCAAGCCTAGGAGTGTTTGGTTAAAACCCTGAAAGGGCTATTTGAAGCTAACAAAATTTAAGTTCAGTTGAATGAAGGTTCCAGGAAGAGGCTGTCAGATTCTCAAGACTCAGAGTTGAAGCCACATTTAAATTAAACCTTGTATGTGTGATAGAAAAAGAAATTCACTCTGGTATCAATGCTGTAAAGGGGAGTTTCTGGGATTATGTTTTTGCCATATGCTTCAAAATCATTAAAATTGTGTTATATGAAAACAGTTTTTTCATTTAATTTTCTCTTTATTTCTTCTGAGAAATAAACTTTTGTTTTATAGTCAAACCCAAATCTGCAGCATTATGTATTCATGTTTTTGTGAAAGACAACTTCATTAAAAACACTATGAACTACGAAGACAGATTTCAGTCTGAGATCATATCAACAACAGGTACTGTGCAGTTACACTTAAGTAACTTGTATAATAGATGATACATTTCTGGAACTCTTGTAGAGAGGAGGTGAATATTGTTATCACCATAAAATAAAACTGAAATCTTCAATTCTAGAGAAGTGGATTGCAAATCATCGTTAGAGATTGAAATTATTCATATGGCCTCTGGAATTCAAATAAAGTTTGGATTTAAAGGTATATCATTTCCATTTTTATCTGGCAAAAGGCTGTGTATGTCATATTTCAATAGAGATATGATGATTCATGGCACAGCTTTGATTAGCATGGTTTTTGATTCAAATTATCTGTGCGAGTTTGCTGATGGAAGCAGTCAGTTCAGTTTGGGAAGCAGTTGTAGCTTTGGTGAAGGCAGCATCTCACCAAATTGAGAAAGCCAATAAGATATGACTATAAGTTAGGCCCGAGTGTCATGCAGAGGAAATAGTAACTTCATTTACCACATGGAAGGTAGGGAGGGATCTATCTCAGTTTGGATTTCATTAGGGGAAAGCAACTGAAAGATATTCTTTAGCTTTGCCACTAAGGGAAGAAATCTACAATGTCCTCACAGAGTGTTGGGGCGGAAAGCAATCAATAGAGTTAGCTTTAGAAACTGTGGGAAGGCCATTGGATGTCTGCTGGCAACTTAAACAAGATGCTGAAGCACCTAAAGTTGTGAGGTATCTGAAGAAAAAGTAGAGTATCATGTGGTTGAAAGGATATTGGAAGGATTCCCATAGAATTTGTACGTTGAAGAATTTAGAATACTACAGAAAAGTGAAATATCTTTCAGTTGCTTTCCACTAATGAAATCCAAACTGAGATAGATCTCTCCATATCTTCCATGTTAGCTTTTCCTCTACATGAAACTTAGGCCTAACTCACAATCGCATCCTACTGGCTTTCTCAATTTGGTGAGATGCTGCCTTCACCAAAGCAAAGTTACAACTGCTTCTAACTGCTTCCCAAACTGAACTGCCTGCTTCTGTCAGCAAACATATACAGATAATTTGAACCAAAGATCATTCTAATCAAGGTTGTGCCATGAATCACCCTATCTCTATTGAAAAGTGACACATAGCATTTACGGCAATTTTTTTTGGGTTGGTTGGAAGAAAAGTGAATGAAATTGCAAGGTTTCAGAAAATAAGGGAGGTCATGGGGGAAGTAAAACTAAGCTCTTAATATATGCAGTTGCAGACTATAGTTCTGAGACAATAGTGTTTACTTTATTTAATTCATTTTGTGTAACAATAAAGCTTGCTTTTGTTGAAAAGTATGAAATTATATGGTCTGGCTCAGTTAATTAATTGCTGGGTGTTTGCAATTCTTCCTGAAACATTAATAGTATTTAACAGAATTTTAACATAAAGGTAGATTGTAGCTAACTTCATTCTGTATCATTTTAGAGAGGCTTGCCATTAAGATAGGTTATTGGCTCCACAAATAACTCCTTTCAAAGTCATGTTACTCATCATGCAGTATTCTATTATCTTTCAGACAAATTCTACAGACCAATAGAATGTTTTCATGCACAAATGGAAACACTTTGAGTATACAACATTTTTACTAATATTCAGCATAACAATATCTTTTCTACCCCATAATAGTTGGTACTAAGTAGAATTACCACGGCTGACTGGTCATCGTCACATCTATGGATTAGGGGAGCTGGACTGAAAAATGATTGTGAAGTTCCTGATCATTCACAAACAGCTGATGATAGCAGGAACTCAGGCACAAAATCAGGTTCATCCACAAACCAGTTGAGACTTTGAACTGTTCTCCCATGAATTGACCTTCAAAGATGATAATAGCCTTCAAACAACTGTGACATCATCAGTGTTAGGATTTGGGGGATTGGAAGCTAAATCTGTGGTTTCTTGGATAGCACAGCACCTGATCCTCTCCTTTTCACTTTATATACTAATTCATAATAAGGACAAAAAGTCTTTAAGCATCTTGCTATTGGGAGAAAGTAGAAATTGTGAAGTATTTTGTAAAATTTTTCACACTAATGTTTAGTTGCTATGTCACCAGAAGCACAGTGCAGAACAAATGACATTCATTATTAGTTACCTAAAATGGAAAGTCTTGTAAACTGACATTACAACTGTGAACAAGAGCTACTCATATTCAACGACAGCCCAATACTGACTGCTTCAGCAAAAATGTTCTGTGTGCCACATTTAGCCAGTAACTATTACCAAAGCTGTGATCATTCCATAAACTAACAATATATTCCTCCTTGTTAAACACTTGCAGAAAGTTGTAATTAAGGAAAAGGATTTTCTCATGTTTCAAAAACTTCTTGATATAATCCAGTTTTTCCTGTTCATCCAAGAACATTTAAAGCCTTTCAGTTTCTCAGATTGAGTAGTTGCTCATGTAATTTTTCACATTAGTTGAAAGCAATATGAAGGATACATTAGTAATGTAAAATTTGCTGATAACATCAAGCTAAGTAGGCAGTCGAGCACTTTAGGAGACTGAAATCAATTAAGGTCATCTGGAGGAAGGAAAATGGATTGTAATGTGTGTAAACATAGGAAATAATAAATAATGGGTCAGCAAAGTGACAGAAGGTATTGTCTCCGGTTCTAAAAAATAACCTGCTCACCAATTGTCTGTTTGGGTTCAGCTCCAGAGCCTCATGTCAGTCTTGGTCCAAACATAGATAAAAGAGCCGAATTGCATTGATGAGATAAAAATGATTGTCCTTTACCTCAAGGCAACTTTTGACTGAATGCGTATCAAGGAAATCTGGTAAAATTGAAAGAGAGATAACAAGGTGTAGAACTGGATGAACACAGCAGGCCAATCAGCATCAGAAGAGCAGGAAGGCTGACGCTTCGGGCCTAGACCCTTCCCCTTTCTCCAGCATCTGCAGTTCCTACTATCTCTGGTAAAATTGAAGTCAGTGGAAGTCAGAAAGAAAGCTCTCTGATTAGAACCATTACTTAGCGCAAAAGAAGTTAGTTAAGGTTATTGGAAGCTAATCATCTCACTTCTAGGACATATGTACATATCAATTAGGAGCAGGAGTAGGCCATTCAATCCCTTTATTCTACCCAACCATTTAACAATTGATTCCTTTGTTAGTCAAGAATACATCTATCTCTACCTTAAAAGTATTCCATATCCCTATCTTCATTGCTTTCTGCAGAAGACAGTACCAACAACTCACAATCATCTGACACAAAAAATTTGTCATCACATTTAAGTGGCTAACTCCTATCTTTAAATTCTCTCCTCTAGTTATAGCCTCTCCAACAAGAGGAAACATTTAGCATCCAACCTCTCAAATTTCCACAGGATCATACATGTTTTAATAAGATCATCTCTCATTCTTCTAATGTCGAAAGATATAGTTCCAAACTGTCCAAACTATCCATGACCTTTCCCCTTTCATAAAACCAAAATGAGAATGTTCACCAGCGCTTTTGGATAGTTCAGTTCTATTCAAAGTTCTTAAATATGGTAAAAGTCCTTGCTTATATGTAGTAATACTTAGAAAACAGTCAAACTTAGGATGATAACAAGGTGTAGAGCTGAATGAACACAGCAGGCCAAGCAGCATCAGAGGAGCAGGAAGGCTGATGTTTCGGGCCTAGACCCTTCTTCAGAAATTCCCTTCATTCTTCATCCAGCTCAACACCTTGTTATCTCGGATTCTCCAGCATCTGCAGTTCCTACTATCTCTGAAATTAGGGTGATAAATGGCAAGGGACATCCTTACCACATAAATGCCAGATAATTACCATCTTCAACAATTTAACCATTCCCCCTTGTCATTCAGCAATATTACCATCACTGAATGCATCATTATTAACATCCAGGGATATTCACATTAAGAAGCAACTGAACTTGACAAATCATATAAATGGAGTAGTAACAAGTGCAGGTCAGAAATTCTGAAGGAATTACCTCACCTTCTGTCTCCCTTGTGCCTGGTCACCATCTACATGATAAAAGTCAGAAGTTGGTGGAATACTCTCCACTTGGCCAGATTAATGCAGCTCCAACAATACTCATGGAACTTAGCACCATTAAGGAAATACAGGCCATTCAGCACCTCGAGCTGGGTCCACCATTCAATAATTTCATAGTTGATCTGTGGCCTAACTCCATATCCCTACTTTGGGCCCATATCACTGTTCCTTTCCTATCACTGAGTCAAAATCCCAGAAAGTTTTCCTGGAACTTTATGGCAGTGCACAGAGAGCAGCAGTTCAAGAAGGTGGCTCAGCAGTCCCTTCCGAAGGACATCTAGGAACGAGAAATATATTGCTACTTTGCAAATGATGATCATATCCTGTGAATGAATACTACATATTAAACAATAGTCTGGGAAAAAGGTTTGTTTATGATAGTCTAATGTACTCAGTGAAACCATCCAATGAAACTGTTTTTGACATGGCTAACCAAACATTACTGCTCAGTGGTAATGACAACAAACAAGGGTATCAAGGGATATGACCCAAGGCAAGTATATAGAGTTAGGTCACAGATCAGCTGTGATCTTTTTGAACGGTAGAGAAGGCTCATTGAACCTTGCATTTTTATAGGCCATTTCTTTTAATTTAAGGCTGACCCTTACTTCCTTAGATGTCCATAGATGCTTTCTTTTGTGTGAGGTGGAGCTTTTCCCTCTCATGGGTACAAACTTCTTCTGAACAGCATTAAATGTTTCTTTGAACACCTTCCACAGTCTTTGTTTGTTTTAACTATTATCTCAGCTTCCCAGTTTACTGTGGACAGTCTCTGAATCATCTTATTAAAGTCTGTCTGACTTACATCTGAAATTCTACTATCCAATCCTAGCTTATCTCTTACAAATGCTACATGAAACTGATCATCTTATGATCACAATATAATAAATGCTCTCAAACAACAAGGTCAGTAATTGAATCAGGCTCATTTCTCATTATTAGATCCAATATTCCTTGACCCCTTATCACATCCAACACATATTGCTGTAGGAAGCACCATTTCTGACAGGTGGTTGTCTGTCTCTCCCAGTCTATGTTAACCTATTAATAGGTTTTGCTACATAGTTACCTAGTGTTAGCATTTATGAACAGCTTGTTGAGTTTAGGCTAGTGCTATATTGGACCGTTAGGCTGGTGGCAAGGTAAATTATCACATTAGGATTTGAGTGGTTTTCAAGAATGTTGAAGGATATTAGCAGAGATGGGGAAGTGCTGAAAGCAGCATGCAATTCTTTCTCGCTTCTTAAAAATCAGATTTTTATTTAACCTGGTGCACTCTGCCTGTTTAGACAACAGAATATCCATAACTAGGGACCAACCCAGCAGCTCATATATATGGCTTTGAACTCTTATTTATACATAAAAAAGATTGTTATAAATTCAAGAAGAGAGCCCTCAAGATGCCTTGGCCATCTCTTTTCAGATTAGCAACAGAGTGCAAAATGGAAAGTGGATTGATTTGATTTTAACTTCTATACTGATTGATTTTTCATGGAGTGGTGGAGGAAGAGTAGCCTTGGAGGCACAGTATTGCAAGCTCTCTTTTGCCCATGGTGAGGTGTTCCACCTGTCTAGGCAAGGAACTAAAGTGGAGAAAATAGGCAAAAATAAGTAGTTAATTAAGAACTCAGAATCATTTCTTCACTGAGTAGCAGGATATGACTCACATTCAAAGCAGCTAGTGGTATACCGAAGAGGTCAATTAAAAGGAGCTGGACAAAAATATATTTCTATGAATGACAGTAGGTCATAAAACCACAAATAGTAGTCGTCATATGTTAGATAATCATAATCTCTATGAAATGTAATATTTCTAATGAAAGTGATACTAGGGATGTAACTTTCTGTTGAATTGAACTAACTAGTGATAAATACTAAGCATCAGTATGTCGATTGATAACTGTTTCTACATAAACATCGATTTGGAAACAACAACTTGAAATTTTACAGAGCTTTACTTTATATACTACACTTACTTTTGGCAACAATCTTCAGAGTTTGTCCAAGATGCATTTTAGAATGATTACTGAAAGATGACATTGTGAGCAATTTTTAGAAAATGGACTTCGACAACAAATAATAAACTTACATTATGAAATAGACTTAATAGTAGACAGTTTCATTTTGTGAAATGGTGTAAAATGGATGATAGAAAGTTGGCAAACTAATTTACATCTAACCAGAACTCAATGGAAAGTAAAAGTTCAAGGAATTTATAAAATGCTGCTGATTCACTAATGCCTTTAAACCTATAGAGACAATAACAAATCTCACCATTGTGTGTAACACAGGCTGTGAGGGGAGACTTGCACTTCCAGCATTGGAAAATATCAAATATAACATGACTTATGGGAATAACAGGTCCTGCAGGTATTTACAATGAGTTTTATTTGTAAAGTTAATTGGGCTGATGATCAAATGGCACTTCTTTCTTCTGTGCTTTACTTAAATACTTACAAGAAATAATCCTCTAAAGTGGCATTCCCCAACCTAGCCATATCAGAAATTTGCATGCTGAGACCAATGAATGCTGGATTCATTATTATTTGTTGCAAATTATAATCTGCTTCCTATTTTGTTATGTTCAAAATCCAACTAGCATTTATTGGACAGCACTTTTATTTGATAATGGTTTTTCCCATGTGCCACCCAAGCAATTCATGAGGAGATCTCCAGTAACCACATAGCTTTCTAATGCTCTGAGGAATGTTAGTTGGCTAGAATCTGGACATCTTCCCCACCCCATCTCAGAGAGCTCCTGGCCAATGTGATTGACAGTAGCAATAGTGGTTGGGACTGGGACTGCAATCAGTGTCTAGATTTTAAGTTCCAGGAGCAGGTGAGTGCTGGTACCCTCACAGTGAAGGAGGGAAACCAGACATTGAGGGGATACACAATGTGGAAAGGAGGCCCTTGAAGGGTGTGCCGCTCTCCCTTCCTGAGGAAGTGCACCAAATAGACTCCTTCATGGTCTTGAATTCATCCTGCAATCCTCAAACTTGAGGCTAGCCAGTAAATTGTTTTTAATTGGCCATTTAAAGGTCTCAATTATGTCAAAGGTAGGGCACCTTCTGCCTTTCCCACCACCTCATAAATTGCAGACAGACAGTACACATCTCACACTAACAAGAGTAACACACCAGTCTCACTGTAATATGATTAATGCCATCTGCTGAACTGCTATTTGTGTACTTTAATGCCTGCAAGTTTTTTGTCGGAAGACCGCAAAGTTGTCCCCAAAATTTGAACTTCATTTGGGTACTTCTGCCCAAAGCAGCAAAGGCATGATCAGAGGAATTGGATTAAACAGTTTGAGTTCATTTTTCAAATGCATCAATAACTGTCAGCCACACCAACAGAATATTTTTAATTAAGCTTCAAGGACATTCTACTCAGTACTTTTGAAAAATAATGCCACACATGCCTAAAGTTTGAAAATAAATTTAATGTGGACTCATTCTTTTAAAAAGCCATATATGTATATGAGCAGCAAAACAAAGTGCCTGATTGCACAGGTGCGGAGGTGCCGATGTTGGACTGGGGTGGACAAGGTCAGAAATGAAATGACACCAGGTTATATTCGGAGCTTCATTCCTTCTTCAGGTGTCAGTGAGAGATGTAGTATCAGACACAGAATTTATAAGTAAAAGATCAAAAGTTCACACCATTCATGCAGATGAACTAAACAAACTTAAGATGCTGTTAAATCTTTAATCAGTTGGAAGGTTTTAATTGATTAATATGTATATGTAAATTCCTGAATTCCTTTCAAGTCATGGTCCTGAGAGAACTAAAGGTTTTATCAGTGTAAAGAAGAGTGACATTTTAGGTCAGACAATGCAAGCTAGGTGTGAGGCCTTGTTTCAAATTTGTTTGTGTTTTAATTTGGAGTCTCTCTGGTTTTATTTCTTAAGTAGGAATTTATAAAATGGCACATTGACTGACTGTCTATAAATTGTGTGTTTTTGAAGAAAATAAAATGTATCTGCAAATACAAATTCACCCCATAGATTCACGTGTGTGTGTGTGGGAGAGAGAGAGTGTGTGCCTGTATGTGAGAGACAGAAAGGGGGAGAGAGAAAGGCTTGAAAGACAATGTGTGTATGGGAGAGGCTCTGTGTATGTGTGTGTGAGGGAGAGATAGTGTGTGTATGAGAGAGGATCTGTGCGAGTGTGAGTGTGTGTTTGTGTGTGTGAGTATGTTAGCGTGTGTGTGATTGTGTATAGTATAGTGGAGTCACCTGTAGTGTGACATGAACCCAAGACCCCGGTTGAGGCCTTCCTCATGGATACCAAATTTAGCAATCAGCCTCTGCTCGGTGACTCTGCGTTGTTGTGCATCCCATAGTCTGCCTTGGAGGACGTTACCTGAAGATCTGAGACTGAACGTCCTTCACCGCTGAAGTGTTCCCCCACTGAGAGGGAATTCTCTCTCTCACACACACACACACACTCACTCACTCTCTTTCCCTCACACACACACACTCTCTTACCCCCGCAACACACACACACACACACACAAACGCTCACTCTCTCTCTCCCACACACACACACACCCCTGCAACACACACAACACTCACTTTCTCTCTGCCCCCCACCACCCACTCCACACACACAGACACAGGTGAATCTATGAGGTGAATTTGTATTTGCAGATACATTTTATTTTGTTCAAAAACACAATTTATAGACAGTCAATCAATGTGGCATTTTATAAAGTCCTACTTTAGAAATCAAACCAGTCTAACTAAAAAACTAAAACACAAACAGACTCTAAACAAGGCCTCACACCTAACATGCCTTGCCTAACCTAAAATGTCACTCTTCTTTACACTGATAAAACCTATAGTTCTCTCAAGACTGTGACTTAAAAGGAATTTGGGGATTTACATATACTTATTATTCAATTAAAACCTTCTAACTGATTAAAGGTTTAACAGCATCTTAGGTTTGTTTAGTTCATCCTCATCAGTGGTGTGAACCTTTGATCTTTTACTTATAAATTCTGCGTCTGATACTACCTCTCTTATTACCACCTGAAGAAGGACTGAGGCTCGGCAAGCTTGTGTTTTCAAATAAACCTGTTGGACTATTCCCTGGTGTCATGTGATTTCTGACCTTGACTGCACAGGTGTTAGAGCTTTTGCTTGATGCTCTAAAAACAGCAGAATGTGTGTTATCTGAAGGAGAGAAATGGATGTGAAAAAGACAAAAACATCTTCATATAAATATTTGTTGAATTTTCAGAAAAAATTAAATTTTGAAACTAACTAACTATATTTATACATTATTGGCATTTAGAAAAGGTCAGTACTAATTATTGCTTAAACTTAACAGACTGAGTGAGAGTACAACATGGCATTAATGTATTGATTATGCTCTTGAACAGATAATCCAGAGATGTGGGCTAATAACACAGTGAATGTGAGTTTAAATTTCACTGCAGCAGTCTGAGAATTTAATTTCACTAAGTAGGGAAATATTATGCTTATATCAGTAAAAGTGATTATGATGCTACTGAATTTTGTAAAAACTCAATTGTTTTATCAATGTCCTTTAAGGAAGATTGGAAATCACATTGGATCTGGTTTCTATTTGACTACCTACACACATTGTTATGGTTCACTCTCATTACCTGATTTTGAAGTTACATAACCAGACATTCAATTGTATCAAATGTAAAAACAACATTTCCTCAGTCTGAAGGTTCTGGCCCAGATATCAATGGCACAGAACAACTTGGGTATAGTTCTACTGAATGTTGGTACACCTTTATTACATTACCAAGCAATAATTCATCCTCACAATGATGCTGGTTGCTTACAAGTCCCATGAATGAAGGTTCTGTCTCAGGTGACCAATCCATCAACAGATCTCCTGGTGTGATTTCAGAGCAGTTGACCAAACTGCTGTACCAGGCTGCAGCACCGGATCACTTACCAAGTTTTTTGTTCTTATGCCATGTAAGGTAAGGCCTGGTTTTAGCCAATTTTATTGTTTTTTTAAGTTACATCACTGTCCTGTTTGAAGCCATCCCAAGATGTATGCTCTCTGGGCGTCTCTTCAAGATTACGTTTGAAGAAACACAGGCAGCTGTGGTCTGGGGTGTTGCCTCTAATTCCATTATCTTTATTGTTATAGAAACAATGGAGCACAGTGCTTTAACAGTGTTTTTGAAATTATCTTGCAGACTGTTGGTGTAGCTTCCCATGCTGCCTTCCTGGTATCACACTCAGGATGCAGTTCTTCAATCAGGATACCAGTTTCTTGTTCAACGTCCACCCATGAGACGCGCCATAAAACAAACCTAGCACACAGAATGTGACCACAACCAGTTTATGTTCATTAATAGGAAAGAAATTAAAGCATGGTTACATGATTCAATACAAAAGTAGATACATTAGTTTATAGAGATTTTGTGTCTGTTAGTGTATGTGACTATGTGTGCGTATGTACTGGTTTACAGCATATACTCCTTGCTCAGGACTGCAAGCAACTATTTAAGACCAGCCCTTTCCATTGTACCGCCTTCAGGTCAGGCATAAAAGGTATGTAGTTATCGGTAGCCCCTAGGGTAACTGGCGTCACTAATCTTGTACGACAGACTGTACCGTGGCCCTCTGTTAGGGGCTGCAACAAGATGTCACCTGCCTGCTGAGATGAAACCTGGTACAAATAACTCGATATCCTGTTCGGGAGTTACATGTGGCCGCAGTCAGCGCAAGGAGTGTGCCCTTACTGATGATGGGTTGCTACATAGTGACGGCAGCTTGTTCGGCCTCCAGCCCAGAGTGTGGTTGGTAATTTCATGGCCATTTCTACACCTCTTTCAGGATCATAGATACTAAACCTTGACTTCCTTTCCCTTTTCTCCACAAAGTTGGAAACATCCACATAGATGTTTCTCCCCTCCAGGGATATCCCGGCATTAAATCTGTTGCTATTACCCCTTACCTCTTCAACTGTGTAACTGTGAGGCTCTGCCTTGCTGGAGATTAGTAGACAACCGAGGCATCCAATTTATACTCCCCAGCAAAAGCGTTCAGTTTACTATGTCAGCACTGGGCTACTGTGCTCTCCTTTAGAAGGCCTTGCAGTAACTGTCCTGAGAAAGGGTCACCTGATATTTTTTTTCTCCACAGATGCTGCCAGACCTGCTGAGCTTTTCCAGCAACTTCTGATTTTGTTCTTGCAGTAACAGCCTTATCAGAGTGCGGTGGGTGGTCAGAGTCACTGGCTGGATTCCGGTGGATATAGTAAAGTGCTTCATGACCCAAAAAGTAGCCAGCAGATGTCTTTCACAGACTGAAAACACTTTTTCTACCTCAATTAACACCCTAGAGGTGACAGTACAGGTCTAGATTGTCCATTGACCTCTTGCGTAAGAACTGCAGTTAGATTAACCTCTGTGGCTTCTATTTCTAAAGTGAAATCCTTCTCTGGTTAGTTGCTCTGAGTGCTGGAGCTGTCTGTAGGTCCCGTTTTTAGCTGTACAATGGCATGTTCACATGCCTCATCTCAGTCTCATTCCTTTTGTTTCATAAGAGTCTCATCGGGGGTGCTGTTTCTGCTGCTGCTGTTAGATAACCTTCGATAAATTCCCTGCAGTGTACTTGTCAAACCAAGGATGATCAGAGGGCTGTCACTGATCCTAGTCATCTTAACTCTTGCATAACCATAAACTTCCCTTCCTTTATGGTTCCCTTTCAATGCCTGATCGTAAGTCTCAGATACTGTTCCTTCTTTTGCCCACTTGAGCTATTTTGAAGTTTACTTTCAGTCCTGCTTTCTCCAACAATCCTTTACAATTCCTGATGTTCTTCCCAGCTTTCTTCACCTCCATAATTGCTCATGTCTACAATTTTCCTTCTGAGTAGTGAACACATAGTGGCATTCTTTTCAGATCTGTTGATATTTAAGAGGCACTTGTGCAAATCTTAACTCAAAATCAGAAACAAAAACAGAAATTGCTGGAAAACAAATAAACTGGTTCTGGGGACGGGTCACTGGACCCAAAACATTAACTCTGATTTCTCTCCACAGATGCTGCCAGATCTGCTGAGCTTTCCAAGCAATTTCTGTTTTTGTTTATGATTTCCAGCATCCGCAATTTTTTCAGCTTTTACAACTCAAAATTGTATGATCTGATGCGGGCAAGAGGTCAAACCGTCTCTTAAGGGTGTGTGTCTGCATATTAACTTACACAAATCATTCGCAGAGCAACTCAAGCTGGGTATTAAATGGGAGCCTGTGAGTGACACATGTTCTGAATATAAGTTAAAACCAGGCAAAGCGAAACTGGAGTCAAAGAGATAGATGGGTACAAAAAAGAGTAGGATCGTGAGTTGTGAGGAGAACACAAAGGAGGCTTTAAGGTGATTTACACAAGTTGAGTGAGTGGGGAAACAGATGGCAGATGCAGTACAATATGGAAGATGTGAACTTATAAACTTTGGTTGAAATCCAGAAAGGAAGAGTATTTACAAATGGTGATATATTTGGGAAATGATATATTGGGATGTACAAAGGGATCTGAGTGTCCTTATACAGTAGGCAAGAAAATAACTGGGCAGGTTCAGTGAGCAATTAGGGAAGCAAATGGTATATTGGCCTTTGTTGCTTGAGGATTTGAGTTCAGAAGTAGGGATATCTTACTGAAGATATCCCTATTTATATCCCATTGCAGACCCTTCCTAACTTCCTTACTACCAGCTTTCCTCCTTATGGGATCATTGGCAAATTTAGTTACAGAACACTTAGCTCCTTTGTCATTGAGAAGCTTTTGATCTAGTGTAATACATCAGGCATGTCAGCAAAGTTATAGCTTGTGGAATGAAAGGGCCAATTGCAACATGGATACAGAATAATGTCAGTAATATTGTGTGCATTTTGGTCTCCTTAACTAAGAAAAGACATATTTGCCACATCAAGAGTGCAGCAGAGATTCACTAGACTAGTACCTGGGCTGGAAGGTCTGTCCATGAGGAGAGAATGGTTCAACTGGATTTGTATTCACTAGAGTTTAGAAGAAGAGAGGGGATCTGACTGAAACATATAAAATTCTAACTGGGCTGAAGACACTAGATGCAAGGAGGATGTTTTCTCCGGTTGGGAAACCTAGAACCAGCAACCATAGACTCTGGTTACAGAGTATGCCATTCACAGCAGAGATTTTCACTCAAGGGGTAACAAATGAGAAGAGATTGGGTCAGATAGGATTGTATTCACTAGAGTTTAGGAGACTAAGTGGGGGATCTCAGAGAAACCTATAAAATTCTAACAGTACTGGATAAGTTAGAAGCAGGAAGAATATTCGTGATGATGGAGGAGTGCAGAACCAGGGATCATAGATTAAGGATATGGAGTAAAACTTCTGGAACCAAGACGAGGAGAAATTTCTTCACCTAGGGAGTGGCAAGCCAGTGGAATTCACTAGCACAGAAAGTGGTTGAGGCCAAACTATTACATGTTCTAGAAGGTGATAGACATATTTCTAGACTTTAAAAGCTCAAGGACTATTGGGAGAAAGCAGGACTGTGGCATTGAGACAAAGGATCAGCCACGACAACATTGAATGGTGGAGCAGACTCAAAGGGCCAAATGACCTACTATCATCCCCAGATTCTATGTTTCTATGTAAGAGGTAGGATCCATTCATCATAATTATAAGGTTCTTTCAATTTTCAAAACACAATTTAAATTAAATATCACAAGCATGATTTTTGAGAATAAAAGCAAGTCAGTGAGTAATTCCAGTTGAGTTTCTTAATTGGCCTTAACTTGCCTTTAATTTAAATGCTGACCTGATGCTTCTGGGTGGCTCGCCCTTCTGCCCTGAGCCTGGTTTTGGCCAAAGGGTTCAGAAGAGACATCAGCTTTTGGGGCAAAATGGCCACCCGTGTCTGTTCTTGCTCCCATAGCGGGGTGAAAATTCAACCCTGAGAGCATCTTACACCTACAATTAAATAGAGTAGAAAAATAGAGACAGAAGGTAACACAAAAATATCAGGCATGTAAAAGATTAGCTATAATTCTTGAATTGCTGTGTCAAACTTATGGGAATTCAGCACATATATATAATTTATGACCTTATTACAGTGATATGGTACTGTAAATCATATTCTGAATGTTGTTTCCCAGTTCTACAGATGCCTTTGAAATTAAACACAAAGTATAATGTAATTTATCAAGCACTGGATCTGGATGAAAGCTCTGCTTTCTCCTTTAAAATTTGCATGGAAAATCTGTAATACTGTTTTGCATCCTCTGCTTATATTAAAACCTACTTTGTCTCTTCCGTTTTAGAGTATTTTATAATTAGTTGCATTGAACATATGAGGCCTGCTCATTAAGACAAGCAAGCAAATAAATAAATAAAACTTTTTGCTATAAACTATGATGACACTGTTCCTGTTTTATGCTTGTTAAACTGGTGCCAAAGCATTTAATATGGTACGTAGCAGGCATATGCATTTTGTAAGCTGCAAGTCCACCATTCACCATATAGACATCAAAAGCTGTTTCCAGAATGGTCATATTTAACAATTTTAGGCCTTTGCATGTTAAATTAATCAGCATAATGTCTGTTTGATTTAGCCATTAGCAAATTGGATTGTTCGGAAGACAGAGGGCATCAGGTTGACTACATTCAGGAAAACTAATTCCACATATAATTTAATCAGCGATTGCAGAAGTGAGCACTGCAATCTGCTACCAAATATGTACATGTTAAAAACTGAATAGTTAATAGGGTACATAAAAATATAAAGGGATGGTCTCATAGTTGAGGACCATGGATAGCACAGTGACTCAGTGGTTAGCACCACATAGCACCAGGGACCCATGTTTGATTCCAACCTTGGGTGACTGTCTGTGTGGAGCTTGCACATTCCCCCCATGTCTGTGTGTGTTTCCTTTGGGTGCTCTGGTTTCCTCCCACAGTCCAAACATATGCAAGTCAGGTGGATTGGCCATGCTAAATAGTGTCCAGAGACTGTGTAGGCTAGGTTGGTTAGCCATGGTAAATGCGGGGTTATGGGGATAAGTTGCTCTTCAGAGGGTCGATGGAGACCAAATGGCCTCCATCCTGCAGGGATTCTATGAGTTTCAGTTACGTGGATAGAATGAAAATGCTGGGGCTGTTTCCCATCTTGGTGAAGAGATGCTTGAATAGGCATGTTCGAAATCATGATAGTCTGGATAGAGTAGATGGGGAGAATTTGTTCTCTTGGGGGAAAGATTGAGAATTTGAGGGTACCGATTGGTAAAAGAAGCAATAACACCATGAGGGAAAATTGTTTTTACTCAGTGAGTTGTTCATATCTAGAAAACACTGTCTTAGACTGTGATGAGTGCAGATTCAATTGAAAATTAGATATTTATATGAATGGGAAAGAAATTCCTGGCTACAGGGAAAAGGTAAGGAAATGGAGTATGGTGAATTGCTCTTGACACCACAGCCAAATGCTGTAACCATTCTCTGATTCTATATTTCTATGAGTGTGGAATGAATGAGGTGCGAATGTTCAATATTAAATCATAACTGATTGTTGGCCATCAGTTGCTATCATCTTTCCAGCCACTACTTTGGCCATCTCCTGATTCTGAATAACCCGTCTGCCCAATGCTAATCATGACATTGACCCCCTACTCAATAACCTACTCCAAATCCATATCCCAGTCATTAACTCAAAACCTATCCATACTTGATCCCCAGACAATTACAGGCCAACACAAACAACTTCACAAGCATTTTGTCTTTACTAACCCTTTGATGAAGTGAAGATCGGGGGTTAAATGGCCAGCAATGGACTTACAGTTCTCCTTCTGGACCAAGCATGGGGTTTCTGAGCTATAGCTTCATATCCGATCCTTGTATAACTCACATACAGAACTTGACATCCTCTCACAGTATCCTCTTCACTCCAGGCTGCTATTTCCTAACTCATTCACTGTAATTAAAGTCTACAGATTCTTTCAATATCTGCATAACCCTTAAGGCCTCATCAAATTTAACTACAGCTTCTATGACTAAGTTATCTTATTTATGATTGGAAACTACAAAAGCTAACAGTGATCAGTTCTATTAGATGGAATTGAAGAATTATTCAGATTGTTGTGATTTATAATTTGACTCTCTTTAAAGCGAGAACCTGAGTGTTGTTGTGTTATGTCTCACTGTAAGTATACCTTTAAGATACATGCTCATAATATCATCACTGTGTCATTGCATTTGAATTGAGGGTATAAAAGTCTCATACTCCATTTTACTCTAGAAACATGAAGCATAAGAAGCATTTTCTTTGTGTAACTTAATAGCTCAAAACCAGCCTAGACATTTCGGTGCCTATGAATGTAATGTTTATATACAATAGCGAGCAAGAATACTGTCCATTGCATTCTATGATATCCATGTACAGGGATAACCTAAGCATTGCTGCATCCAGTAAAAAAAATTGCTGGAGGCAAAACTCATATCAAATAGTTCTGATATTTCCTGAACATTCCTGCATCATGAGAACATAAGTGGAATTTATACCTTATCTGATAATACAGCTTGAATGTGATGCAGTAAGCCTCAGGATAAAGCCTGTTTCATTTTGAATTTGTCTCCTCATTTGTATCATCAGGATTTAGTTAGTGTATGGAAATGCATTTGTTTAATGGGGTACGCAGTATCTCTCCTGTGACCATGAGCTCAAAACCAGCAACTGGAAAGTCCTTGATAGATTTTGGAGGAATATTTATATCGATACACCATGATTAATTTCTTATCATTTCTACACTTTTTCAATTCTGCTGAAATGTCATTGACCCAAAACATTAACTCTGAAATTCCATCTCTCAGATGCTACTTGACTTGCTGAGCTTTTCCAGAGCTTTTGATTGTTTCACACAGGATTTCTGTTTCCCCAAAGACTGTTAAACTGTCAGTGGCCAGACACTGTGTAACGATTTCAGAGGTGGTGGTTATAAAAAAACTCAGTAGCAATGCAGGTCTCAGCATTCTGCAAGCCTCAAAGTAAGTAAATGGTGAACAGTGCATTTCCGTCCACTTCAGGCTTGGTCCCCACAACCCATCCATGCTGGAAAGGCTTCTAGCATAGGGGTTAATCCTTGAAAGTGTGCTGCTGTATCGAGGCAGCCTCCAGTTCTGATGTATCTGCTAATAGAAAATCAGACAGGGCAAGCATGGCTGGTGTAAGTGCCAGAATAAAGATCTTGTGACAATTGGAGAATGTGAGCGTTGGATATCAGATTGGTATCATTGGAAGTTACGTGATAATGGGGTGAAGCATCTGAATGTTTGACCTGTGTCTTGAATATTAGGGACTGCTAATAGCTAAATGATGGGAATGTGGCGCAAAAAACAGTGACAGAGAGTGTGGTAGCAGGTAGGAAAAAAAAACACTGCAACAATAAACATAGGATTACATTTACATAAATAATGTAAGAAGCAAAATGACATTCAAATGATTGCAATGTGCTGCACCACACTGAGATGTAATGCATAATGGAGATTTCTCAGTTAAAAGTTGACAGGAACAAAATCATTACGAGTGATTGAGGTACAGAACACCACCTGAGCTGCAGAATTCATAAAAGCAAAAAATGATTCTGCTTGAGTAGTGTATGTTTATTTTTAATATGGATTTTATTTACACCATTGTCTACTATTTATTTTATTGTACTTGAAACAATCTTGGCATTACAGATAATAGCCACTTTCCTACAGAAATAGTTTCTGAGCAGAACAAGAATCTTGTTGATCTGATTGTTTCACTTATGGTAATATTATGTGTGTTGATTAATGTTGCAATAACATCACTAGGGAATCATGAAGCTTCCACTTACATCCTGTAATGTTGCAACCTCAGGTCAAACATGGTTCAAGGCAGACTGACTACTGATCTTTCCTCACTATGATGATGCAATGGGGTGGAAATAGGCTCCCTGATCCAAATCTGCTCTATTCTTGTAGCTGATACTCTAAAGAAATTATGGTCATGTAACATCAAACTGACAGAGCAAAGACAATTTCTGGGCTTCACAGTCTTTGGAAAACAAGTGTTAGGGTAGAAAAGAGAGTTACAAAACTTATTACAGTTTGCCAAAATATGGTAAGGTTCAGGCCATTATTTCTAAAAACAAAATTCAGCAGCACCTTTGTTCTCTAAGGTCT
Source organism: Rhincodon typus (assembly GCF_021869965.1). Taxonomy (NCBI): domain Eukaryota; kingdom Metazoa; phylum Chordata; class Chondrichthyes; order Orectolobiformes; family Rhincodontidae; genus Rhincodon; species Rhincodon typus. The sequence continues at coordinate 76,545,651 of NC_063334.1, read as the reverse complement.
TATGACGGCAGCAAAGTAGTTGGGCAAGAAAGTTGTGGCTGTGATGCAGCGTCTCCCTGTTTGAATGGGAGCCTTAGTTTTTTTTAGAGCCTCTTTAGTAGCTGCCTGTGAACGCTGCATTTTCAGTTGACAGCAGATTTCACCTATGAAAAACTTCCGCAGCCACTAAATTTGATGTGTTTTGTATGCATGATGTTGGCATACAGAATTTTAACTCTAATCATATGGAAAAAGTCAAAAAGAGAGACTATGGAAGTGGCACCCGGTTCCGGTTATGACATCAGGAATGGCATATTGTTGACAAAATTCCAGCTATACTTCATTATCTGATTGAAAATGAGTTCATTAGGCAAAAGATAAGGACCAGATGCTCTAGAAGAAAAAATGTTTTCATTTGTTAAGTTTTTCAAACAAACAAATAAGAAATCCTAGGCAACTGAATATTTTCTTTCTACTTATCCAATATAGCTGTGGTTCACAAATAGCTCAAATTGTCTGTTTTTCCATTGCCCTGACAATATGTCTTAACCATCCTCTTCCACTCCTGGCTGTTTCTCCTCGAATCTTGGCGTTGATGAAAGGAAAGTGATGATATATTGTGCGACTCAGTCCCCAGTTTGAACTGGCTCTTTTTTTTCCTGAAAAGTACTCTTTATTTAATTCCCTGTCTGCGTTACACATCTGTCCCTACTTATTATTGTGGCACATTATGACTAATGAAATATTAAAAGTTGCCAAAAAATGGGGTTAAAATTATGCTTTTACCGGGAAGCTAAAGCTTCTGAATTGTAATTAGTTCAATTGTAATTCTAGGCTAATTGCACTTTGCTTTGCTTTCTGATAAGTACTTCAGTCTGATTATACCAACTAATAGCCTTCCCATGAATGTTTTCCCACATCAACGGTCACAGTGCCGAGACAAAAGGCTATGTATGCAAAGCCATCTACTTTTCCCTTAACAATCCCAGATTAGCTCAGCCATGTTTTCAAATGAGGGAACTATGCAGTGTATGCTTTATTTTCAAGGCAGCAATGGGTAGGGCTTCTCAGTATTCATTGGAAAAATGCCTTAATTAACCCATACAAACGAGAGGGCCCAAACTGAGTAATTAGCACAGATTAATAGAAGTGTTTGTCTGCATGCAAAATAAAAGATGTTTGCCGTTTGTTAAATAAAATGGGAATTCAAAGGTTTCGGGAGATTCAGTCATCCCTTAAAGAGCAGCAGAGTCAATCTTTAACCCTTTAATTACTAACTTTCTCCAGCCCCCTTTGTCTTATTTTGCCCTTAGTCGTATTAAATTTACATTTGTTTAATAAGCGTATTGCCAGATAGGACTTTCAGTTAGGAAAATATAATTTAAGTTCCCTTTGTGACTAATTAGCAATTAGAAATATAGTTAGCATAATTCTTTTCAAATATAATTAGCTTATGCCAGTCAACTAGTATTTGCAGATGGAAATGTTGAGTCTTCATAAAATATTAATTCTGGACAAAAAATGCTGTTATATGCTAAGAAGTCTCATAAACATATTAAACCATGAATTTTTAAACTTTATTTTCTGGGAGAATTAATAGGTCACCGCAAGTTACAATAAAGTTGGATGGGACATGATTTCATTTGAAGCATCTTAAACCAAGTCTCTGCTCATATTTCCAACTTGGATATCAGTGATAATGGAAAAAAGCTTTTTCCATACTTTGTTCTTTCAGTAATTTTGTGTCATATTTTATCTGTTACATTAAACCTGTGATGCTCACATTTTTCCTTTCCAGAAGTAGCTCTGATGCCTGGTGGGTTTTGGTGCCTTTTCCACATTACTGTTTCTAAATAGATCTAAAATAAGCTAAATTAACTCTAACAAGATTTATACTTAGAGGATTAAAACCCAAATTTTAAGTTTCTTTGTAAAACGAAGCCTAGTGTTTTAAGATGCACTGTTTCCACATGCATTTTTTGCAGTGATGATACTGGTTGTTTTAAATATGTATATAAATTAAATTGGATTAATTAAACCAAGTCAAAATAACCTCTGAATCAATTCAATGCCATTCACAGCTTTGCGTAGATTCTGGCCAGAATTGTACATGCAGCTATGAAGAGGTTAAAGTTGCAAGAATAGAGACAGACAGAGAAAACGATCTTAGAAGAACTGACTGCACTCATTTCCTGCTCTCACAAAGACAGCAGAACAGCACATGTCTCTTGAGCGCACTTCGATTCTCAGCCATTCACTAAATGCTAAAAGAAGCTGAAGGCCATTACATGCTTATTGTGTCTCAAGTATGCATTCAGTGCCCTGGATGGGGATTTCATTAATTCTGTAAAATAAAGAAAGAGCAGCAGAATAGCTGTTTCCAACGTTGAACTGTTCTCAGGGCAATGACCACCTACACAGTTCTACAAATTGGAGGGAAGAGAAGATGCTTTCTTTTTTTCAAATTCACGAGTTTCAATAATAACCCTTGATTGGACTATTTGCTAAAGATTATCATTTGCTCCATAATATTCCTATGAAATATAAAATCTTGTTCCAATGAAGTCAATTCTAGAAAAAATTACTTAGTTAAATTTTTTATTTAAAATGATACCTTTAATTGCAAGCATTAAAAAATGAATCTTCTATCTAATGTAACCCTGTGTTGCGTTCTCACAGGTCTGTTTAAGATGAGAACTGAGCTCATTGTTAAATTAATTTATTTTATTATGTTATTCCTTCACTAAAATGTTCAATTTTTTTGATGACAAAAGTGCTGATCATCATACTGCACTCAAGGCCAGTAAACTGAAATCAATGTAATGGTCTAAACTATTTCAGCACAGTACATCGCCCACAAACCGAAGTCATTGTGCATAAGTGCAATGCCAGATCTTTGCTTAATAAAAACACCTAAATTCTGCGATAGGCACAGATTAAAACTAGCTGGAAAGAAAAGGTATTAAAAAATAAAGCATTACTCGTACAGTTAACCACATTTGCAATATAAGGGACAGTATTTTTATTTGCTCTTTCAAGACAAAATAAAATTAACAAAGATCATTCCAAAATGACAATAACCAGTTATCAAAGTACTGAAGGGTGAATCTGTACTTTAAAGAACCAATTTATCAACATTCCAAAAGTCAAATGTTTAAGATCTTTTAATTCTTTTAGCAGTTGCATGAGAGCCAGTGCATGCCATCTGGAGTTTAACACAGAAGATAAGTGTAGTTGTTAGATCTCACAATGTAGCCTCTGGAGGTTTATTTGAATGTCTTCAGAATAAAAGTTTCCCAGTGCTTACTCTAAGGACTTTCATTTGCTCCCAGGAGTTTGAGTAGCTATGTGGGTGGGAGACAGCAGAAAATATGAGTTACATCATCCCAAAATAGGATAGGTTTCATTCATTAGTGGATCTTTCTTGTCCTTCTGATTCATTTGCTCATAGACAATCTACACAACTGAGCAGCATTGTAACTTCAGTGACAAAGCATGGTTAGAAATTGCCTCACAATGCATGGTTATATCCTCATTTCCTATTCACTTATGAGGACAGTTAGGCCCAAAATTCACAGTTCTACAAATTGGAGGGAAGAGGAGATGTTTTCTTTTTTTCAAATTCATGAGTTTCAATAATGATCCTGATTGGGCCATTTGTTGAAGATTATCATTTGCTCCATAGTATTCTAATGAAATGTAGAATTTTGTTCCAGTGAAGTCAATTCTAGAAAAAAATACTTTGTTAAAAAGATTAGGGTCTAGAAGGGTCTAGACCCGAAACGTCAGCTTTCCTGCTCCTCTGATGTTGCTTGGCCTGCTGTGTTCATCCAGCTCTACACCTTGTTATCTCTTGTTAAAAAATTATTTTTCATTTAAGATGATAGTTTTAATTGCAAGCATTAAAAATGAATCTTCCATCTAACATAACCTTGTGCTGCATTATAACAGGTCTGTTTAAGATGAGAACTGAACTCACCTCACCTCTAAATTAATTTATTTTATTATGTTATTCCTTCGCTAAAATGTTCAATTTTTTTGATGACAGAAGTGCTGATCATCATACTGCACTCAAGGCAAGTAGTTTGAAATCAATGTAATGGTCTAAAGTATTTCAGCCCAGTACATAGTCCAAAAATACTTCTGCACTGATACAATGGCAGGAAAATTCAATGCTTAATGAAAATACGAACAAGATCGGAACATTATTAACTAATTTGATAAGGATGCAGGGGCATGATTTTTGATTCAGATATTCTTTCCATTCTGTCCTTGGTAGTCCTCAGCTGCTGGGTACTAAAGAAGGATAAAGGGCCACATTGGTCCTCTGTGCTCCTCACTCTGCTTCTAGAGCCCCAGGGCTTCTCCCAGGTTGGTAGGTGGCCAGCTGGGGAACCTATAACTACACCATAAAAAAAATTATCTAAATAAACATCAGTGAGGAGAAGGGACAAAGATGCATCGCCTAGCTTAATTCTGAAATGTCAGTTCTAAGTTCATTTTGTGCTGCACTCATCAGCCTGCTGCTAATTGCTCCATATGCCACTTCCACTTTATTGAAGGGTCTGAGACGGATGTAATACAATGAAATAAGTGACTTTTTTTGTGCCAGGAGGGACCCATTGATCTTTCGAGTCAAAGGTCTTCTAGTTATCAGCTTTAAGTAACAACTAAACAATACCATATCTGGCAACCATTCCAGTTGCTTCAGACACCTTAGAAAAATCCAGGATAGTTGCGAAATTTAGTGTCAACGAGAAACAGGTACACAATCAGAGGCAAGGAAGTTTCTCAGACTTGCTTCTGCTTTGTTGTGCACCTAACCCAAAGTCCAGTTTCTGCTGTGTTTTTGACAAACACGAGGGTGAATCTTATGATTTTTCTTGGCTAAGTCTATGTTGCATCAAATTTTTTTGATAGATTCCTGCCACAAGGCCTCATGGGTTTTCTCAATGTATCTTGCCAAACTCAACTCTTTATATACCTACCCCACTCATATGGTGTCCCTTACATCCAAGTTACACCACATCTTACCAGGTGCTGTTCCCAAAACAGCTCAGCAGATATCCCGGAACTGACAGGCACCCCACAGCCTGCACCATCTTTAAAAGCCGGTGTGAACCTGAACAAGCACTGCCAGTCTTGAGTTGCTCTGTATGGTTCCTGAGATTTGGCCTGGATATGGCAGACAGGAGGAAATCAATGCCCCACTAGCAGGCAGGAATCTGGTGCTGCTGTTGGACAGGGTAATGCATAGGCAGGACTTCCTCTTCCTCCCGAGACCAGCAGTGGAGATCATGACACCAGGCCATGCCAGTCTTGTCCAAGTTTGCTGCCCTAGTTAAAGCAGTCTCAGCCACCTGGAGGAATATACAGCCATGTAGAAAGAAGGTCAATGTCCTTTTCCACTCTGTCAACAGAAGGGAGACTGGGCAGATTTGCGGGAGCAATAAGGCTGTCATTGTGGGGAATTTTAATTTTCCTAACATAAACTGGGACTGCCACGGTGTTAAGGGCTTAGATGGGGTGGAATTTGTTAAATGTGTTCAGGAACGTTTTCTTAAGCAGTATACAAAGGGTCCTACTCAGGAAGGGGCAAGACCTGACCTACGCTTGGGAAATAGAGCAGGACAGGTGACTGAGGTGATAGTGGGGGATCACTTTGGGACCGGTGACCATAGTTCTATTAATTTTAAAATAGTTATGGAAAAAGATAAAACTAGTCCACAGGTTCAAGTTCTAAATTGGGGCAAGGTGAATTTTGATGGAGTTAGACAGGAGCTTGCTGGGTTGATTGGAGTTGTTTGTTTGCAGGCAAAGGGACCTCTGACAAGTGGGAGGCCTTTAAAAGTATGATAGCTAGAGTTCAAGATCTTTATGTTCTTTTGAGGGTGAAGGGCGAGGTTGGCAGGAGTAGGGAACCCTGGATGACAAGAGATATTGAGTCTTTGACCTGAAAAAAGGAAGAAGCATGCTCAGTAACAGGCAGCTGGGATCAAGGGAATCCCTGGAGGTATATAGGGGATACAGGACTTAACTGAAGACAAAATCAGGAGGGCAAAAAGGAGGCATGAGATAGCTTTGGCTGAGAAGATTAGGGTGAATCCAAATGGATTCTTTAAGTATGTTAAAGGAAAAAAAATAACTAGAGATTGAATAGGACCCCTCAGGACCAAAGTGGACATGTATGTGTGGAACTGTAAGAGATGGGTGAGGTCCTCAATGAATACTTCTCCTCTGTGTTTACCGTGGAGAAAAACATGAAGGCTTGGGAACCTGGGGAGGTTGGTGGCGATTTCTTGGGGACAGTCCATATCACAGTACGGGAGGTGTTGGAAGTATCAGAATGTAAAAAGGTGGATAAATCTCCAGATCCTGACCAGATATATCCAAGACGCCTGCAAAAGGCTAGGGAAGAAATTGCGGGGCCCCTGATTGATATATTTGCATGATTGTTAGCCACGGGTGAAGTCCCGGAAGACTGAAAGATAGCGAATGTTGTGCCCTTATTCAAGAAGGGCTGCAAAGAAAAATCTGGGAATTATAGACCAGTAAGTTTAACATCTGTGGTAGGTAAATTACTTGGGAAGGTTCTGAGGGATAAGATATACATGCATTTGAAAAGATAGGGTTTGATTAGGAGTAGTCGCGTGGCTTCGTGCACGGGAGGAGATCATGCCTCACAAATTTATTAGAGTTCTTTGATGAAGTGACCAGGAAAGTTGATGAGGGCAGGGTGGTAGACGTAGTCCATATGGATTTCAGTAAGGCCTTTGATAAGATTCCACATAATAAACTGCTCTGGAAGGTTAGATCACATGGAATCCAGGGAGAGCTGGGAAATTGGATACACAATTGGCTTGATGGTAGGAAGCAGAGGATAATCCTGGAAGGATACTTGTCTGACTAGAGGCCTGTGACTAGTGGTGTGCCTCAGGGGTCAGTGCTGGGCCCATTGCTGTTTGTTATCTATTTCGATGATTTGGATGAGAATGTACAAGGTATGATTAGTAAGTTTGCAGATGATACTAAAATAGGTGGCATGTGGACAGTGAGGAAGGTTATCAGAAATTGCAGCACGGTCTTGATCAGCTGGGGAAGTGGGCTGAGAAATGGCAAATGGAGTTTAATATAGGTAAGTGCGAGGTGTTGTATTTTGGAAAGTCAAATCAAGGTAGGAGTTTGATGGTGAATGTTAGGGCCTTGGAGTTCAGGTGCACGGTTCTATAAAAGCGGAGTCACAGGTAGACAGCGCAGTGAAGAAGGCTTTTAGCACACTGCCCTTGATCAGTCAGGGTATTGAGTATAGAAGTTGGGAAGTTATGATGCAGTTGTACATGATGTTGGTGAGGCCGCACTTGGAGTATTGTGCTCAGTTTTGGTCATCTTGCTATAGGAAGGATGTTAGCAAATTGGAAAGATTGCAGAAGAAATTTTTAAGGGCTCAAAGGACTGAGTCATAGAGAGAGGTTGGACAAGCTGGGACTTTTTTCTTTAGAATGTAAGAGACTGAGGAGGCGTGTTAGTGTATAAGATCATGAGAGACATGGATAGGGTGAATGCACTCAGTCTTTTTCCCAGGGTTGGGGAATCAAGGACTAGATGGCATCAGTTTAAGGTAAGAGGGAAAAGAATACACGGGAACCTGAGGGGCAACTTTTTTACACAGAGGGTGGTATGCGTCTGGAATGATCTGCCAGTGGAAATGGTTGAGGTGGGTACCTTAACAACATTTAAAAAGCTTTTGGACAAATACACGGATAGGAAAGGTTAAGAAGGATATGGGCCAAGTGCATTGAAATGGGCTTAGCATGGATGGATATTTTGGTCAGCACGGGCCAGTTTGAGCCAAAAGGCCTATCTCCATGCTGTAGGACTCTGTGACTCTAAGTTCCACCATCGTCTCTCCAATACCTCACACTCTCTTTATCTCTGCTACTGAACCCACCTTCTACCAAGGCTTATGCTCTACCACTGTCAGCACTGCCACAACTATTTTCCTTCATTCGCTGTCACCCACATCAACCCCTAACACAACAAACCCAGCATGCCCTTTGCATTGCCTATTCATTCATCCTGGATACTGCCCCATTTGCACCAAAGACTACATTTGTGCCAGCTACTTTAATCTTTCTTAACATCTCATTCCAGGAAGAAACAATCTTTGATAAGTCAGAAAATCTCAAAATGGATAGTGGACTACCCAGTGCTCAGCTTCTCACCCTTTCTGTGCAAAGCACCTTGACTGCCCCAAGTGGTTGACTGATCATGTCCAAGCCCCTACGCTGGTATTGGAGACTACCTTCGACTTGCAGTCCCAGGACCTCCTGACCAAGACTATCTGCCTTGATTTGACTGAGGCCAGTTGACAATCATGACAAGCTCTTGCCTATGTGTCCACACTAAATGACAAGACACGATAGAAGTAATATGAGCATCGTATCTCTGACTGAGGGGCCAAAGCACAAAGAGGCAATGCAAAGCAGGGTGCTGTGAGCTTCCTGGCAGGATCAAAGTGAATGCTTATTATAAGAGTGAGCAAAGAGCCTGGAGATGCAGCCTGATCCAGTCCAGGAGCTGGATGTGTGCCTCTGAGTTTACAGTCTCCTTGCTGTTACATTACAATGATAGTTACCATTGTAACCTGAAGTGCAGCACCAAAGTGCAGAAGCATCCTGTAAGTAGATTGGAGGTATATGATAATGGTATGTTGAATCTGGCATGTGGCTGATGCCAGTATCTGTGGATGTGTAGTGTGTGTGGCCATTGCTCATAGAACATGCCCTAAGATGTTGGTGCTGGGTGTCCGAGACGGAGGTCTGGAGGAGCAAGAGGCAAAATGAAGTCATCAAGTACCTTTAAACTTTTCTATAACTTCAAAAGATGTAACTAATAGGAAAAACTATGAACCTGGATATATAGAAAGGTAACATTAGCAATCTGCTCGCATATTTTGTCTAGCATTAGGCAATGGTGTATGATAATGTATTATAATTTCATGGTTTTGTACTTAAGGTGATGGGTGATATGGATAATGTAGAGGCAGACACCCAATTTGACCAGAAAATTGCTGAGATACAGATGACTTTAAAAGACACTAAGGGCAGTTTATGCTTGTTGTGTAAATCGGATCAAATTTTATGACCTCTCTCATGGTGTGCCTAGCAGCTGGATGATAGAGTAAATGAATCCTGCTGCCTTCCCACAGGTTCTCCCTCAGCCGGAGGGGTGGTCTCTTATTCAGGGGCACTCAGTGCCTAATTGAGAGATATGACATTGGGAAGGGGTGCCTGCTGAGATTTCTTGATGTTAACACTCCTATCTACCTCTGACTGTCACCCTGACCTGTGAAACCTCCCCTGC